>NW_020173397.1:12817960-12904046 GCF_003031525.2 Neophocaena asiaeorientalis asiaeorientalis
AAAAAAAAAAAAAAAAAAAAAAAAGAATGCTCTTTTTGTCTGGAATAGGAGTTGGAGGGAAAATCCTTAGAGTACAATATAAATAGTGTGCTGATGATCAGTGTAGCTTTAAGGGCTCATAAGTTAGAAGTTCAAGTTATGAATACGGCAAACACTCCTCTAACACACAAGCTACTAAAAACACAGTGGGCCATAATGAGAGAGTTGAGAAGGGGTAGTTTTTCAAATGTATATATTATTCATTTCCCATTGGTTTTTACAACACAAGACTATTCAAAGGAAACAAGCTGTCAAAGAAAAGTTACAGGAAAGTAATCTTGGAGCTGGGACTACATCAGGAACAAGAAAAATATTTATTAGTACTGAAAAGTTTGACCCCAACAGATAGATCAGTGGCCAGAATGTGGGAGCTCTGGTTTGCTTCCTTGGTCCCCAGGGGATGAGAGTTAGGCATTTAACTTGCTGCTTCTGAAAGACATTTTAAGTTATTTGTCGACAAGAGTGAAAATTAGCAATATGGTTATACTGATATTAGATCCCTCAGACAGTCCTTCAAAGATTTCTCAGCAGTCAATAGCCTCAACTTACTTCACTTAGTGAAATGTTAGTTTCTGGTTTAGGGGCCTTATTTTAATTTGAAAACATCCCCTTCAGTATTAAGTGTGTATTATGATTTTATGCCTGCGAACTTTTCCCTCTTGGTGCCATTTCCATTTAGGAAAATATGGTTGAACAGGTACACGTCATACCTTAGTAGAAATACCAGCTGGCTGCTTGAAAAGTAGTAGGTATCAGTAGGATGAATTGGTCTTTTCATGTTTTTCAGTGACACATTTTGCAGGGACAGAGTTGAAGGATTGGGAATTTGTGCAAGCTCACTTCCAGTATACTGAGCTCTCTGACGATAAACATTTATGTTTATCCCCAACAGGGATACCCACTGACCTAATGCTAGCACCCTGAAACACACTTCTCTAAGACACTCCAAACACAGATGGATGGCCTTTAATTTCAGCCTTATACTTTCACCCCACAGGCACAGTGGCCTTGTAGGCAAACTGCTGCCACTGACTGACCGCCCTGTTCGTTACAGTGTCACCACTAGTTTGAGGTGAAATCTGTCATTTTTGCAATAATGTTCAGGGAGAGGGTCTCTAAACTCCTCATTTATGTTTTTGAAATTAATTAAAATTCAAAATTAAGAATTATCTTTAACTATCTAATCTTGGTTAGTAGGACATACATTTTAAAAATGTGTTCCCACTTTACGGAGGGGTGTTTAATCCTAGGGAAGCAAGACTGAGAGAAAGGGTGAAGTGAGGCAGGAAGGAAGGGAAACCAAGACCAGGTGGTGGATCACCAAGCTGGCCTGAGCTTCTCAAAAGAACACAGTGCAGTCAGCCAGTCCCTCAGATACCATATGGGACGGCTATGAATAAGAACAGTCCATCAAGGGCAATAGTACCAACACTTTATCGGCTGACTCATTCCCTTCTCCTGTCACTTACTGGCCAAAGTTCTCCGGATAGGCTATTACCTTCCTGCACCTTTGGGTTATGGTACAAAGCCCTTCCAGGCAGCTACTGGGAAAGCCAGAGCTCTGTGGGTCTAGACCCAGGGCTGGAACTGCTGTGGCTTTGTCCACAGCAATCGCAATGCAGTTCACAGTAAGTAGTCTGACTTTTGTCCCAAGAGGACCGAAGTCCACAAATACTCTAGAACCATAAGAACAGATAGAAGACTTTGGTCAAAAATACTTTTCAAGGTGTCTTTGAGCAACAAAATGTCATTGTGATTATATGGCAGCCAGAGCTAACTGCCTTATTTTTTAGCCAATTTAAACCCTAGATATGGAGAACCACAGTAAGATACCAATAGTCTTCTTGACTTTCAGGATTTTTGACCTTCAGAACTCCTTTTACACATCTAGTGAATCCAAGTCGAGCCTGCCTGTTTGTAATGGCTGAGGGACATGGCTGCTTGGAAGCAGGGGATGGATACAACTTACTTCTGATACAATCCTATTTTTAAGAAATGTTGCAGACATTGAACTCTAAAGCAAAAGGCAACATTCTGCATAAAATATGTTCCACCAACTGATGCTATAGGTCCATCAATTTCTCTTACAACTTTTTGCTTCAAAGCCTCTCCAAGGTCTCGCATGGGCAAACGACTCATTGTGCTGTGTGCCCCCGATCACTTTTCCAGTTCTCCTCCCAATTAGGTACTGACCCCTGCCTTCATCCGCAAAAATGCCCTTGTCCTTAACCTCCAATTGATGTCAACAGCTCACTGTTGTGTCTGATTGGCATGTCTTCCCGAGATCTCTGGCTTCCTGCCTAAATCAGTCCTTTGTGCAATCAGGAAATTGATACCTAATTTTAAATAATGGCAAAAAAAAAAACCCAGCTTCAGTGGCAGTGACAGCAATGAAAATGGCATTGAATTTGTTTCTTCATGTGTGTCAGCTTGAACAGCTCCTCAGTGGCAGGAACAATTTCTTGCTTAGCTGTGTATCCTCACTCAGTGCCTAAGCCAGAACCTGCCATGTTGGAACTACTCAATAAATATCTGTTGAATAAATGAATGGCACAGACAAGATGGCAAAGACTGGCCGTAAAAATCACAGACTTAGAATACTGGGAAGAAAATTTACATTTTCATTGTAATGTTATGTGGAATATTACATAAAATACAGTTATGTGAATAAGCACCATGAAACCTATACACTAACATGGAAATTTGGTTAAGAGCGTATAATCATAAATATATGCATGCACACATATAGAGGTATGTAAGGGATGACATTTTTTAAAAAATGCACCCAAACATAAACAATAGATATCTGTGGCCAGATGGATTATAGGTAATTTTTACTGTATTCTTTATATTTTTCAGATTCTCTAAAATGAACATGTATTATTATAATTTATAATTTGAAAAGTGATGCTATAAAAAGTCTGCCCAAAATTCAATAGAGAATGGAGGAGAGGGAAACAGAATAAGAAATAGCTATTTTATAATTTATCAGAATATAAGAACTGCACCCCTTAGGGTACTACAAATAATAATCATAAGAAACAAAACAATGCACTCGACATCAGGGTGAGGCAGAGTAAATTCTCTGCCTAGAACATGCTTCTGCTATATGGTTTTCTAAAATCCGAAGACCTGCACCATGAGATTGGTGAGGATGGAAGAGACTCCTCAAAGACCCCTAGAATGAGGATTGGGGAGAATGGTATAGTATGCTCAGCCACTGCTCATGTCACACACCCAGGTAGAAAGTAATTCAGCCTCCCTAAACAGAGCCCTGCTGTTCCAGTGATAGAAAGCCATGCTGTGATCCTTGTTCCAAAATTCTTTCTCTGTAAAAATTTGAAAGCTTCTTCCTTTTTTCAAATCTTAACACAGCAGAAAACCAAACAAGAGGATGACAAGGACTGTAGAATAGGCTGTATGACTTCAGGTAAGTAGTGCTCCACAGGAGTTGATTTTTTTTTTTTTTTTTTTTTTTTTTCCCGCCCTACGCGGGCCTCTCACTCTGTGGCCTCTCCCATTGCGGAGTACAGGCTCCGGACGCGCAGGCTCAGCGGCCATGGCTCACGGGCCCAGCCGCTCCACGGCATGTGGGATCCTCCCGGACCGGGGCACGAACCCGTGTCCCGTGCATCGGCAGGTGGACTCTCAACCACTGCGCCACCAGGGAAGCCCACACAGGAGTTAACCGTCAGGGGACATTTGGCAATACCTGGAAACATTTTTGGTTGTAAAAGCTGGGGAGAGGGACAGGTGCGATGAGCATCTCAATGATAGAGGCTCAACATCCTACAACGTACGGTACAGCTCTCGGGACAGAATTACTTGACTCAAAATGTAACACTACTTTAGAATATGAAAGAACAGGTCCAAAGTGAGAGTTACTGCCTCTACCAGTGTCATGAAAATGGGGTGCTGAAAAGCCACTTTGGAATGGTCAACTCCAGTCAGGGACAGACACAGATACCAGAAAACCACTGCCATCACAACTACTGGTTTCAGAGCCACATCCTACTTCCTAGATCCATAATGTCCAGAAGACAAATGGGATGTCCTTCACCCTCACATGAAACCACAAGCTCCTCATCACTCACTGCAGCATCTCGACCGAACACTCAAGACTTCCCTGTGGGGGCCTGAAGGCAGAGAGAACAGAATTCAGGGATGTTAGCACGACCCAAACCAACAGATGCTGCAGAAGGAAGGCTCTACATTCACAACTTTGCACCGTGAAAGGAGCGTAGAATGGAGACTGATTGAGTTACTTTCATGTATCTACAAGATTTTATATTTATATTTAAATGCAATCAGTGTTCCCCATAGGACCTTTTATCACTCCTGGCTTTGTCATTTCTGAATTCTTAGTCTGACTGGTCTCCCAATTGGCTGGCTTTAGTTTTCAAGATATTTTTCCTCCAGCAAGGGCTCCTAGAATTATATTCCCTGATTTCCTTTAAGCTTGATAATGTCTCTCTGTAACCATTAGAAGTTAAAGCAACTTTGCCAGGTAATATTTCCCTGGGTGGTGCCCTCTCTGTGTCAAAACACTGTAGACATTGCTTTCTATCTTCTGGCATTGGATGTTACTGTGTTACCATGGAAAGGTCTGAGGCCAGCCAGATTTCTTACCCTAGTACATGATTTTCTTTTTATGCATAGAAACCTAAAGGATTAAATGTGTCCCTGGATCAGTGTGTCAATGTGTGCTCATTGATCTGATCTGCAGATGTGTTTCTTCATTTTCGGCTTTTTTTTTTTTTCTTTTAGAGGAATAACCACGTCTGCTTTTTTTTTTTTTCCCTTCTTTTAGAGGAGTGCCACCTCAGAGAGAGGTCAGCTCTTCTTATGCTGGTTGTTTTAGTCTTATTTATCTGCTAGCACTCTTATTGTTTTACTCTCATCAGAATTCATTGTGATTATGTGTAGTCTTCCCTCTCTGTCAATAATTTAATTTTCAGTGTTGATTCTCTTCCTTAGTATTTCTAATTACTGGGTCTGTTCTGTAATGACATTGTTTTAGATTTGTTTCCTTGGGTCTACAAATTACTTTGTTGTTTGTGTAAACAACAATATATGAAAAACGCTGAACTCAATCAAATACAATCATGAAAAAAGTTGGTCTAGTTCCTCCCCCTGTCTCTCCCAACCTGGACTGTGTGCTGATCCCTTCTGGTTCTTACCTGAAAAGTTGGACAAGTCCCATAGCTTCTCCCAGCCCTTTCAAGTTACAAGAGCTGTCTCATTTCAGTAACTAAAAGTCCAGTCTAAGGTACATTATAACCACCATAGTATGTTTTAAATTGCTCTCCTTCCCCAGTTCAGATCTACTTCGAGCAGAGAGTCGATAGGGAACACAGAGGGTATGGTTGGCTTCTCTTTTCCCCCTGCCCATCCTCTGCAGCTTCCTCCCCAGCCTGGTCTCTGAGGCCTGGAGAATCTAACCCAGGAAGATGCTGTGGTTTAGGAGCTGAGCCTAGGGCATTCTCCTGTTGGGAGCTTCTGACTACGGTTCCCATGACACTAGCTGTGCCTATTGTCCAGTTGGCCACTTTCAACTTTCCTCCTAGCCCAGGACTTCCTACCATTCATCCCTGTCCTGGGTCATCTGGCCCTTGCTGGAAGTTCTCCTGGGTGGAGTCTCTTTCACAATGCCTCTGTAAAACCACACACTGTGCTTTACTTTTCCCTCTAAGACCGCAGGGCTCAACAAAAAGGGACGGATACCCACCCCCTTGGCGTTCCCTTTGCCTCACATATCATTTGAGTTTACGTGGAAGGAACACAGCCTTCCCATCCCTGGTGGGGAGATAGGTGTGAAAACGAAAGGGTTCGTCACTCCCACAGTTTTCTTCATTCTTCCCTCCAACGTTAACTGCCTAGATAATCCAGAGGTGGGAATTCTTAAAATTCTTAAAATTAGGTTTGCTGTTATTCTAAAATTGCACCCAGGATTTAATTTAGAGTGGTCTGACTGAGTGACAACACGGAGAGGCCAATGCCAGGGAAAGAAGAATTTAGCACTCACATTTCCCATGAGAAGAGGACATACCACACCACAAAAGGCCAAAAGGGGAGCAAAACGGTGGTCAGGAGGCAGAAGACAGGCAGGAACGAGGGGAAAGTCTTGGCCAGAGCCTGTATTGGGGTTTCCACGGGAAAGACAAGGCAGGACAGAGTCAACAGCTTAGGACTGGCTAGTTTGAATCGCTCCAGTGGGCTGTGGGGCATAGAGATGGCCCCGAGGTGTCTGGTACTTGGCCCTGGGATGATTTAGGGCAGGAGAAATCTTGGCATGGTTGTGAGAGTTAGATAAAGGAGGTGGCTGGGGCTGTAGACTTGGGATTGGTGGGTCTGCACATGAGAGATGTCTTCCTGGTTGAGCCCTTCACTGTCTCTAAGAAGTGGTCAGCCCTGGGAGGGGCATCTCTCCCTGGGTCTATAAGGCTCCCAGGTACCAGGGCATCAAGAATACAGTAAATAAGAAAATATAGTTAATTCAATAGGCCCTGTAACGAACGGATTCCAAACAGACAAACACATAATCTAAGAGAACACAGAACAACCAAGTGTCAGCAAGTCTGGCTTTAGTGACCTACCTTCAGGTTATGGGCTAAAATCAAGATTTTAGTTAACAGGACTACAAACATTTCTGGAGGCTGGTGGGGATCTCCAATGTGAGGAACATCTTCTCATTGCGAACCCTGTTAATCAAGGTACCTTGCCCTCCTCTGGCCCGTGAAGGACAATCAGACAGTTTTCCCGAAGTATATGAATTTTAAGTGAAGTAATTCAAGATTGGAATCCAATCACCTATTTCATCACATCTGAGGGGACCTGAAATGATTGGTCATTTGTCCATGCCTCCTAAATCCTCGGCATTGATTTTTGTCCTTTTCCGAGGCTGGATATGACCTATTCTCTTGAGTCTTTGAGCTATACCTTATTTTTCCAAAAAAGTTTTTTTTTCTTTTAACCCAAGTTAGTCAGAGTCCATTTCCGTTGATTTCTATCAAATAAATGTGATATCAAGTGTTAATATTAAACAGAAGCAAAGGGGAAAAAAAGCTCTGAATGGTAATTCATCTGTGTCGATTTCACAGTCAAGTTGTGTTTCTGTGACGTATTGGATGCTAAGAATCACAGGTCGATAATATTTTAGTAAAGTACAATCCTTCATTTTGCAGCACTCAGGGAAGAATTCATTTTGTTTGGGAGAAGTCAATGAAAGAAGGTAACTAATAAAAATTCAGTGTTTCCTTATAGTGATTTAGGTTTTTGCTGAATTCGAAATTTTTATGCCAATACTCCTTGGGTCACTGATTTCGACAAATTAAAGGCATAAATCATATGAAAGCTGTAATTACCAGGGTGGTTTGGTTTTCACTTTATGTTTATAAAATCTATTTGTTTTGCTCTATTTTATTGTCTCTGCTTTACCTGATGTTGTTGTTATGCTAAAACAGTTTCTTCCTTGGGATATCTATTTATCCAGGCGCTGCTTAGACACTGTGTTAAATCATAGTTGGGGCGTACTGGGCTTTTCCTGTTTGCCAAATAGCACTAACATCTTTAAAAGGAAGCCAGTTTTTCTGCAGTAACATTCATGATATTACCAATCCACGGAGAAGTCCTTTGGGAGATATCTGGGTTAATAAGTACCTAGCCAGCATATTACAATGTAGAATTTTCCTTTTAAGAGATTTGTTTCTTAGTTAAGTAATTATAAATAATAGTTACTTTATTAATTTGGGAGCATTTATTATATGCTAGGTAATGATAAAAATTAAGTTTATTTTTCATAGTAATCGTATGATTTAGGAATTCATCATGCTCAATTTATAGACAAGGAACGTGAAACTTAGGGACTGTAAGCAATGCTTCAGCGTCACACAGAGATAGAGCTAGGATTTGAAACCAGGTCTGGATGACTCAAAACTCATTGCTTCCAACAACTCTAGCGTTTTGGCTCTTCCTCAACTTTCCATTTACCTCCTAAATGATTCAAAATGTGTGTATATGCATATTTTACACTTTCAACAAAAGGAAAGCACACGTCTTTCTATGATTTATCACAGAGAACCCAAAAATCTCAGCTGGGGGTTGACTCTCTTAGTACTCTAGGCCATCTAGCCAATTTCAGAGTGGTTGTTTGGATATTTACTGGGGACACCCTAGAGTCCTTGTTAAATCAGTAAATGAAGGGGGAGTGTTGAATAATCCCGTTGAGAACAACTCTCACGAAGGTACACTTTCCAAGAACCTGTGAATTTGAAACGCTGGTCCACCTGCACGCTCCTGTAGGGCAACAGGTGGGAGATTCCAATGAATAAGACTGATCCTTGTCCTGGCTGAATCATACTCACCTTATAGAAGAAAAGGAAAGAAGGTTAAATGATAGAACTTGAGATCTGAGAAGACTCTCAACACAGTCCATCCTTTCATTTTCCATATGATGAAACTAAATCATATTTAATCAATGATATTCATTGTTCTTAGCATTTTGTAGGTGTTTTGTTTCTACTTATGTCTACGTATTTGTGCATTTATAAATGTGACACAATGGAGTACACTGATTAAACACAGACTCTGAACTCAGAACACCTGGACTGAAATTCTTGGGCTGAATGTCACTTATGAGTTGTATGTCCTCAGAGCATGTAATCTAACTGCTCTGCACCTTAGTTTCCTCATCTGTGAAAAGGATATCATAGTTTCTACTTGGTTTCACAAGGCTTTTGAGGATTCAAAGGGTTAATACTTGCAAAGCATTTATAAAACTTATTAAGTTACTATACATAACTGATAAATATTAGTTATTATTTTTATTTTGTATATACATTCATGTATGTGTCTCAAACTGTTAATAGAGCATTTGATACTAGAAAAAGTACCCTCATAACATGACTTCCAAAAAGATTCACTATACACATACAATAACTTATTGGCACTGACATTCGACTTAGATATCAGTTAGCATAAGCTAATTTTTACTTTCGTGCAAAACAATGCCAAAATCTCATTGGCTTGCAAGAGCAAAGTTTAATTTCTGGATCGCATTTCACATTGATGTCAATAGAAGTAAGGCTGGGCTGCACAGAATCTCATGTACGCTTCATTTTTGAAGGAGTAGCCCATGTCTGGGACTTCAGCTCCAACTTCATAGAGGAAAAAAGAGAGCATTGAGGGATCAGTGACTTTTACAGTTTCAACTTGAAAACAATACGTATCACTTCCACTTGCATTTCACTTGCCAAAGTAAGTCACAAGGCCTAACCTAACCTCAAAGGGTCAGGGTTGTATAATCATCCCACAGAAAAGGGGAGAAAACATTTTGAAGAATAATACTGTTGCTACCATACCTAATAAGTAGTATTTATTGAGCAACTACTACAATATATGCCAAGCATTGCTCTATATGCTATCAGATACATCATATCTCATCTCCACAAAATCCCAATAAGATCATTGTTTTTCTTCCTTCTCTATAGATGAGGAAACAGAGACAGTAAAGTTTGATTTATTCAACCACAATTCTTGCATTAACCTCGGCAATGAGCGTTGCATTACACCTCACTGTGGAGGTACGATGATGAGCAGGAGAGTCACGACCTTTAGCCACAGGGAACCTAACATTAGCAGCAGAGATGAGTTAACAAATAAGTATTTGATTGCAGTTGTGACAAGTGTTCAAAAAAGGGATACAGGAGGGTATAAGAATAAATGCAGAAAAGAGTCAAGGAAAGTTTCTCTGAGAAAATGATGTTTAAGCTGATGAATACAAGGCACCAGGATGAATGTACGGGTGGACTTCATGTGCACAAGGCCTGAGGAGGGAAATGACACAGATGTGACGTCCTAGCAGCTCACTCACATGATTGATTGACTGATGGGAATATGTCAGAAGTCACAGGCAGAAGGTACAAGTTCTTTCAAGAGAAGGAAAGGAGAAGTCATGTACTCTGGAGGTCAGGAGTACAGGCTCTGAACTCACATTGCTTGGATCTGAATCTTGGTTTCCCCACTTATTATCTGTACAGGACTTAGGCAATTTAACTATTTGTTGTCTAGGTTATCTCAATTACAAAATGGGAACAAAAATGATACCTACTTCTGCAGTTTGTTAAATGAGTTCATTTTTGTAAAGCACTTAAAACAGTGCCAAGCACACAATTAGTATTCAGTAAATCTTAGCTTTCCTTCTTGTTGCTATTAAAGCACACAGAACAGGAAACACAGCGGGATATCTGTTGAGCAATCAGGTGTCAAGGTGGTCAGATAGGACAACGAGCCAAAACGACAGCAACCATCAAGGCTTCACTCACTCACTGTGACAACGCAACTAAGATGCAGAAGAGAGGTGCCGGGTCCCCATAGTTCTATTGTCCCCCTATGAAACTGAACTGGGCAAGGGTCAGGTGGAGGCAATGCACATGGGGGTTGTGGGGGGTGGGAAATCATCTCATCCTGGAGTCCCGAACAAAAGCCTCCTGAATCTTTATGGACCCATGGGCCAAGGGAGGGGAGAGAGAAGCAGAGAGTGTTAGGAGTGGAAAGGAACCAAGCCCCAGGGGAGAAGTGTCTCCACCATGGCCCCTGATTAGGAGGTGTCAGTGGAGGCGTCTGGGATAGGAGTGCAGACATGTATGGAAGCATGGCTGACCCAGGGGGCCTGACTCTTGACTGCAGCTCTCTCCAGAAGACTGCAGTGCACGCCTGTGTGCCAAGTCTGATGTGCGGAGAGCAACAACCTGCTGGAAAAAGCCTTATAATTTCCTATGATTCGGTCTGAGAGATTATACAGGGAATTTGGCCTGGAATCGGACTCCTTAATATTCAGTCAGAGCTATAAATTTTTTTGGCTTAAACTTTCCCCATGAATTTTCTCAGCTGCTGATCATACTGCAATTGGATTAAGAATTGCAGCAGGTCAGCTGGAAGGGTCTCTGTTTGCCAGTCTCATTTTTTTGTTAGTTTCAATAAGCGTCTGCCTCACCTCAGTGGTTTTGGAGACTGACTTTCAAGCAGGAGTAGGTGGAAGTCGTTGCTAAGAGCCCTGCACCTAGCTCAGTGTCATGCAGGATGAATTCCCCAGGTATATCAGTCCCCTAGGAGTCTGTGGCTTCCGGTCCCCTAGAGACAAATCCTGCAACTTGTTTCAGTAAAGCAAAAAGGCCAGTGTGACTGAATTGAAATTAAATGGTAGCTCGAGATGAGGCTGGAGGATAGAAAGGGACCAGATCAAAGTGTAAGTGAATTGACCAATGTCATAAGGCTAAATCAAGAGGGAGTCAAAACTCAAAGCCACATGTGCCTGCTGCCAAAGCCTTGTTCACTGTACTGAGTCAGATCAGAGAAAAAAAAAAAAAAAATCATTTGAAGATGATGATGGGTGAGCAAACTGCTTTGGTATTTCTGTAAAGTTGCACCTGGAGCAAAGGGAGAACATGGTGCCATTAAACATAGTTCACTGCCGAGACCAGAAAAAATTTTTGCTTAAGATCCTAGAATCAAATTTTGATCTTTTGGTCCTAACAATGAAGAATGAAGCTCAGGGCTGTCAAGCTGGTGGGAACTGACAGATCAGATGAGCAGCCTGAATCCAATAGTCTACCGTTGCAGATGTGGCTAGTACCGTCTGCAGCACTTAGCTTGTCCACACAACACAATGAGGGAAAAAGTAAATCTGAGTCAATGATACATCTGCTCACAAACTTCCATTTGTTAAATATGAAGCAAAATACTGACAGCCATAAAACAGGGTGAACAGTTGTGTGTTTGGATTAAAATATCATTGAGATAAGCAATAACCAGCTACCCGAGCAAAGGAACATCTGCGATATCATCGCGCTATTTCTGGCTGCGTCATCTCACACTAGGAGAAAACACAGGGAAATGGAGATATCACTGTGGCGCTCTTAATTGAGTTAAGAAAGGGCTCTTTTTTTAATCTCCCCAGGGTAGGCCCTAGAGATGCAACAAGTATCATTCAAAAATAAATTTTTAGCTGATTGCTTTAGTTCCCTGCAAGACAGGCATTGCGGCCGACTTAAAAAAAAAAATCTGCCCTGACGATTCCTAGAATAAAATGTGAGCACTTAAAATCTTATAACTAATGAATCTGCCTCTAAGTTTTTCGTCTTTGGAAGGACTTCTTTGTCTGACCTCTGGAGAGGAGAATCGTACATTATACATATTTGATAATGCTGTTTTTCGGGTTCTTAGTTTAACCAATGGGTGAAACCCCCTCCATAACAAGTCCTAATAAGGTGCTTAGTAATTTATTCATTAACCCCCTTGAATAGGGATGGGACAAAGAAAGACACTCATTACACTGAATTATATTCTATAGAAAAGTAATAAACTAATGGAATCAAGATTTTGTACTGTTGCAAGAAGCCTTATAAGTAACTTACTGTGGACCTTTCATTATAAAGGTGGTAAAACTGTATCTACAGAAATGAAATCGCCTGCCAGGTCTACACAATTGGCAGATAGGAAGCTATTGAAAGTTACAGAAAAACTGAGTTCTAACATGCCTAGATTTACCCACTGGATTTGTGGCCTTGACCAAATTATGTAATCATTCCGATCTTCAGTTTATTCATCTATAAAAGGGGGAAAACATTACAGAGTCTTCTCTTGTAGGATTCTTGCACAGAATAAATCAGATACTATATTTAAGCTGCTAAGGCACAGCACTCTTCTTAGCATCAACACTCAATAAATAGTTCTTACTATCACCTTGGGTAGAGCTGGAAAAAAAGTAGAACCCACAAAGCCAGTTCACTAAAACAAGTTATTTCTGCACATACAGTAAAGAGAGACAGACAGACAGACAGTCATAGAAATCTAGATCTTGAAACACTCTGTCAGTTTTTCCAGATATATTTACCAAGCCCATGAGAAGCACGTTCTTCTAAGGGTTACAATACATCTAAGACAGCGTACCGTTGAAATCACAAGTTATTTAGCCAGACTTTTTTCAATCCAAGTAATAAAAAGAACAAAGCAAACTTAACCTGAGGACTCACTGAGTGCAAAGAACTAACTATATAGTTCTTTATAAAGAACGAACTATATAGATCAGGTGATCCTGCCACTTAACTATCTAAGTGGTAGAGAGGAACACGTATTTTTATCCTTATTCCTGACAAACTAAATCTTACCAGCTGGTTTTGCTATAGCCATGCCTTATATTCACGAGGTCTGATTCTCAGAAGTCCTCAGCCTCCCTCAATCTCTACTGAAAGCAAAGAGCCCAGAGTCCAAGAGTCCTTCATTCAGGCAAATTCAGACATGCAGGTAGAATGTGGACCAAAGTTTAAAGACAATGATCTCTGTGTTCCTCCATTAGATATGTGAATCCATTTGAAAATTACCTTCGAACAGGGAAATACAAAATTAACAGCTGGTGACTTGAAACAGAAATTTGCTTTTAGGTAGTACGAGCTCAAGTCATGTACTTAAATTT
Organism: Neophocaena asiaeorientalis asiaeorientalis; assembly: GCF_003031525.2. Classification (NCBI taxonomy): domain Eukaryota; kingdom Metazoa; phylum Chordata; class Mammalia; order Artiodactyla; family Phocoenidae; genus Neophocaena; species Neophocaena asiaeorientalis. The sequence continues at coordinate 12,831,471 of NW_020173397.1, forward strand.
GTGTTCTTTAATAATATAAGCTGTAACTTTGTTCAGCGTCTTTTATCTATATCGATCAGACAGCACATTAGAAGTATGAAACATTCAATAACTCATTAGAAATACTGAAGGCTTAGAAGCATTGCTATACTTCTAGTACATCACTCGTATTTAAATACAAACTACTTGACATAAAGATGTAATAAATTTATTCCTTTCTTCCAAATGCTCAGCCCCTTTACCAATAAGTTGATTATCATCATATCTCTATAAAGTCTGAATGCACTGGTGTTCTACCTTCATTTTCTGTATTGTATACCACGGGAATAAGTACTTCCCAGTGTGAATGATGTTCTTTGGAGTACAATGGAACTGGCATCCCCTAGAGGTGTGCAATATGACAGCCCTGTTGGTCTGCCAAGTGGTGCCTTCCTTTTAGACATGTTATCCAAAATTATTCCAAGCTTTTATTGCCTGTGTTTTTTCCTATAAGCCCTTGCTTTGAAATGGACGGCATCTTTGTTCTTGCTCTGTGCGAGTTCTTATAAGTGTTGATCTCAGCTAACACATGAAAGATGTCCAGCCCTTCAAGTTCTAAGAGCCCCATATACATCAGAGATCTCCCTCTCTTCCCACAAAAAAATATCAGAATTATGCAACCCTATCAATACAGCAACTAAATATCAAGAGTTGGCTAAAAATGAGTCATCCCTACATGAAAACCTAAACTACCTTTAAAACATCACAGGGCTCATACTTCTAGCATCTGCAGCCCCATAAGGCATTTATAGTCAGTTGCTGGTATCCATAAAAATTTGTACAGAAATTGGCAGTAATGTCGCCACCATGCATCCTCTAGACATTGATGGTTTGGTTTTTAAGCATTACTTTGCATTTTTATAAATACATTATTTAACATCACACAAGAACCTATTTTTCATCCTTAATTACAGTTTACATTAACGTTTATATTGATCAGTTTTTGATTGACTCTGAACTCCCGGTCCAGGGACAAAAAAGTAATTTCCATGAGAAATTGCCATTAGTTACTTTCTGTGCTGTTTAAAATATGTTTTTTAAAAATGCATGCTTTTATGATAACTGGGGCAACAATCATTTTTAACTACATCTAACCTCTAGTTATTAGGTTATGGAAGTAAAATAATATAAACTTTGCATGCAGTTTCTAAAATAATTTAGAACTATATTTGTCAATTGGTGTTAATATTTAAAGAGTCTGATTTTCCCAATAATGGAAATTTAGTTTACATTATCTCAAAATGTTTGAATTTATATCTACTCCCAGTGAAAAAGAAGCATGAACTAACACACCATTTCTCCACATATGACTTGGAATTTCATGGAGGTGTTTGTTATAAATCATGGACCCCTTTTCAGGTCTAAGGAACCAGACACTATAAAGGTTACTGTGATGGATTAGCGTTTGGTTTTAAAGATAAATATGATAATGATGATGATGATGAAGATCATGCCACCAATTTTAAAAGTAAGGAAACAGGGTTCGGGAGGTTAAGAAACATGTCCTAAGTCACTTAGGTACTTGGTAGCAAAACCAGAACTTAAACCTATGTGTGTCCAGCACCAAAGCCTGTACCTTTCACCACAGATCTTCAAGATATACCAAATTTGTATGCAATTCATAAATGTATACAAATTTATCTGGAAGATTCATAGAGAACATAGGCAAGACAAACAAAGAAGACAATAACTACATTAAAAGCCTCGGAAAACAGAACAGGAAGTTTTTTCGGAACATTATAAAGAATTCCTATGGACCCCAACTGCAGGTTCCTGTTGGGTTTTAAGGATTAACTCAGGGAGTAAGCTCCATATTGGGAAACACCTTGAATGTCAGGTTAAGGAAGAGATTAATAGGCAATATAGTGGTTTCTGACTTGGGATGCTAGTCGATCTAGTTCTGTGGACACCCTCACTTCAGACCGCCATCACTTCTCAACTGGACCACAGCAGCATTCTAAGCAGCCTCACTGCCCTCAGTCTTGCTTTCCCAATGTACTTGTCATGCTGTATTCACAGTGTAATCTTTTGAAAATGAAAAATTTATGTCCTTACTCCACTTAAAACTCATCTTGAACTCTCATGACCCTCAGAATAATGGAACCCAGGGTGTTTACCATGCGTTCCCCAGCCTTTTAAAATCAGGCCCATCCACACCACTTCGGCTCTCCAGTCTTCACCTCTAATGATGCCTTTGCTCTGACTCTGTCTTCACCCAGGCTCCCACTCACCCATCACACTCTGACATGAGACATGCAGACCTTCTTTCATTTCTTCTCAAAGCCATGATCTTTTCTCCCACTTGGTCTTTACATATTCTCATCCCTCTGCACGGAACATTTTTATAACATTCCTATGCATTTCACTGCCAACTCTTATCTAGCCTTCAGATCTCTGTTTATATACCATCCTCCCCCACCCCAAACCTACCTGTCCAGGAACATTTACATATTATCTCCCTTACTTATTCTAATATTTATCTCACTGTGTCATAATAAGCTTTGTGATTTTCCAAAAACCCCATTAGAGGTAGTATTCCCTTAGGGTGGGTTCAAGCTCTTTCTTATTTACTAGGGAATCCTTAGCGCTGACTACACTGACTGCCAGTAATTGCTCAACAAATATTATTTGTCAAATAAACGAAGAGATGGATGGACAAATGAATTATATGGAGGAATACGACAGGAGAGATGAGAAAGGTGAGACGTGACAAACATAACAAAGCAATTTAGTCACCTTGGATACTGGAATCAAAGAATAAGATATTTAAAACCACAATGTATGAAAGCACACTCATAAGGAGAATAAAATGATCTGTATCTTCACGTTTCTCTAATGGTGTGTCCATAAAGTCTGGAAACCCAGATAATATTTTATTTCCTTTAATTTGAAGATTTCTTTAATGATATTATATGATAATAGTGATGTATTTGCCAATGTTTCTAGATATTTTTGGACATCCATAGACATAAGTATTTTGCAAATGACTTTCACAATCCCTACGGCCCCAGTTTCTGCCTGATGTGGGGACACTTTTAGTCAGAGAAAGGGGAGAATTAGTTGATAGGCAGAGGTTGATCCAGAATGTTTTCTTTATCTGGAGCACACTACCTGTGGGATGGCCTTTTCTATCCATGAGTTTGTCCCACCTCTGTCTCTAGGGAGTTCCTGTGAGAGGCTGCGGGAGCGCACTGTTCAAGAGGATGTCTTTGGTGTCATACAGATCTAGGTTCAAAAGCCCAGCAGGGTTAGCATGGCTTGGGAACATTCTAGTTGTCAGTTTCTCACACACAACCCTCCACACCCAAATATTTTTGCAGCACCCATGCTCTGGGAAGTGGACCCATTCCCTGACGTAGCCACTATAAAAAGGACCATCAACAAGAGACAATTTTCCCGAAAGTCTCCTCCTGCTTTTCCAAAATCATACTTAAACTCTAAGTCACGCTAGGGTAAAGGGATAATATGGAAGAAAACAAATTGAATAAAAGGCTTGCCTACTTAGAAATCAGAGCAGTTGCTGACCACAGAACTAGAGGCAAAAAGGAAACAAATATCTAGAAATTTTCAATAGTGGAAGAGAAAATCTTACGCATGAAGTAAAGCATGCCTATATAAATGCTACAAACTCAATATAACCACCTAAAAGTATATACAAATCACTGTTAACTACAGTTATCATAGTGAGGGGAACAATTTTCACATTAGCTTTATGTACCATTTACATTTGTTACTTTGACAATGTATTACCATTATTTAAAACAAATGGAAAAGTGCTATGGTGAATTGTTCTGCAAAAGTAGGGACCTCACTCTATCCTATTCTTAGCTCTTGTGCTCCAGGCCCGGAAATCTTTCCAGAGCTTTTTAACTTCTGTATTTTTGTGGCAGGATAATCACTTTGAGACATTATTCTGTGTATTAGTTTTTTTTTAAATAACATTTCTCTATGAAATATTAAATTCTCCAGCTTTTTGCTAATTTTTAAAATATTTCAGGATTGTGGGTTATACTACCCCTTTTCAAAGGAAAATCACTCTTTGCACATTTTGCAGTCAGAGCAAGAAACACACTCCTCTTCAAATTGCCTTTTGTACTTTTTATTGTTGTGTTACAGTACAACCTCCTGCGTATAGCATACAAATGATAGGTGGTGAAGATACTGTGGGTTTGCATGCATAATAAATATGGTTTCATTTCAGTAGTTGCTGAACGTTTCATAAAAGGAACAATTTGAATATCTGGGGAGGCTTCAATATATATTCACTGTGCATGCATATACATATTTACATACAATTTCCAGCACTCTTATTGATAAGCAAATAGCCAAAGAGGCAATTATTTGTGTGTGGGCAAATATGACACAGTCAATGGTTTGGAAAATATAGGCTAGTTAACCGACTCATTACTGTAAGTAGAAAATTCAAGTAAGGTACGTCAGCTATTTGAAACATAAGCCACTGAAGACAGAGTAGTTTCCTTAGAATCAAATTTAGGAGCTATGTTTAGATATAAGTCCTCTCATTTTTGTAATATTTAAGAGAACAGGGAATTACAAAATATTTTGAAAAAGACATTTTAGAGTAAAATGTGGCCCAGTACCTTTCTATAAAAGAAGCCAGCAAATCAAAACCAACATATTCCTTGTGATTTTACATTTTAATTCCTAGGAATACGATGTTAGTTGGGCTATGGCTTCTAATGCAGTTAGTCACTTGAATCACATATGGTCATACCATACCTGTAGAGAGGGGTAAAATCAACCTAATGAGCCCTTATATGAGTGTTAAGAGTGTCTGGTGAAGTCAAGTATTTGAAATCACTCAAAAGATGTATCAAGAGGAGACATACTACAGGACGGGTTGTTTTGGTGAGTTAAGGTGTCATATGTGCGGGATGGATGCAGCCAGCGCTCCATCAGTGCCTATCCTGCTAAAACAGTGAATGAAAATGACTGATCTACAATTTTCATCCTCTTTTCAGTCCATCAACAGAACATTATTAAAACCAGTCAGCCAAAACCCATTCGAACAGCACTCACGTATGAAACAATGCCCAGGTCCTCTTGTTCTCCATTTTTATGCACTGCTACAGGACTATAAATATTCATCGTAATGTAACTGAAAATTATTGAAGTGAGAAAAAAGAGAAACAGGGAAGCCATTTGCTTCAATTCATAAACAGCATCTGTTGGGAAGTTATTCATAGATTGCTTCAGGGCCTGCCGAGCAGCAAGCCCACGAAAAAGGATGCCATTGCAAGCAAATTGGCACAAACGGCATAGAGATGCTATTAGACATGATTCACTGACAGCCAGGGAGACTGATCAGGCATTGAGTTGTTTTATGTGTTCTTTTATCACTGGGACATAGGACTCCCCTCCAGCCAAAGTCACACACAGTTCAAATTAGAAGAGCAACCTTCTAAGTATATTAAGGCCTAACTAGTGGCTAGAGAAAGCTAGAAGCAGCAGCTAAACTCCAGGTGATAGAACTTGTTCATCTGCCCACACCTTAGGCATCCTTCAAATTCTGCCTGTACAAGCTGGCAGATTTGAATGTCCCTGGCAATGCTTTGTCCATTAAAAACTAAACATTAAAGAAAAAAACTTTCTCTAATGTTGAAGCTGAATTTGGTGTGTTACTCTGAACAGAATGAAACTGAATGCTTACTACTTACCAAACCAGTGTTAAGAAGAAAAATTAGCAAGGAATGTTTTCCAATCTGGCATTAGTAGCTAAGTCGTATTTCATCAAAAAATGGATTTATGGCTTCCAAGTCAAAGCCCCAAATTCAGTTCAAAGAAAATAAACACAGCAAGACCTTTCAAATGTGAAGTGATCATGAATAAAATAGATGGGTTGATTTAGTAACTGTTTATACTCATGTATTGATTTATATGTTTGTGGTAAAAAGGCATCTTCAAGACTCAGAAAGAAAATATTTATCTCAGATTTTGGGTGGTTTTTTTTCGCAACGCTGAACGTCATCCATTTCAGGCTGAACTCACTGATCAATCTTAATATCAGTAAAAGAGAGAGAACCAGACACATTATGTCCCCTCATAAAAGACCCATGTGTATGCACATACACACACACCCGCACACACATAGAACCTAAATCAGATGAAGGATTTGGATCTAATTACCTCTCTACAGAAAAAAAACTGGGGACAGGAGAACACATTAGTAATACCATGGAAGCACAGTCAGCAAAATCCAAACTGTGGAAAACTACAAGACAAGTGACCTGGTTTCCCCAGAAGATAAATTGCAAAGAAAACACAGGGGGTGGGGAAAGAAACAGGGAACCTATAGATTAAGAGAGCCTTAAGAGATATATCCAATAAATGCAATGCATAGCTCTTGTTTGGATCCTGATTTGAATAAACCACCTGTACACCCCTCCTCCCCCCAAAATGTATATATGCTGTCAGGTAAATTGGAACACAGACTGGATAGTTGATGAGGTTAAGGAATTGCTGTTAGTGTTTTTTGTATTGTGGTTATATTTTTAAAGAGCCCTTACCTGTTACAGACATACTGTAGTACAGGCTTCAAAATAATTCATTTGGGGATGGAAGGAGCAGGTGGGGTACAGATCAAAAAAGAATTTGCCTGGTTTGATCATTACTGAAACTAGGTAATGGGAACATGAGAGTCTGTTAGCCAATTCTCGCTACTCTTTGAAACCTTCCATAATAAGTTTTCATGACTCCATAGTTAATTTATATAGTGTTTTGCCAGAGTTGGCTCACATTGTCTCCTAAGAGCTGATTATTAAATTTTCAGAAATTTTACAAGCCTATTGTTAAACCAGTGGTGGCTTGAAATCAGCCACAGTGGATGTATTTACACCATGGAAATCAGCTAAAGCTACAATCAAGCCTTTTTGTCTCTGAAGAACTGATTGTTCAATATTAACCAGCGCATTCAGCTTATGACCCCAGTGCCTAAAGCACAGAACTCTTCATGTACGTTGGAAACTTTCTCAACAGTAGTACAAAGAAGCTGGCTTTTCAGCTTAGGTTTTTCTCTGCTCTTCTTCCTTATTGCCACCAGGTTTTTGTTGCCTCATATCCCAAGGTGTGGCAATCCATGGGCCCACTCTGGAACATTCCACCTGGGCTCCAATCATTTCTTCCTTCCATAAGCCTTTACCTTTTCTCCTTCTATCAAACTTATCCAATCTATGGCCCTTCCTCTTCAGGACTTACTCTGACATAGCATGGTGCTCAAATGATGAGATTAACTGATCCTGGTTAAGTAGGAAGAAGCCTGAGTCCTTCTGGAAAATTTTCTTTGGAAATTTCTAATCTTTTAACTTCATATTTTTGAGTAGTTCTATATCTCTAGAGCCCTTTCATAAACATCAGTTCATTTACTTATTTATTTATTCTTGATATTTTTTAACTGACTGCTTATTATATACAAGATAAACCCTCATTAGCACATTGTCTTATTAAATCCTCAGAATAAACATATGAGCTAACAAAAAGGCTGGAATTTTCCTCCTCAGACAAGTAAGGACATAAAAGCGTAAAAGAAGTCAAAAGTCTTATCTAAGGCCACCTCGCTAGTTAGAGATAAACTCAAGACCAAGCCTAAGAATATTTTCTATTGTCATCTAAGAATTTTTCTACAAACCACCAGCTCATTGATTGGGTGAACAGAGCAGATTTTTCTCTCCTCTCCAAAGGCAGACTTGTGCAATGTGTGGACCACAAAGAAATTTTTTCCCCAAAGCATTATTTTCTTCCCATACACATGAGTGTGAAGGCTACTAGCTACTTAAATCCAGTCCATAAGCATTTATTAAATTCCTGTACAATAAAGTACCTGCCACATGACAGAAAGTGAAAATATCCTAGATTTTAAGAGAAAGAGACACTGGCTCCTTTTATTTGTAGTTAGCCTGGATTGCCAAGAGGGTGTGTTTTATTTGAAATACTATGATTTGCAAAATTACGTGTTTGTCATTACTGGTTTCTTCATGCATTTCAACAGAAGCCATGCCAAGCCTGCCCAGAACTATTTAGGAGGCTAGGGCTGTTGTCGCGTTAATATCTAAATTTACTGGATTTATGTCCTTCTCAAACTAGATGAGCAGGACAAACAATCCAATCAACTCTTGTGGTTTCCTTCTGCTTTTCTATGACAATTCTAACTCGAATCTTGCAACTGAGAAAATGGCTGAGTGTGGGGGGAAAATGTGATCTCCATGCTAACAGTTAATAAAGAAGACATTCTGTCCCTGTGTGTTCTTGGCAGAAATTTGAGTAGAAATTAAGTGTTCCTAATTGCTCATTAATTCCATGATCTCTTTTTATTGGTGCATTTGTCTATTTTATTATTGACCACCTGTATATGCCAAGGACTGTGATAAAAACTTGGGATATGACAGTGAAAGGCCTTGGTACCAAGGAGCTCACAGAAATGCCAAAGGGAGACTTACAAGTAAATATACAAGCATAGTAGAGCATTTAAAGTGCTAAATACCAAAGAGCTCAATGGGAACACAATGCAGGAGCTTCTCACCTTTAGCCTGGGGTGAAAAGAGACATTCTTAGACATCTAAGCTAACACCCACAACACAAAAAGAATTTTTCTAGTGAACTCATTGAACTAGGGGAGAAGACACTGTAGGCATTGCAATAATATATGCTGAGTTTGGGAAGATCCCACCCTAAGATACTCTGATTCAATAAGTCTGAAGTGAAGCCCACAAAAATGAATTTTTAACATGCACCCCAAGAGATTTTAATGCAAGAGATTAAAAACTTTGAAAGGGTCAGAGGCAACATGGTAGTCTGAACCAGTTCAGAATGTGGTCATCCAGGCAAATTTGGACAATGTGTCTCAGGTATCCACACAGCTCCTTCTTTGCCACCATTTATATCACCAACTCAAGCCACATGGATTATGTATCTGCTGTTTGTAAGTGTGGGAGGCTAAGAATGTAGCTGTAGAGGTGGACCAGGTACCCACCAAAGTAAACGGAAGGGACAGAAGAGTGGTACAGAGGACAAATATACCACAAGATGTGAAACAGGAAAGGGAAGTTTCCTGGGCAGCAAGATGCTGAACTAGGACTTGTAGAAAGGGTGGAACAGCTAAGGGGAGGGTACAAGCATTTTAGGCAATAGAAATTTGTAGTTTCAAAGTCTGGATTGAATCTAGGTTTGGCTACTTCCAAGCTGTGATGTTCAGCAAGCTGCATGACTTTGTTCCAGTTTCTTCATGTGTAAAATGGAAATGATAATCATTTCAACTTGCACCACTACTGTGAAAAGTAAATGAAGTGATCTGTCAAGTAAAATATGTATGGGTTCTGGCACATAGTAAGCACTCACTACTTATTGAATTTAAAAAATGAAAACTAGTTATTATTACTTTTCTCTCTAGGAATCCCAATTTTGCTAAAACCTCAATAAATACCTTTACAAGCAATGACTTGATATTTAGCAATGATCTCTAAAAAGCTTGTATGTTATCATAGACCCCCTCGACGCTCAGCTTCAAGGGACTTCAAGAGATCATTTGGTTCCAGCAGGTCTATATTTTGTAGTAGCAGAGAAAGGTGAAAAGGCCAGACTGTGGAATTAGATTATCTAAATTTGAATCCTGGCTCACTATTTACTAGTTGTGTAAACCTAGACATGTTTCTTGAACTCTCCTAGGCTTGATTTATTCAATAATACAATAAATGTATAACTCTCAGGATTGTTAACAAGTCTTATTAATTCAATCAAAAAATTTAAAAAAGGAATTGAGTATTTGCTATATATGAGAAACTGTTCCAGAATCTGAGGATTAGCAGTGAGAAAAATGAGAAACACTTGCCCTCATCCAGTTCACCTAGAAAAGAAAAGGTAGGTGTATTATTTCCCTAGGGCTCTATAATAAATTACTACAAACTGGGTGGCTTAAAACAAAGAACTGTATCCGCTTATTGTCTGGAGGCTAGAAGACTGAAATCCAGGTGTCCATAGGGCCATGCTCCCTCCAAAGGCTGTAGTTAAAGGGTCCTTCCTTGACTCTCCTAGCTTCTGGTGGTTAACAGCAATCCTCAGTGTTACTCAGTTTATAGACCCATCACTCAAATCTCTACTTCCACTGTCACACGGCATTCTCACAATGTGTTTCTGCGTCCAAATTTCTCTCATCTTATAAGAACACCAGTCATTGGATTTAGGGCTCACCCCAATCCAGTATGACCTTATCTTGACTTCATTATATCTGAAGAGAGCCTATTTCCAAATAAGGTCACATTAACAAGTATTAGGGGTTAGGACAACAACATATCTCTAGGGCGAAACAATTCAATCCACGACAGTAGGTAATGGACAAACTGACCACGTAATTTCTGGTAGGCCATCCCAAGATCATGGCTTCCAGGAGGTCCTCGGTAAATGATGGCTAATATTGGGGTAAAATATTTTGCTCACATTTTTCAGATAAGGTCACTGAATTTGCCTTGCTCACCAAGGTTGACAAAACTAATATAACAGAAACTAGAAACAGAAACTAGAAGTAACTCCCATAAAAGGAAGGCTCTCTCCAAACAGCAGTATCTCCCAAAATAGATTTTTCGTAGGCCTTATGGCTCCTAAAATTTTTTTACATGTTAAGTGTACAAACTTTATTTTTAATAATTATGTATTTATTTTAATGTGTGTTAGAAGAAATATTACCAGCACTTAAAGCCCACGATTTCACAGATAACACTTCTTATGATGTGCTTAACATAGAGTTGTCATTTAAAACAATTAGTCATTTAACATGAATCAATTGTTAGAAAAAAATGAGAAAATAGTAGGTAAGTGGCTATAGCAAAAAATATTGCAGTGGTACTTTGTGACTCAAGTTTCAGAAATGCCACACTCCCACGTGGTGTTTCTTTGTGCAATCTGTCATATAAACTAGCATTCTGGCTGTATGTCCTGACATGGACCCAAGTGGCAAAATGCAGTTCTGGAAATACCCCAGCTGGGGCACTGAACATAAAGATTATAATGTGTCTTTGTTTCAGCTGCCTGTTAAACTGATGATCACTTCTCTCAAGTCCACATCTTAAATGCCTCTGAAGTTCAATTTCAAAACTTAATATTAAGCTACAGTAATCAAGACTATGTGGTAATGGCATAAAGACATACATATAGATCAAGGGGAAAGAATTAGGAGTCCAGAAATAAACCCACAAATGTCTGATCAATTGATTTTCAACAAGGTTGCCAAGATAATTCAATCGGGAAAGAAGAGTCTTTTCGATGAATGGTACTGGGGCAACTGGATATCCACATGCAAAATAATGAAGTTGGAGACTACCTCATACCATATACAAAAATTATATTACATCATATATCAGAAAAGGGTATATTATCCATTGTGTGTGTGTGTGTGTGTGTGTGTGTGTGTGTGTGTGCGTGCATGCAAATATTTTCTTCAATTCTGGGGGTTATCTTTTTACTTTCTTTTTTTTTTAGAAATCAATCTCTTTTTTAAAATTAATTAATTTATTTATGGCTGCGTTGGTTCTTCGTTGCTGCAGGCGGGCTTTCTCTAGTTGCGGCGAGTGGGCGCTACTCTTCGTTGGGGTGCATGGGCTTCTCATTGTGGTGGCTTCTCCTGTTGTGGAGCATGGGCTCTAGGCGTGCGGGCTTCAGTAGTTGTGGCACACAGGCTCAGTAGTTGTGGCACACAGGCTTAGTAGTTGTGGCTTGTGGGTTCTAGAGCGCAGGCTCAGTAGTCGTGGTTCATGGGCTTAGTTTCTCCACAGCATGTGGGATCTTCCTGGACCAGGGCTCGAACCCATGTCCCCTGCATTGGCAAGCAGATTCTTAACCACAGTACCACCAGGGAAGTCCCTATTTTTACTTTCTTGATGGTTTCCTTTAATATTTTTTTTTTGGTTCCTTGCACTTTAGGTATCATTGCTAAGAAACCACTGCCTAACACAAGGTCATAAAGCTTTAGACCTGTGTTTCCTTCTAACAGTTTTATAGCTTTTGCCCTTACATTTAGGTCTTTGATACACTTAATTTTTGCCCACAACATTCTCTCAATTTTTGTTTATGTCAGAGTGACTTAATTTCTCCTTTATTTTTGAAGGATAGCTTTAATGGATTTTTTGGTTGACAGTCTTATTCTCTGAACACCCTACTGCCTCTGGCGTCCATGGTTTCTGATGAGAAATCAGTGGTTAATCCTGTAAGTGATGAGAGTCAATTCTCTCTTGCTGCTCAAGACTCTCTCTTTGTTTTTGCCTTTCAACAGTTCGATTATGTTTTGTCTAGGTGTGATCCTCTTTGAGGTTATCCTACCTGGAGCTCACTCAGCTTCTCAGATGTGTGGATAAAGGTTTTTCATCAAATTTGGGACGTTTCAGCCATTACTTCTTCAGATATTCTTTCTATTCATTTTGCTCCTTTCTCTCCTGGGATTGTGTGTGTGTTCATACACTTGAATATACCACCAGTCTCTAAGGCTCTGTTCATTTTTCTTCCTTCCTTTTTCTTTCTGTTCCTCAAATCGTTCTCAATTAACCTATCTTTAAGTTCAATGATTCTTTCTTCCACCTTATCAAATCTGCTGTTGAACCCTTCTGGTAAGTTTTTAAATTTCAGTTTTACTTTTTGACTCCAGAATTTCTATTTGGCTCTTTTAATATAACTTTTATATATTTATTGGTAGTCTCTATTTGGTGAAAGATTGTTCTCATATTTTCTTTGATTTCATAAACATGATTTTCTTTAGTTGTTTTGAATAAATTTAAAATAGCTGATTTAAAATCTTTTCTACTTAGTCCACCATCTGGGCTTCCTCAGGGACAGTTTCTATCAATTGTTTATTTCCTGTATTTTGGCTATCCATTCTTGTTTCTTTTCATGTCTCATAATTTTTGCTGAAAATGGGACATAGGTGGAAGCTCTGAAAATTATACTTTCCCTCCTCCCTAGGGTTTGTTATTGTTGCTAACTGTTGTTTGTTTAGTGACTTTTCTGGACTAATTCTGTAAAATCTACATTCTGTTTTCTATTTGGTAAATGAAATACCTGCTCAGTTAGCTTAGTAGTTGCTAATTATTAAACAGAAATTTCTTTAAACTCTTGAAACCAATAGGCATCTCAGTCTTCGTTAAGAAGCTCAGTGTGCATGTTGGGACATACCTTAACACTCAGCCAGCCAGCTGACAACTTTACCTTAGTCTTTCCTTCATGCTTATATAGAAACTGAAGGTGAACCAGAGGTGAGAGCTTAGGACATATATCTCAGGTCCTTCCTATGCATTCACACAGCCCTGGGCATGTGCACAGCCCTACACATGTTCATGATTTTCTAAATTCCAAGAGATATGCAGGAATTTTTCAGCGCCTTTATAGACTTCTCATTCCCCAGCTTTTCCTTCTAAGCTTTTTGGTTAGCCTATTGTTTGCCCCATTGCTGACCACTGCCTCAGACAGCCATAAAGTTAAACATTTGCCTCTACATATTTTTGACAAAAGTTCCCAGGGAAAAGGCTTTCTTCACTTAGTGAGCTGTAAGTTAGGTCAAATAAAGACAGCTTTGCAAGTGGGGTTTCCTCCAGAACCATCAAACAGGTGAAATAACAACAGTTCTCTGGGAATGTGGCTTCGAAGAAGCTCCAACCACATTCTGTCTTCCCATTCTTTCACCATGATTGTGATCTGTTGCTTTTCAATGCTACTGTGGAGCTCCCAGGAGGGAGATGGGAACAGAGCAAATGCAACAAAGCTCACTCTTCTGTTGAAGATTCACCTGTTTTTCTTGAATGAACACTCCTCAGATTGCTACAAGCCTTTAATAACTTCCAAAGTTCTGAAAAAGTTGATTCAGACAATGTATCAAGTTTTCTCATTACTTTTATGAAGGAGGGAACTTTTGGAAGGCCTTACTCCATCATTTTCAATGATGTCACCTCTGTGCTTCTTTCTTCATCAATAAATGCAGGGTTGACCTTTAACCTGCACTATGCTGGTTTTCCCCTCTTTTTTTCCTTTTTAAAGGAAAATACAAACTGTCAGGGCTGGGAAAGATGCCAGTGCAGATTTGGTAATTATTTAGAAGATGAGGATCATTGAAGACTAAGTCATTTTTTTATTCATTTTGTCCCATCCCGAATAGTGATTGTATTTCTAACTATGTTGTTATTTACACTAAAATAAAACTGCCTACTAAAGCACACACGTTAAATGACATTTATGTCCTGACACTGATAAAGAAATATATAATGAGACCACCGCAAATGCTTAAGCTGATAAATACAGGTTGACTACTTCTTTTTCAATCACATCAAGAAACACATGCTTCCTCTTCATGGCTTCACCCCACCAATAACACACTTTTCAACTTTCCTCAAATTCACCTTCAGTTGGTAGCCATTTTCCCAAAGAAATTAAGTTGCTATTATTATCAATTTTAATCAATTGATAAATGTTACTAAATATAAGAAACATCAAAGATATCAAAGTCTCACTGAGATTTTGATGCTGGGCAGTTAGTTAGGTTCACTTACTAGCTAAGTGACACATTCTTTCCACCTTATCTAAGAAAGTTGAAAATTATTACCTGCAATGAACACTGAGGTCAGTAGGGCTTATCTTAATATCTGAATTTTTAAATAACAAAGACCAGTACTTCTATGCAAACTCCAGAGATTTTTATAAAAATAAAAATGCTTTCTAGAATATGAAATAGCCAATGATTCATAAGAGCAAAAGTAGCATTCACCAGCTGTTACAAATGCCCTTTCCCATCAAACTTGACATTTTCCTCAATGCTTCCCCAAATTCCAAATTCTTTTCTGCCTGAGGGAAGGAAAAGCATTTCCTCCTGCCAGATACAGCCAAGATACTGCAGAAGCAACAGCTGGCCAGAAGCAATTCTCCCTTCCTGTGGAGCAAGCCAAGTCATAGAAGTGGATCATTATGCTTCTAGGTGAAATTCCCAGACTGGTAGTTCTTTGGTCATTTTTTAACTTCTTTTGTTTGATGAACATTTAGCACTCCATCTCTCTATACTCAAAGGTCTAGCATTTATGTAACGTAGCCAGAAATACATCTGACCAAATACGATAATGAAAATTATGTCAACTGAGGCTAGAGTGTCAACATTAAGACAAAACCTATACAATAGTACCTAACTAAAATTAAACCACAAAAATATACACAAATTAAGGATGGTTATAGTACTGAGGTCTCACTAGCAGTTGGGAAATGGGAACTTGTGTTTTAGTATAAGAATTATTCACCAAGTGAAAACTTCATGTTCCAAATTTGACCATAATTTCTGGTTGCATTAGGGAATTCATTCTCACTTATTGCCTAAATATTCATGATTTAGAAACTTTGAGTATTTGTCTTTTTATCTTGGGACTAAAGTATGAACAAAATTTATTTGTTCACTTTTTAAACCATTGTGTTAAAAGAGGGTCCTGATCCCCCATCTGAATCAGAGAACAGCCTAGGCATTTCCTAACTGCTCAGTGAGGCTATTTTCATGTGCCAAAGACAAGGTCACCAGTACAAGTGGTGACTATTCCACTGGACACATTTGTTTGCCTCCAAGTGTAGCCTGAAACATCTGGCTGGGACAGAAACTCACAGCCACCTCGCTCATGGTTGCAGACAGGTCCTGAATGATATGGGTCTGGGGAAGAAATAGACACCAATGTCCTGGCCACTTATTTTAATTCTCAGGGAGAGAAGGAAGTAATAACCTTTCTCCTAATGTGAATTCCAAGGAAGGAGCTAAATAAATTTTGCCTCTACTCTATCCAGACCACTATTAATCTGTACAAATACTGGTCAGTTAAAATCAGATTGCACTTATAAAGTGCTTGGCACCAGGACCTGACACATAATAAGATTTCCAGTAAATCTTAGTGGCAATTAATAATAAATCATATTCTGAACTACTTAATGATATTTTGCATGCATTTAAAATTCTAACAGAGAAAATGACCTCAGTGCAAAGACACCTGCACAAAGTACTCTTTGTATACACATCAGGCGTCATGTAATATTTCACATGTCTGGGGAGTTGGATGCTCTGCTTTTGCACATGTATGAACATTATGTGAGTGTCTGTTTGGGGAGGATAAAAAGAACACCAGCAACTAAGAAGGTGAGGTGTTGAAGGCATATGATCACTTAATGAAAGTGAAATGGGAAATGCCTACTACTTATCTCCTTTGTGGATACAGTGTAGCCAATGAACCAACCAATAACATTTCGATCTCTGAACAACTATGGATTAAACAATGACATGCTACTTTGTCTCAGTATCCTTTGTGTAAGAACCCTAAGTTAGTTTCTGCTTTGAGATCCATTTCCGGAAAATCACTGCCTTTATAGATTAATATATCTGCTTTCTATTTTCAGAAATCACATTTGAGTCACTTGTTATCTTTCTTTTGTTACTTTAGCAGCTTTAGAGTTATACCTAACTTTATCACCCAGGTGGGTAAAATCTGCTCACCCAATATATGGAGTGCTAAAAACATCAACTCCTTCTGCCTTCTCCAGATGGTTTGGAGATCTCTTACCCTACCCAATGCTTGAAATTGCATTAGTACATAAAGGTATAAAAAAATAGCATAAAAAAGCATTTACAG
Source organism: Neophocaena asiaeorientalis asiaeorientalis (assembly GCF_003031525.2). NCBI lineage: Eukaryota > Metazoa > Chordata > Mammalia > Artiodactyla > Phocoenidae > Neophocaena > Neophocaena asiaeorientalis. The sequence goes on from NW_020173397.1 coordinate 12,848,123, forward strand.
GATAGCATTCATAAGAGAGCAGTGTTGCATAATGGTAGGGTAAGTGTTATTCATGTTCAGAAAACTGGGGTTCAAATCCTACTTCCATCAGTTACTTGCCCCTTTAGTTTTTCAACATCCATGATCCTTTCTTTGTCTTTGCTCCTATAGCTTTCCTGGTCAGAATGTCTTCTTTTTTCTCTCTTTTTACCTAAACCAAGTGGCTAGTCAAAACCTTCAAGTTCCACATGCTTGGCAGGTCATTGTTTGTAGACAGTTCATATCAATTACTAGATTTCTGTCCTTCCAACAACAGTGAATTGCTCAGAACATGTGACCATAGATGGATTCATCAAAGCAAATTGTTTTGGCACCTGGTACTTAGGCTGGAATAACTGAGGAAGAGAAACTCTCTTCTCTTGAAGCATGAGGCTTCCTGGTCACCATCTTGATACCCCAAAGTAAGAAGTTGTCTGAAATTAATACAAGGACTAAGGAAAAAAGGTTCAAGACGGAGACACATATATTTTTGAGTACTTGGGCCTAATCACGCCTGAAGCCATATACCAAAAGACTTTTCAGTTATACCGAGCAATAAATTACTTTTTATGGGCAAGACTACCTGAGTTACTTTTCCCTCACTTTCTGCCAAAGGTCTACTGACTAACACACCTATATTCTCAGTGCTGGGAATTAAATAGTAACCCTGCTTCACTGAATTAACATTCTTGTGAGAGATATCAATGAGTCAATGAGTCACAACAATTGCTAACAGTGGATAAATACGGAGAGCTCTGGGGGCACTCCGCAAGAGCATTGACCCAATTTAGGTGAAGAGGACAGGGAAAGACTTCTCAGAGGAGACAACATCATATGGATTCCCTGTTACCTGTCCTTCAGGGGTTAAAGATGTTACATTTTCATCCTCAAACTGAGTGCACAGTGAGTAATCATGTTGACACCTAGCCATAGGTATTATCATTATAACTCTAAAATGACTACTTTGCCTTAAAATTCCCACCCAGTAAGATATTATCCCCTCATTCTATTTTAATAGCTAAAGTTGCATTATTCATGATTATTGCCTCAAAAAACATAGATTATCACAGCTGTTCAGCCATCATATATATAGTTTCCAATCCCACCACCCACTCCCAATCAGAATTTTGGCCATGGCCCCAGTTGGTACTGAGAGAGAACACATAAACGTTAAATACTATAACAATCTGTGGTAGAGGGGGAAAAATCAGCAACTGACAGTGCTGTAAAATTGTAACCAGGAAAACAAAAATACCTCATCCAAGTGCCCATTTTTTAAAAGTGATACATTCTGACACAGCAATTCTTTGATAGCTTTAGTAAGCTCATCAGAAAGCTGATGGAGGGCTTCCGTGGTGGCACAGTGGTTGAGAGTCCGCCTGCCGATGCAGGGGACATGGGTTCGTGCCCCGGTCTGGGAAGATCCCACACGCCGCGGAACGGCTGGGCCCGTGAGCCATGGTCGCTGAGCCTGCGCGTCCGGAGCCTGTGCTCCACAACGGGAGAGGCCACAACAGTGAGAGGCCCGAGTATGGCAAAAAAAAAAAAAAAAAAGCTGATGGAATGGACTCAATATAATCTTCCTTTTATGACTCTCTTACTAAAAAACTAGTAGAGTTGGCCAGGATTTGAGCAGTATATTAAATATCAGTAACCAATGTTGGACGACATGAATTTCCATGCCTTTTATATATATTTCTAATTACATACCAGTAAGTATAAGAACTGAAAATGTTTAACCTTTAATTAAAATTTTCAAACAAGTCCAAGTTTCAACCAATAATATTAGGTTGTTCAATATCTGGTCTTACAAGTTTTTCCCAATCCATTTGCCCCTAGTAGTCAAGTACAAAAGATTTTGTGAGGAATTACAATCCAAGAGATCTAGGATGGAATGTTGTCAAGCTGTCCTTCAAAACACTTTATAAAGAATAAATGAAAAAATAAAAGTCAAAAACCCTAAAATATAGAATTATTATGAAGTTGTCCTTGACTAAGATATTTCAAACTTGGAGGAATATTTGAGACATGAATCCACAAATGTAGGGCTGATGACATATTATAGCCAGACTCTGAGACAGTCCTCAGTGTTTCTTGCCTCCTTATATTTATGCCCTGTGTAGTCTCTTCCCACAATGAATAGGACTGGCCTGTGAAACCAATAAAATATTGCAAAAATGAAGTGTGACCTCCAACTTCAATAAAGACATTGTGGCTTCTGCCTTGCTTTGTCTTGGAACATTCACTCTGGGGAAACCCAACTGCCATACTATGAGGCCACTCAAGGAGCCCTCTGGAGAATCTCAGCTGGGAAGAAACTCAGGCTTCTCACCAATAGCTAGCACCAACTTGCCAGCCATGTGAGTAAACCACAGAAGCAGATCCTCCAGACTCAGTTAAGCCTTGACGGCTACAGCCCTGGCAGACATCTCGACTATGATATCGTGAGACCCTGTGAGCCAGAACTGCCTAGCTAAGCCACTCCCAGATTCCAGATCCACAGAAGCCGTGAGATCATAAATGATTATTGCTGTTTCCAGCCACAAAGGTCTGGGATAATTTCTTATGCTATGACATATAACTAATTTACTAGACAAATATCCTACTAATTTCTTTATTCTCTAGATGTAAAGCTATTGTTTATTTAATAGTAAAGTGAAAATTTTTCTTAATATTTGTCATTGCTGACTACTGTTAAATATTAAGCACATAATATTCTTTCAGTGGTCTATGCACCTTAAGGCTGGGATTTGACAAATGCCTGAGACTGAAGAGGTCTATCTATACTTCCGTTTGGTACATATCCAATTCCAGGGCACTTTGGCACAGTGGACAGATAGCCCACCTACTCCATCTGCAAGGAACTGTGTGTGAAAGCATGCTCACCCTATCCACGCACCCAGAATGTCTCTCTGCACCTTGACCTTCAAGGAATCATAAAGTAGCAAAATTGGTTAAAGATCATAAATATCCTCAAATTAAACCCCTCTTCAACGTGCCAGCTATAAGCTTTTCAAGATAAACCTGAACACTTTTGGTGATGGGAACTCGTTACTCATCAGAATTCATTCAAAATCTCAAGAAAACTTATTCAAGCAAAATCTCTTCTTCTGAATTCCAAGCACTGGCCTCAGACACTGAGTCCTATTCCACTCTGGTCAGTCCTTCAGATATCTGAAGAAAATTTTATCTTCCATTTGAGTTCTCTTTATGTAGAAAAAGTATCCGGCTCCAACTACTCCTCCTAAGACATAATTGAACCCCTGATACTCACGATGCTTTTCTCTGAACTTGCCCCAGTTTCTTTTTAATCAGAGCCCAACAACTAACAGCCTATAGGTCTGTGGTTGCTTTCTTGTTTTGTTTTGTTTTCAGAGATTGGAATTCGGATACCTTTAGATGTAGCATACCCTCTACAGTTCCCACAAACCCCACAACCCCTTCCTGTCTTATAGAGCACTTCCTGTCACCCATTTCTTTCCTATCTGGTCATGGCTCTCATAACACAACAAATATTCTTAATGTCGAAAGGGTTACAACTGCTGCTACTCATGCGCCATAGGCCACAGGTGGGGTTAATTCAGAAAGCTTCTCATGGTTATTTTTGGGAGGGAACCAGGGCTTCATCTTCTTCTTGCCTCATTCTTAGGCATTTCAAGTTAACAAATGTCTATTAAGCATCTCCTGAATGCCTCACACCAGGAGTTGTGTTGAATAATATGGGAGAAAACTGGTCTGTCTATTCCTCAGGAGTAGGAGGAGCTCCCCTGCATTAACCTAGCACATAACGGTTACCCAACACATGTGATAACAGAGAAGAAAGCAGGAGACATGCTGCTTTAACTGGGAGATCAGGCCAACAACCAGCATATCTCAAAGGGCAAAATACAGGCAATAAATACTTGAAAATTTTAAGCAGGGGAAAGATGTCTACTCCTTGGTATAGACAAAGGAGGGGACATAGAAGAATAAATTCCTCACAGGGCAATTGTGAGTCTGCTCAGTCCACCCCATGAGCCTCTTAGGAAAGCTACCACTTTGGATGTGTTTAATCAGTGTCCAGCAAAGGCTAACTCTGCCTTTGCTCCCCTGTGTTGGCAATGTTAAGGACTAGAAGATTCGGGGGTTGTTTACTGTGTGATTTAGTGATGATATAAATTTGGGAGAGTTAGATCTAAGGTCTCTTTACCTTTCTATTAAGGAAAAAGAGCAGATCAAAAATGTAGGCAGTGAGTTGTTCTCAGAGAGGAATATTAAGGGGAAATAAATAATCCATGGCACACCTCAAGAGGTCTGTCTTTATTGTTTGTTTCACAGTACACACATCCTTGCCAGCCTCAAGGAGAATAATTATTTCTCTAAATATCAGCCGAAGGGGGGACAAAACCCAGCACACAACAGCACTCAACTGTTAATTCCAGTGACAACTGAAATACCATTAAACTGTACTTCAAGTCTTTGAAGTGTTAAAAAGTTCATTCAGAAAATAGTGTATGGCCATGTATTCAATTTAATAGCTAATACAGTTTCTTCTCTGTCTAGTTGAGAACATTCAAAGTACAAAGCAGTGGTACGGGAACATTTAAGACCCAAAGGAAAGTAAGCCTTTCAGAATCAGTTAAAAGAGAATGTGGACATCATAACCTAGTCCCACTTCATCATTATCCAATCATATTAGATGCTCTTGAGAGGCAAGAGAGATTACTGGTTAACAGTATAAGCTCTCTCCAAGTTCAGAGAGACCTTAGTTTGCCTCCTCCTCTGAAGCCTACAAACTGTGTTGTCTTGGCTCAACCATCTAACTTCAGTGACACTCAGCTTTCTCATCTAAAAATGCTGGTTAAAAGTAGTACTTACTTCAGAAGGTTCTCAGAAGGATTAAATGAAGTGATCTGTAGTAATCGTTATAATTCCAAGCCACTATTCATTGAGAGCTTGCTATGTGCCAGGCTCACAGCTAAGTGACACTTATCTCTTTTCATCTTAGTGGTATTCCCTTTACCACTTGATAGAGAATACTGAAGAAAAAGCAAATATGAGGAAAATTACCAGTTCCATTTACGATATGTAAAGTTTGAACTATTAACAGGCTAGAGAGAGAAAACATGGTTTACCTTGGTCTTCGTGTCTCTGAGCAACATTCCCTGGTCTTCCTTAGATAAAGCCAGCCTAGAATTTTAGAACTGTCTCACCTTCTTAACTGCCTTAAGATAGAAGCCTACATTCTAGATATAACCTGACAATACTGTATGCAGTGGCTCAAGGCTTAACCTAGGATTGCATCATCCAAGCGTTATATAAGCAGTACTTGTTGTCAGCTAAGACCTCTACTTTTTCCCCTCATAAATAGATTTTAATCCAGATCATCCTGTCATTCTTGGATTTTTGATGTCTCTGAAACTTCATTATAATCAGAATTAATCTCAAGGGAATTATTCACCTTTAGCTTGTCACACTAGATTTTTATTTTGGCTTTTTTCACATTAGCTCTCCCTCCCAACCTTGATACAACCACTGTAGTGCAAGGAATACTTCATGATGGACTTTAAGTTCCCCCCATGGCTCTCCCTCCCCCGCCCCAGAGAAACTTCTTAGTTCTTTATGTAAAGAAATGGAGAAGCATTTCTAACATTACCTGGGATGTCACAGCAACTGACATACCATGTCCACGTGATTTCTACATGATCCAGCGTAGAGCAACTGACATACTCTACGTCTTCATCAGCTAGCGGGATGAAACCTATGTATCTGACCAAACTTACGACTTACGGATTTTTTCCTAAAAACCATTATTTGTGACATTTTTCTAGGATCATTTTCCTAAGGATAGATCATGGGCCACATCCTGCCCACTTCCTCTAAGCTCATTGGGTAATAGCAGGCTTTTGTTTTCAGTCCTATGGAGCTTTGACCCACAACTCTACATTTTCACAACTCTGTGATCAGACTCATTACCTAAATTCTCTAAGCCCCAGTTTCCTAATCTGTAAAATGAGGGTTGAAATGGTTTTATATTCTACACAATGTTTAATAAAGTTAGCTCTTTTTCTTTATGAAATTGAAAGATCAATTCTAAGAATTTCCTTTCATTTCCTGATACAGTTTCAAGCTTACATTCATGATTTTGAAGAAAAAGCAACTTTGGAGGGTTTGCTAATAATTTGCATTGTGGGTTTGATGCCTTCCTTTCAACTGTTAAAGAACAAGAAACAAATGTTTACCAAAAAAAGTAAGAAGAAGAAGGAGGAAAGGGAAGAGGCAGCAGAGGGATCAAAGGAAAGTAGAAGAATTAGATAAAATTTTCAAAAAGCTCTGGAAGGTTAGATTCTGATCCTAGGGACAACTTCCATAAAAGATCAAAGACCATCTACTCAGGAAGATCCAGATAGGCAAACTCATAGAAGGATCACTTGAAGTGGCACAGCTCATATAGACCAGAGGGTCATGTGAGAGATGAGTTAGCACTCTCATTGCTAATGGTCCAGCTATTGCTGAAGGAAGAACTTACCAACTGATCTTCCCTGAAAGCCAAAAGAACAGAACATTACCTCTAAACACCCAGAAGGAATGATGCTTATTTATAGAAAAAGACTTGGTAGATTTCACCTGATTGGCCCAGTGACACCCCATGAATACACCTCTCAACTCCTTAGCGAAACTGTAAGCCCCTCAACTGGTAACAAGACTCTGGACATTAATTAGGGTGATGATGGAGAAATTATTCCTATCTGCACTTGGTGGGTAGGTGAGGTGAAGTTAAACTGAATAACCCCAAGAGTCTCATGGTGGATCAGTGATTATATATTTCATATTAATTCCCATGTCATTAAGTTCTTCAGAAGATTAAGTGAAATGACATATATGAAGTCCTTGGTATTGTGGGGATTCAAAATGATAGCTATTTTCATCACCATTACTGCAGCTGCAGTGCCTTCTTGTGTTATGGGGCACTAGGAAACATAAGCAGAAATAAGAAAGGGGGATGAATGGCAGGGTATACTCTGGAAAATGGTAAGAGTTAGTCTTGGTCATCAGGAGCTGTTAGCAAATACAAGAGAGATCATAAGGTCATTGCAAGAAAAGCTGTCTCAGACTTTTACACTTTGACCTAGAAATAAGCTTGAGATCATCTAATTCGACCACCTCTAGCTATAGAGGTACAAACACTGATGAGAGGTTAAGTTTCTAAAGATATGTTTTCAATAACTAATTACCTAGAATATGGTGTATGACATATACACATATACTCTTTTTTTTTTTTTTGGCTGCACCATGAGTCATAGGGGATCTTAGTCCTCCATCAGGCATGGAACCCGCAACCCCTGCAGTGGAAGCGTGGAGTCTTAACCACTGGGCCATCAGGAAAGTCCCAATATACTCCTGACTTTCACCAATCTAGGTCTGAGGGCTTTGTTCTCAAGACTCAATTCCACGGAAAAGTTTTTTTTAATCAAAATGTATTAATCAAGACCCTTTTGAATTGCAAGGGAACTCATACTCAAATTAAATGAAGTAGAGAATGTACTGGCTGACCTAAGTGAAATGGCTAGGCTAGAGAAGCTTCAAGGAAGAATGGATTCAGATGCTCAAACATTATCTTCAGACCTCAGTTTCTATTAGCTTCATTTCCTTTGGGTTGGCTTCTCTTGGGTAGGTTCTCCTCTTTGGGTCAATGCAGAAGCCCTAGTTAAAGAATGACTTCTCTCTCCCAACAGTTAGACTCAAAGTTCCAAGAGTGAGTGTCTTTGCCTGTCTTGGTCTTTGTGCTCCATCTCTGAATCAAGCAAGACCAGAAAAATTGTCTATGTTGATTGCCCTGGGTCACATGGCCATTCCAGGAGATGGAAGAGTAGTCCATCCTAACACAAATCAAATGAACAAGGCTGGGAAGTTACTCCCCAAAACAAAGTGGGATGCTATTGGGAGAAAAAAATGGAAATAGTTGCAGGGTAAGCAAAACCAGCAGATGCCCACTAAAAACTACTTTTATGAGAATACAGAGAATGTTATGATGGACAAAACCCAATTATAAATTCAAAGTTCTTCAGGATACATTATTATGTTTTCAGATCACAGGCAACTGTCCAGCTCTTAAAGCACTTCCAAAGAATGCAAAAGGTCAGAGATCTGCACTCTTGTCTCTTATCTTTCTTCACAGACTTAAAAATACTAAAGCAAGAATTTACAGTTAAATTGTGGTTCCCTTACTATCTTAATGACCAGTTTTATGCAGTCAGATTCAATCGATCCCACTCAGTAACACAAGCTCAAACATCAAATTGACATTTTCAGTCTAGGATTTTTTTAAGTCCTAGACAATGTCTTCTTTATTCTCATTTATAGTTTTCTTACCCATTTTTTCTTCTGCTTTTTTCCTTTTCACTCTTCTCATATACACCCTCATTCATATATATGTTCTCATATCAAACCCCTGAATTCAACTTTATGTTCTCCTTTATTTTCTCTGAGTCAAATAAAGATCTTGATTAAATTTTACTGTATTCCATTTATTCAATAAATATCTGAGTTCCAGACACTATTTTAGGCACCTGGGTCACAGTCATAAACAAGGCAGACAAGATTCCTTTTTTTAAAGAATTCACTTCCTAGTGTGGGAAAAATGTATCACCCACTTGTGCTTCCTTGTCTACTGTTATCCACCAAGACCTATGGTCATCATAAACTCTGGGTAGCTTTTCAAAGCACATCTGATTTAATCTTCCCAACTCACTGTGGGAGCTACAGCAAGTTCCAGTGACCCCATTTTACAGATATCATTGAACAGAGATGTAAATAAAGCAAGATCATTAATTCCATCATTCAATAAGTACCTGTAACATGCCAGATACTATTTCAGACTTTTGGAACAGTATTATTGACCTGCATTATCCTCATGAGTCTAGTAAGGGACATCAGAAAATAAAATGGAAACTTAAAAACATATGAAGTCAAAACAGCAAATTAGTGGTGGACCTAAAATAGTTTTCAGCATTTCTGACTATCCTGATGTATCGTATCACCACTCCGAGCAAATGATCACTTGACCAAAGCCCCTACGAGGATGAGGCATCAGCAACAAAAGCCATCCTCAATGCCTGCTACACAGGGCAAACTAAAAAAGAATTTCTTAATTCCCAATCAAGACAATGCTGCCACTTCACAAGGATCTCCACTGACCCACCTCCTTCAACCACTGCTACTGTTCAACACTGTCCTGAAGGTCTTCATAAATGCAATGTGATAAGATAACGTGGACAGGACAGGATAGGATGGCAAAGCGGCAACCCAGCTTCCATCTCAGGCAGTCTGGCTCCAGAGACAAAGATTCTAACCATTCTGCTATGCTGCACCAAACCATTAATAAAGAAAAAGTACAACTCACCACAAAAAAAAAAAAAAAATTCATCCAAATGAAAAGCATCAATTCAGGGATAACATAACGTAATATAAACAAGTGACAGAATACAAATAGTTATTTGTAATGCATACACAGGTAGGAAACAGTATTCAGAACAGAAAAAAATGTCCACAAATGGGAATTTCCTGGTAGTCCAGTGGTTAGGACTCAGCGCTTTCACTGCCGTGGCCCAGGTTCAATCCCCTGTCGGGGACTTAGATCCTGAAAGCCGTGCAGCGCGGCCAAAAAAACTGTTCACAAACGAGTTAGAAAATATGAGCTGTTTCAAACATATAAACAAAAAAGTAGAAACCCAATACGAAAAACTTCAAGTAGCGTTCAACTTCAAGTAGCAACCCAAAGCATCACCTACTAAAGTAACTACAGAATACAATTTCATACTCCTCGAATCAGTGGATCAAAAGGTCTGACCTCACACAGTGATGATAACAGTGTACACTTCTGGAAGCAACTGAGTTGCTGCAACCACTTTTAAGAACAACTTGGCAACAGATCAGTAATTTTTATAAGGGACACAATTTACTACTCAACAACACCATTTCTAAGTATATAACCTATAGCAACTATTGTACTTGTGTTCCAGAAGACTGTTTGAGAATGCTTACACCAGCATTCATGAAACTGTATTATAAACAACCCAAACATCCATCAGTAGTGGAATAGATAATTCAGATGGAATGCAGTAGAATTTTAAATGAAAAAGCCATGCGTATGTGATGCAACATGGACAGAGATCCCAAACATAATGCTGAGTGAAAAACACACATTGTAGATTGTTACACGTAGCATAGTATAATTTCTGAATATTTTAAATACTCAATACTATACATATGTATATAAAAATTTTCTAGATAATAGAAAAGTATTTTCCAGAAATAGAAAAACATGACCTGAAGTTCACCTCCCTAACTCAGGAGAGGGTGGGAGAGCAAATGGGAACAGGGAGAGGTAAAGGGAATGAACATTAGCTGTTATGTTTTGTTTCTTTTACATCAAAAAACATGAAACAAGACAAAAAAAAAAAAAAAAACCTTTATCAACGTGAAAATCCCAGGATTTGTTACACAATTTTTTATTTTTATATTTTCTGCATTCCTCAAAAATTTAAAAAGAAAACCCCATGTGCTTGCTACTTCGTATCTCTCCCTCTTCATCATCCTCTGCTTCGTGGTTCCAGGTTGGCAGAAAAGCAGATGAGTAGGGGTTCTGGTTCCCACCAGGGTTTAAAGAACTTATTCTCTTGCCTGGACCATCTTCCATTGTTACCCCACTGTAGTCCTACTATACAAAGTCGCAAGGAGATTTAAAAAGAGCAACTCTGATGTTATCACACAGCAACCCTGAAGAGTTACCCATTGCCTCTCAGATGCAGGTGAAAATCCTGCCTATGAACATTGGACTTTTGTTATCTTAGCTGCCCAGTCTTGTACTGTACAGTTTTTCCCTCTCATTCTCTCTCTCTGGCCCCAGTAGTCTTTCAGTCCTTTCGATACACCAGGACCCATCTGGCCTAGACATGTATTACACAGTCAACTCTCTGCTAGGACTGCCCATCGCTGGCCTCGACTCCCCCAGTCCAATTCATCCCTCAGAGCCCCCTCCATGCATGTTGTCTTCAGGGAAGCTTCCATGGCAGATGCCTGGCCCACCTTGGACCAGATGATTTAGCTCAGTGCTCTAAGAGTGCAATCTTGATTCTTTTACAACATCACTTTAGTGAAGGGCTTGACACACTGGGCTGCCCAGTGTGTCTGCTGATTCACAGTCATGAGGAACTGTTTCCTTTATGTGCTACCGGTGAGAACTGTCCCCGCTTGCTCCACAAAGCAACCAGAACTTTCACACACTCGCCCCTCTCTTGTTTTCTGTTTGTTTGTTTTCTGGCCTCTGAGAATTCCATTGACTTTTGGAGGGGTTCAGCCCCACCTGTGAAATGTTTCTCATCATATTTCATCCAGCGCTTGGGATATTTTGAAACTGGAGGATTGTTATCCTAGTTAACACTATTACAAGAAATGTAATTTCTCCACCTCAGAATGTAAATGTGCACTTATGTTACCAAACGTGGGGTCAGGCTGCTTGCCGCTTGAAAGCCAATAAAGAGGCAAGGTTGGTGGAAAAGAAAGTTTGCTTTACTTCCGAGGTGGGCAGCCCGGGGTGGGGGGCAGGGCAGCAGACTCGTGTCCAAAGGCCGTCTCCCCACACTGACAATCAGTGGGCAGGAGCTTTTAAACAGGAGCTTTAAGGGTGTACAGATGCAGGGAGGGGGCTGCATGTAGAAACGGCACAGTCAGCTCTCACAGTCATCCTGAAAATGGTCGGACCAGCGTCATCGTGATTGTTTCAAGTACAGTTAGTCTTCAGTTCCAGGGTGACTTTGTTCCCATTTCTTTGAGGCCTGTTCTCGGAATTGTGGCAGCTTCTGTCATGGCTGCAGTCTGGTCATCATGTAGTTAACTTCTTCCACCTGGTGTGGGTTTCTGTATCTACAAACCAGCTCAAAGGATATGGCTTAGAATATTATCTGTAGCCACTGAGGAGGAGCTAAAGGTCCTTGACTTTGCTTAATGACTAAACTATTATTATTTGGTCTTGTATAACCCTTTTCCTTTGCTTTTTCTTCTCACTTCTCTGATTAAACTTATTCTTTGACTAAAGTTTTTCTACAGACAAAAGGCAGGCTGAGGGCATGGGGGGCAGGGGAGGGAAGGACCACAGGGCTCTGCTCTGTTTCACTTACTCTATTATTTAAGAAAACTCATCCGTTGCACTGTGTTATAATCTCCTTGAGAGAAGGCAATATATGTGTTTTGACTCATCACCATTTTCAGGTTTCTTTCAACAGTGCTGGCACAGAGTAGGTACTCAAAACGCATTTTGCTGAATGAATGAGCAGATCAGACCTGGAGGGTAGGGGTTTTCCTTGGAGCACCTTGCTGAAGAGCAGGCTGATAAAACTTAACTACCAGCCGTGCAACAAATTCCAAGATGTTCAACATTCTCCCAGGCACTGGCAGATGAAAGCCTCAGAATCTCTGATCACCAGAAAACGTGGCTCTCCCACTAGTCTAATGTCATTAATCTTTAATGCATGTTTCACTCCATCCATCCCACACTTAAGTTTCCATATTCTTCATTAATTCTGACATCAGCAGGCTGAATTCCTCTGAGGCCCAAGGCACTAAAGCACTCCCTTCAAATACCAAAGGCACATTTTTTAAAAGCCCGGCATAATTTTTGCCCACAAGATTTTGTGTAACAAAATTACCAATTGGCCTCTTGCACCATCCAAATAAACTGCCTACTAGTGATCACTTTAAGGGAGTAATTGACCATGCAAATACTGAGAGGCATAAAATTCTGCTGCCAGACAGAGACCTAGTTAAGGCCTCTTTGTTTCTCCTTGAGAGCAAACTCTTTTGTATTTTAATCATATTGTATCATTTGAATGAAACTTACAAAGTCCACTTAAGTTTTCTGTCCCTAGGACCATGCTCAATTTATTTGTTCTTCCGACATCTGGGATTAGCCTTTCTTCAGAGAGTTCACACAAAGCAGGCAGGATGTTAGAAGGTAAATGTTAGAACTCCAGCTGGTTTTCCATATCTCTCCTTGAACCTGGGGGAGTCCAACCATGGCAGAGAATTCCCCGACTTATCTGAGCTGTGGATAAAGTCAAAGTGTTGGTAATGGGAAGTTCCTTAAATATCCTCCAAGTCCAAAGAAAGGTTAAGCAAGTGGATAAGGCAGCATCCATTAGGTAGGGTCCCAGCAGGAAATAAATGGCACAAATAGAATAATGAGGAGAGTTAATAAAGGGACTGTTTACAAAGGGTATAAGAAAACCATTAAAGGCTATAATAGTGCCCTGATGTTAGTGCCAACACAGCTGTTCTCTTCCGTAGCTGGAAGAGGCCAGGAAGGGGAACAGTTATGAGAACTTGGAAAGAAAGAGACATATGGAGAGGACCACCTCCCAGAGAGCTGTGATCTTTGGTCAAAGGGTCAGCCAGTCCAGTGATCCCTTAAGGAGGGAGCCAAGGGAATAAAATGTCCCAGCCTCCCTCTTCTTCCCTCTTCCCATATCCTGCCAGGACTCTCCATTTGCAGTTCCCAACAGGACACCAGAAAATAAGGGAGTTCACCAAGGCTATCCACGGACCTTGGCCTCCTGAGAACAGAGCATGGTAAAAAAAAGGAAAAAGCTGAGTGTACATCTGGAGGGTAAAACAGAAGATATCCAATACAGCAGGGATCAGAGGCCTCTAGGGAAGACTCACAAAAACACAGATTCCAGAAACACACTCCTCTCTTACTGAATAGAATCACAGCAAAATTCATAGGCACATGAATTTTGGAAAAACTGCATAGGCAATGATGATGTACACTTATGATTAAGATTATGTGGCATTTTTAGTCTAAAATCCTGATAGTAACCTTTATTTTACAGTTTGTTTGGGGGTTTTTTGCTTGTTTTTTTTTTTAATACTTTATTGGAGTAAAATTGCTTTACAGTGTGTGTTAGTTTCTGCTGTACAACAAAGTGAATCAGCCATATGTATACATGTATCCCCATATCCCCTCCCACTTGAGCCTCCCTCCCACCCTCCCTATCCCACCCCTCTAGGTGGTCACACAGCACGGAGCTGATCTCCCTGTGCTATGCGGCTGCTTCCCACTAGCCATCCATTTCACATGTGGTAGTGTACAGTTCTTACTCTCCCAGAAAAATTTTAAATCTTGGTGCTGCAAATTTGACTTTGTATCACAAAGAACAATTTTTAACGATTATCCCAAGCGATGGGGATATTAAGGAACCTAGGCTTTTAATCTGGGTATCTATACACCCTGTTCACACTGGTATTGCTGCACCAGTGGTTAAACTAAAAACTTCTTGGTTGGTAAATAGCCACTACCCTAAGCTCCCAAGTATCCAACCTCCACCCCAGCTGCCCAGAACTTCTTCAACCCAGCAACCAAAGCATTAACAGTTAGACAGATTCATACCCCAGCAACCAGCCTGACTAGATATTTTGAATACCACATCTCAGTTTTCAACAGAAGATTTGTTCTACTCTTCAACCATACTTTACCTTTTAACCAGGAATTCTAAATTGTTAACTTGGTAAATCTCTAGCAGAATTTTTTTCGAGAATTTTAAAAATTTTAATACAGTTCAAATCAGAGTGCGTGGTTCATTTTTTTAATTCAAGTGTAGTTGATTTACAATGTTGTGTTAGTTTCTGGTGTAGAGCAAAGTGATTCAGTTACATATATATATTCTTTTTAATATTCTTTTCCATTATGGTTTATTACAGGATATTGAATATAGTTCCCTGTGATATACAATAGTACCTTGTTGTTAATCTATTCTATACATAATAATTTGCATCTGTCTAGCAGAATTATTAATGAACCCAATAGCCAAAGACTCTTACCAAAGAGACAAAGGGCTCTACTAATCAATCAGCTGGATGGTTTGCCCCCCAGTTAACAGCAGTGAATTATATGTCTTTTCTCTGTATCATTTTTCAACACCAAAATCCAATAACTGTTAACCTTGAGTCCAAGAATAATCTGAGGAGCATAAACCCAAGAAAATGGCATTTGCAGTCAGAATCCTGTATTCAAATTCTGCTCTGTCACAACCAGCTTGTTGACCTTGATCAAGTTATTTAAACTCTAGGTCTCAGTTTCCTTATCACTTAAAGATCAAAAAAAAGCAAAACAAAAAGCCTACTCACAATGTTTCTGGTCAAAGTACCCTTATTCAAACTAGACCCCGTTTTGATTGTTCAGTGAGGAAGGACAAAGAAAAGAAGAAAACAAAAAAGTTAAAATGAGGAGAAAAAAATAGTGACAACACATTCCAATGTATAATCATATAAATAATAAGACACCTGCCACGTATGAAGCTATTATGTATTACCAAGCACACAGTGGTGGTTTTGCATACATATAATTCTCACCGAAGTCCTGGCAGGTAGTACTCATAAACCCACTGCACCAGAGGGAAGATTAAGCTCTGAAAACAACATGTTTAAGAGTACCCAACAGCAGAAACTATTTCCCATCTATGGTTTCTTGGACTCCCAAGAGATGCTCTGAACTGCTACTAATGACAGTCAAACATCAATGTACGGTCCCATGATTATAAACAAGACATTTAAAATTGCTTGCCAACTAATCACTTACATCTTACTTCAGAAAAAAAGAGAAAATGACTGAGTATTGTTTTTTTATGAGAGACCCTTTTGAAACTGTAATGTAGAGAAAGGTACATTTTCTGAAGACCTCTGTATTTACCTGGATTGGCTAAATTCTAGATTTTTATTATGCCAGAAAGGGTTAGTCTTGTAAGTACTTTAGACAACTATTTAAAAGAAAACAAAATTCCTCCTTCTGCAAGATTTTGTTTACATGTTTATTAATAGGATCGACATCAAAGGAACTCATGTCTCAGGAATTCTAGTTGTAACAAGAAAGCAGTTTCTCAGGAGACTGAAGGTTTAATCACATGGTTTTAGGTCCTTCCAACTCTTTTCCATCCCAACAGTAGGTAGATTTGATCTTCAATCCCCCATCACATCTGGGAAAATAGCCTCATGGTATCTAATAATGTACTACTTAGGAAAGACCTCTATGGTGACAATAATAAAATACAGTTGATTGACTCTCAAGAAGAAAATAAAAGGAAAGTTTTTAAAAATCAATGTTTTTCTGTTTATGAAAATACACTGGCTTTGTTTCCTATGTTTTAGAACTTGTAGAAAATATATCACAAAAACCCACTTTCGTCTAATATAGGGCTCTAGAGGCCCCAAGAACTTCCTCCTAATGTCAGAAAATCACATAACAGCCACAGAAGGGGCATGTTACTACCACCCCGCTCTTCAGGGAGGTTTAGGGACTTGTGTAAGGTGGTAATTCTAATGACGGCTGCTTGTTAGAAAAGCAGGATCTGGAGATTCACTTCAACCTCCTGAATTAGAAACTTGGGGTTTTAAAAATGCTCTTCGTGTGATTCTGATTCAGGTTCAGGTTTAAGCGTCGTTGCTCTACACCAGATGTC
Source organism: Neophocaena asiaeorientalis asiaeorientalis (assembly GCF_003031525.2). Classification (NCBI taxonomy): domain Eukaryota; kingdom Metazoa; phylum Chordata; class Mammalia; order Artiodactyla; family Phocoenidae; genus Neophocaena; species Neophocaena asiaeorientalis. The sequence continues at coordinate 12,864,631 of NW_020173397.1, forward strand.
TTAAATTTGCCTGATAAGCTGGAGACACTGATCAGGCCCTGAAAATCCCTCCAAAACAAATTCTGTTTCAGTGGGTCTCAGATCGTGTTGCCAACTGAATTGTTTCCCCCCCCAATATTCATACGTTGAATCCCTAACCTCCAAGTCCCTCAGAATGTGACTTTATTTAAAGATAGGGACTTTAAAGAAGTAATTAAGTAAAAATGAGGCTGTTAGGGTGTGTCCTAGTTCAATTTGATTGGTGAATAGGATACACAGGGAGACACCAGGGATATATGAGCACAGAGAAAAGACCATGTATAAAGGCAACATGAAGGCAGCCATCTGCAAGACAAAGAGACCTCAGAAGAAACTAAACCCTGCCAGTACCTTGATCTTGGACTTCAGGCCTCTAGAACAGTGAGAAATAAATTTCTGTTGTTTAAACCACCCTGTCTGTGGTGTTTCGTTACAGCGAAGTATCTATATTTTCAATCAGCACTGCAGATAATTCTTCTAATCCAGCAAATTTGAGGAACTCTACCCTTCATCCTTTCCACTTAGATGTGATCCTCAAAACAGCAGCCTCAGTATCATCACAACCACTGAATCAGAAACTGCATTTTAACAAAACTTCCAGGAGATTTACATCCCTAGTCAAGTTTGAGAAGCACTGCCCTGTACCACAGCCTAGGGTTACCATACTTAGCAAATAAATACTTGCAATATTTGGGCCACACACACACACATTTTATATATATATTTATACTAAAAAAATTCATTGTTTACCTGAAATTCATATTTACCTGGGCATCTTGTATTTTATCTTGTAATCCCACCATAGCAGCCTCTCCCAGGGTGCAGAAGGAAAAAGGATAGGTTCACCAGAATGTCAGGACAAGGTAGCCGTAGACTCAACTTTGGTTTCTAAAAGCATCCTTTAGGATTGTGTGTTTCTTATCCCAAAATTGAATAATGTAACAACACTCAAAAGGACTGACATTTCCATTAGTTGAAAAAAGAGCAAATCTCAATGATCTTGTCTAATCTTCAGGTACTGAAATTTCTCACTGGAAGCTTCTACATCAGTCTTCACTCTTAATGCCGACAGCTTGTCTTCTGGAAGGCAGCCCTGAGTTCAGAGCTCCTCATGACCCAAGCAGCCTCCAAAACATCACATGGTTATTTCTTGCTGGGGTACCATATCTCTCAAGGTTAAAATGGCAGGTCATTTATTTTGAATGTTAGCACTGGAAATATTCTTGTAAATTTCTGAGCTTAACCTCATGGTATAGTGATAGTAGTCCTAACAATTACTATTTACAGAGCAGTTACAAAACATTAGAGTAATTTACAAACATTCTTTCAAACCCCCAAAAGAGTAGGTACGATGACATTTTCATAGAAATAACACGGCTAACGTTAGTGATTAGTTACTCTACGCTGGGCACCGTGCTAAAGTGCTGTACTATGTTACTCATTCCTCAAACTAATCCTCTAAAGTAGATATTATTTGCCTCATTGTGCAGATAAGACAAGTTATTTTCTCAACATTCAGAGACCTGATAAACAATTGAGCTGAGATTCAAACACAGGCAAAATATCTCCAAAGCTCTCACTGCTAAATAGTGATATCATATCACCTGATAGAGCAATTGTCTCACATTCAAAGAACGGAATCCATTTCCCTGATGTCAGAACTGAAAATTGAACCAAAGCCTGTGCTTTTAAAGATCATTTTTATGTGAACAAATTGGAAGCTTTAAGTGGCTAGGGGAGTAGACTGTGGGATGTTCCAATGACCAGTGACTCAGTCAGTGCTAGCAGTCTGCCCTGAAAAGCTTCAGTTCAAAGATTTCCCTACCATATCAACATGGCAGATGGAAAGGAGATAGCAAAGGCAGCAAGGTCACTTGGCAATCCACAGTTGACATAATTGATGAACTGGCTCTCCAGTTGGTGGTATTGTGTGGAAAAAGCAGAACTGGACAAAGAGGAAAAATCAAGAAAGGACACATAGAAGTATGTCATCAGTGCCTGGGGTCAAGGACTAACCTTTGCAGAGTATTGGAATATACGTATTAGAATATATTTAGTCATTCATTCAATAAGCACACATTGAGTGCTCTCTATATGCCAAGCATTCATCTACCTTCTGTTAGTCGACCTCAGTTTCAATAAAAAGGTACTTCACACATATCTTTTTGACCATAATGGGAAATATTCCTTGCAAATCACCAAAGAGTAGTAACAACCTCTCTTACTCTAAGAACTTCTGAATTTACAATTCAGTAAGAGGTACTTTTTTAATTTAAGTTTTACACCACCATGTATTATACCTTGGCTTCACTACCTACTAGCAGTGTGAATCTTCGGAATTAACTTCTCTGAGCTCAATTTCCTCATCTATAAAACACGGGTACAAATACCTAGCTCATAGGTGGCTGGCAGGAATGAGTTGGTCAATGTGTATAAAGTAGTAGGAAGGGTGTCTGGCACATAGTAATGGCTATAAAGTGTTACCTATTTCAGACAAGCAAACTGAGGTTCCCAGATAAGATTTTTTCAAGCATGGTCCTGGACAACCTGAGTCAAAATCTCTTACGGTTCCTGTTAAGGAAAGTAGATTCCTGGACTTACCTACTTCATCAAAATTTCAGCTGGTTATTATGAGCCCTCTCTGCCCTCCAGGTGATTCTTATGTATGTAAATGTTTGAGAAGCTCTATCCTGGAGGATAAGGAGGCCATATCTTTGCCACGCAGAAGTGTATAAGGCAGACAGGTCCAACAGAAAGGGCTCAGTCCCTTGCACATATCAGAGTACAAAATAGAATGGAATTTTAGGTGGTTTTTCCAAGGTAACAAGTTACCCTAGTAACAAGCAGAACCAGGATTCTGATGCACATTTCGGACTGTTTAGGTCTGCTTCCAGCCACCCCACCAGCAGGGACAGAAACGTACCCAGGAGAGACTCACCTGCCTCTGAAGTTGGAATCAAATGAAATCTCTCAAAACATCTTGTTTTCTTGTGTCGGACTTCAGGTCACCTTGTCCATTAAACCAGAGTGTTATTTCTGGCACTAATTTACAGTGGTCCCTCTTATTCTGAGGAAACTTTAGTGAACAGCAAACCCCTGAATCCCTGCTGGAAGGGCAAGACCTCCCTGGCAGCCTGCCAAAGTCAACGTTTACAATTCAGGCACCTGTCTACCAAGTACAGCCTCACTTTGGAGCAGCCTGTATTCACACCAGGAGGGCTGCCTACAACCAGGATGGCCTTTTGGTCCAACAATTTCACTTCTGAGAACTTTCTTTAAAATGGGTTTTTTTTTAATGGTCAGCAGGCGAAAAGGTCAACCAGCTCTGGCTCTTCAACAAATCAGCGTTAAACGTGGGAAACAAAGGTGGTAGGGGCTGTTTTGGATTTGAAAACACCTAAGAGACAGTAACAACCAAAGGTAATTCGGGTTCTTGATTGGGTTTTAATTTGAAAAAAATACTGTAAAAGATGTAAAAGGCAATTTGGACAATTCAGAAATTTTAAAATGAATGTGTTAGATGATATTAGGGTATTACACTTAATTTTATTGTATATGATAATGGTATAACAGTCTTGCAGGAAAATGTCCTAATTTTTATGAGACACACTATAGTATTAAAGTAAAATGTCATGATGGATGTGTTTTATTTTTAAATACTCAAGAAAAACAGATCAACCAAACAAGGCAAATGTTAACAGGCTAAATACAGATGCTAGCCGTATATCTGTGTGCATTATATAATCCTTCCTAATTTTCTTTGGTTTGAAATTTTTCATTGTATAAAGTAAATTAAAAAATAAACTTGAATGGCACAGTTTGGGGCCAGCAAATCTACTTCTAGAAATTTGTAACTATTCATCTGCTTATTGAACAAATGTGCCAGCCAGTAAGAAAATAATTAGGCAAGTATTCAGGTTGATTACTGTAGTGTTACATATAATAGGTAAAAATTAATTTTTAAAAAGCTAAGTATCCAACTATTAGAATCTGTTAAACAAGCTCTAGTTCATGTATATAATGGGGAGGTGTGTATCTCATAAAGACAGGGATATAGGTGTCTCTTTCCAGAGTCATATGGAAATATGTTCAAGATAAAATTGTGTGAAAAAAGCAGATAAAAACAGCATGAGTGCTGTTTTTGTAAATGAGACCATTTTTATATAAAGAATGATGTATTTATTTAATAATGATTTTACAAGCTAATGTGCATTGAGAACCTACTATTTTCTAGCCCCTGGGACACATTATAGATTTATTTCATAATTGTCAGCATTTTCCAGATTGGGATGTTGAAGTACAGAGAAGTGAAGTAACTTGCCCAAGATCATCCAGCTAAAAGAAAATTCAAACCCTGGTGTGTGGGATCTCCAAGCCCAAAGTTTTTATGCTCTGCACTGGGGCTCACCCAGACAGACAACAGGACTCAACACCAGCATATTTATTTATATGGACTCTGGACCTATGGTGGGATGATGGGTAATTGTTTTCCTGTTACATTTCCCTATAGCTTATTTTTTCTTTTTTTCTATAACATTATTACCTGGGCTCCTTTTATAAGTTCAGAAACAAATCATAAAAATGATAGGAAAAAATGCAACAATGTTCTCGGCCTACACATCCATCATCATCTGGCTATATGATGCTGTCTGCTTGCTCTGCTGCAACGCTGGGAAGCTATTTCTAGTTGCTTGCTCTAAATTTCTCCCTCTGTTTACTTGTGCCTAGCTTAAACCCAGAACCCAATCTGTCTAATTTTATCAAGCCTTCTTGCCTTGATGAACTTCCCTTGTAATAATATCTTCCACTTGGCTGTGGATCATATTTTCCAAAGATGGCTATAATAACATTTCTCATCTCATGTTTTTTTTTTAATATGTGACTTGTATGTGACTTTGCTACTCCCCCAGCAAGAGGTGGTGTCTATATCCCTTCTCTTGAACCTGGTAGAATTCTGTGACTGCCTTGATCAAAAGTATGATAGAAGTGATTCTATGTGACTTCCCAGAGTCAAACAATGAAAGACAATACAGATTCTACCTAATTCTTTCTCTTAAGGATGCTTGCATTTGGAACCCGGCCACCATGCTATGAGGAAACCCAGGTCACATGAGGAAGTCATGTGTTGATGTTCTAGCTGACAATTCCAGCTGAAGTCTTAACCAAGAGCCAGCGTCACCCACCTGGCATATGAGTGAGGAAGTCTTTGAGGTGACTCCGGCCACAGCACTGTGTCACTGCAACTATGTAAGAGATCCAAGTATCCTTCAGAGAAAGTATCCTTGACTCCTTACATTCAACCATCAGCATATTCTAGTAGTTCCAGCCTCAGAACACATGTAGCACCCCATCGCTTCTCTCAGTCTCCTCTGCCAAGTTCCAGTCATCCCTCTCTGGCACTGGGGCAATAGTCCCAATGGCCTCCCTGCTCTGCCCTCACCTCCACATGAGTCTGTACACTGCAGAAGTGATCCTGCAATCATGCAACCACATCATGTCACGCCTTTTCTCAAAATGCCCAATGGCTCCTCATTCCACTTGGAGCCAGTGCCGAAGTCCTTACAGCGAATAGCCGGGTGTATGTGCATGACCCGGCCTCTGTTACCTCTGCCACCTCATCTACTTCAATTCTCCCCTCTTGTTCACTCCTCTTCTGCCTGGCTGGCCCATTTACTCATCTTCCATCCTCCAGCCTTGGAGCCTTTACACTTGCTGTTCCCTCCACCTGCAAGACTTTTTCTCCAGTCATCTACCAGTCTCATGCCTGCCCCTCCTTAAAGCCTTTGCTCAAATAGTAGCCTTAACTGAGGCTTTTCCAGACCATCCTATTTAAAATTGCTCCATTCTTGCCCCCCAGCATTTCCTACCCACCTCCCATAATTCACTCTATGGTGCTCATCCCCATCAGACATACTATATACGTCAATCTATTCTTTGTTTGTCAATCTCCACCCGCCCCCGCTACAGTGTAGCCTTCATGAGGACAGAGATTTCTGCCAGCTTTGTTTATTCCTAAAGTCACAGAATCGAGAATAGTACCTGGCATATAGTGAATGCTCACTAAATATTTATTGGTCATGAATGAACACCTGACCAATGGTAAAAACTTAAAGCGTGGCTATTATCATACTATTAATTGGGGTTAAAAACCCAAGTTTTCTGACTCTGTGTCTCCTGTAGTAGGTTGAATAGTGGCTCCAAAAACAAATATGGGGGACTTCCCTGGCGGTCCATTGGTTAAGACTCTGCACTTCCGCTGCAGGGGTCGCGGGTTTGATCCCTGGTTGGGGAGTTAAGATCTCATGTGCTGCAATACATGGGCAAAAAGAAAAAAAAAAAAATTAAATAAACCAAAACAAATATGACCACGTCCTAAACCCCAGACATGAAAAGGTGACCTTATTTGGTAAAAGGCTGTTTGTAGATGTATAACAGTTAAGAATCTGAGGATAAGATCAGCCTGAGTTTAGGGTAGACCCTAAACAATGACAGATGTCCTTATCCGAAGAGGAGAAGATAATGAGAAGAGGGTGGCAGAGACTGGAGCAATGCATCCACAAGCCAAGGAACCCGAAGGATTGCCACGCAGCCACCAGAAGCTAGGAGGGAGGAATGGAATGGATTGTTTCTCAGAGCCTCCAGTAGGAACCAACCCCTTTAACACCTTGATCTTAGACTCTTAGCCTCCAGAACTGTGAAAGATTAAATATCTATTGTAAGCCATCAAGTCTGTGGTGATCTGTTACGGCTGCGCTAGGAAACTAACACATCCACTATAACCTGTCTCTCTGGACTCGAAACTGGTATGCAGTCTGGCTCAGCAATCTGGACTTGACCTTATTTGGCCAGCAGGCCTCCTCATGACTCCACACCCTTCCATATGGACAGATACACTGACACAGCCTCTGCTCTAACCTGGGCACTGTTTTGGCTCCTTCCCTCACCAGCCCAGCCTAGCCTCTGGTCTTGACCCTTCCTAGCTTGTCCTGACCATGACTCTGTGCTTCTGTGAGTTGGCTGATAAGGTCATCAGCCAACTCACCTGCCTGTATTTCCAATTCCTGTCTCCACACCTAAACAGACTGCGTACGATACAACATCCGAAGCCAGAATAATTGCCCTCCCAAGCCCCAGTCTGTCTTTGGGGCTGGCTAGGAATCTCCCAGGGCTCCATACCTGCTGGTGATCTCACTGCCCCTCAGAACCCATTGGCCAGACTGCATTAATCAAGTGCTGGAAGTACCTTAGGTTCCTGTAACTTTTTCCAGCCTGATGTCTGCTGTGATGTTTAATTTATGTCATAAGAAATAAAAGAAATGCACTCCTTCCTGCTTAAAATGTTTACATCAGCTGAGATCTGGCACTGTTGTTCCTGTGCCATGGAGACAGAGCATCAGGAGGAAGATTTTCTGTCTGAAACCAGAGAGGTTTAAACACATCCTCCTCCCAACAGATTGGAAGAGCATCATTTCAAATTTCCCAAAACCACTAGATAGATGAATACTCCCCTACACAGACAGGTAGCTAAATTTCAAAATCCCTTTCTTCTAAACCTGCAAACAGGGATTGGCAGCTACACAGATGGATTTCAAAATGTCTTTTGCTCCCCGTTAATCAAGCTGCTATTCCCTCCCTCCCAACCCACCCTAATTTATCAAATTTTCTCTCAATCCAGGCAAGATGAAGTAGGGACACCCACCTCCTTCCCACAATTCTTTACACATCACTGAGAGGTAAGCCGTTCCTTCATAAAAATAAATAAATAAGCAAAACACTCATCAAAGGGAAATCTTTATCTCCTTGAAGGCTAAGAAAAATATTTTCCTGTTTGTGTTGAAGATTTTTCAGTCCAAAAAAGGAATTCCATTCAAGGGAACTAAGACTGGAGTATTGAGTACTTCCTACGCCCCCAGAAGAGTTCAGGAAAGGCCAGCTCCCCCTTGCATGTAAGCCCCTGAAGGACAAGGATTTTTATCTGTGCTCAGTGTAGCCCTAGTCCTTTGAATGGTCCTGGCCCATAGTAAGTGCTCTGTTAATACATGATGAATGTTGACTCCTAGGAAAGAAAGCAACTGGAGAGTCTGAGAGAAACTTCAAAAGGCATCCTAAAATTCCAAAGCAGCGAGGCCTCTTTGGGATTATCTAGTCTACACGTGCATTTTTATTACTGATCACAATAGCCAGCACTTCTTGTTGAGTGCCAGGCACTGAGCTGAGCATTTTAAACGTATTGCCTCACTTAATTCTATCAATATTCTCATTATACATATGAGGAGATGAATGATCAGAGAGGGTAAATAACTAACCTAAGGTCACACAGCTGGTTAATGGCCAAGTCAGGATTCACACCTAGTTCTTCGAAGCCAGGGCCTGTACTCTATAATTCTGTGCTATGTTGTCACCTTTTACAGTTCGGTAAACTGAAGCCAAGAAAGAGGAAGAGGCCACCTTAGTGTATAAAACTAAAAAGTGAAAGAGCTTAAACTTGGCATTACTGGATCTCTAACCTAGGGTTCCTGGTGTATCACCACATTGCCTCTTACCACCAGTGAAATCAGGAATTTTAAAACTTCAGCTTTTCTCAGAAAAAGTTCTTTCTCATCTTGATACTCTTCTCCTGGTGTTGAGAAAGATATCTGTCTGGTGCCTTTAAAGAAGAAATTTTTTAAAAATCAAAAAATTCTTTGGGGAAAAAACAACATGTTTGATCACCAAAAGAAAAAAGACTGTTATTCACATAGAAAAAGTTAACTTGTTTAAAATATTAATATAGTGTTTATATACTGCCTTTCTTCCAGGAACTGAAAGAGTTTAATATAGCTCATTAATTCTTAGACTATTTCTGTGAGGGAAGAAAGCAAACATCATTATCTATATTTTAATATGAGGAAACTGAAGACTCAAGTGGAGAGTCAGGAAATAGAGCAAATTCAGATTCTAAGCCAAATGTGAAAGACAAGATCTTTTAGTCAAGCCATATCTGGAATGTTCACTGGATGTGGATCACTTCTCTGAAGTACGCTGATCTTTGCTGAGTAGTAGATTCCTTGAGAAGCCCTTGGAGTGATAGCATTAATCAGTAAAACCTGTGATTTATAGCATTTTTCTTGAAGTGAATGTCAAAATAAGTGATTCTCAAGCTTGAACCTGTGGTGGAATCACCAGGAGGCAGAAAACTCATATCGCTGGGCCCCTGCCTCCAGAGCTTCTGATTCAGTCGATCTGAAGTAGGATCAAGACTCCGCCCTTCCACACTTGGACCACACTTGAGAACCACCGCTCTAGAAAGGTGTGCCTTTGCAGAGGGTCCCACAATAGTTCACCATTTAGATCTAGAAGGAAAGCTGTGAAGATGTGAATCCTGGCTCTGCTCATTTACATAATTAGTTCTTCTGTATTTCAGTTTTTCCTTTGAAAAGAAAAGTGATATGGAGATGGTGATAATAATAATTTAACACAGTGTGTGGCAGAGAGAGCGCATGCTCAATAATTGCTAGCTATCCTCATTTTCTCATGACTCAGGCTACAAGTGCTTAGCTATCTTCCTTGATGCTACAGAGCCCTCACTAACAAGGTATATAAATTAGGAAATATCCCTTCTAAGAAACTGGGCAGTCCTTAGGGAAATTAACATCAGGCAGAAATCTTCATTATGAAAATCATCATGAAACTTGTAGGTGCAGAAACTTTGATCAATTGGTACACTGCTTTAGGTTATAAACTTCCAAGACGTGTTTTTAAAAGTCCCATTAGCAAGGGTAGAGACCCTAACTTTGATACATTTCCAGAAAGTTAAGTAACAAATTATCAAATTTTAATGATGCTGGTGAGGATAACTATGTTTGATGGGGGTATATTCAGTAATACTTAAGTCTGAATTTTAATAGATTTTCCTCCACTCCTAGGTCACAGTTGTTCCCCACCTAGAAGAAAGGATGCTGTGTACCTGCTATATAATGGTATGCTGAAATTTTTACCCAAGTTTCCACAATTCTTCCAGAGAAATGGAGTATTTAGTACTGTGTATTTAAATCAAATCACTTAAAATCTCCATTGCTTGAAAGCATAATGGGGGAATTATCCAAATAATTTAGGCTAAATATTTATTTCTAGTATTATAGTTGATAGGTTTCATATTGTTCCTGGCATTTTATCCCTGTGAACAGGTAATACTGTGGATTTTTAAAAAGCTTGTCAGACAGTGCTAGTTCAACATCTCATAAATGTCCAATTCCACACCTTTCCCCCACTCACATCCTTCCCTAGCCTACAAGGATAGCTGCACACTCCAACCCAGGTCATTATGGCAGGGCATCGATTTCACACAAATCGAATTCCCAAAGGGAAGTACATAAATTGATCCTAACTTATAATACACAGAGCTAATGTATCAACAGTAGACTTTAATGGCCCTTAATGAACAATACTCCAGGTATTCACGCGCATTTGTGGTCCTCTCCCCTTGAACCTGGACCCACTTTGTGACCAACAGAATGTAGCAGAAATGATGATGTATTTGCTTTGTGCTTGTCTTAAGAAAGCCTGTGGCTTCGGCTTCTGCACTCTGGGGGTAGCCTGCTATCAGGTAAGATCTGACTATCCTAAAACTGCCTTGCTGGGAGAAGTCCAACCTAATCACATGGATAGACAGATGTATGTCGAAGAAAACTGAGGCCCCAGCCAGGATCCCCATTCAAGCTCCCGGCCAACACCTAGTACCGACTTGCCAGTGGTGTGACTGAGGCCATCTCGCAAGTAGAGTCTCCAGCCCCAGTGGAGCAGCCCAGCTGTGATTTGGGAGCAAATAAATGAAATGGTTTTTGTTTAAGCCACTGAGTTTGGTGTATTCCATTAAGCAGTAACAGATAACTGAAAACGCTAACTCGAAGAATGGTCCCGTACTGCTCAGCATATGTGTGCTGTGTAAAAATTCATCTTGATACAGCCTCCTCCAGCCCACAGCATCACCTTCTGGGGCTTTGTATAATGTACTGATTTCAAGTGAGCAATTATGCATACATTATTTGATACCAGTTTCTAATAACAGTTTTCTTTTACTATTCTGTTCTCACCCCTTTTGGTTTGATATATTTGTATCAGGAAGAAACCCAAGAGGAGTTCTCTTGTTATCAGATTCTGACAGTCCAATAATCTAGGCCTGGAATTTAATTATTTCTCACATTCATTTTTATCATGGGAGCATCAGAAAAAAACCCAAATGGTCAAATGTACAAAGGTCATGACTTAATTAACCCAAGGGTTTCAGTGCGTTGAAAACTGCACACACCTCAGTGCATTTGGGGGCTGGTGACAAAAAGAACTGACTCTAAAGTGGCCCATTCCATCCTTCAGCCTTACATCACCTGCCGTGGCAGAGCTGCACAGTTTGGTAGGTTATGGGGACAACTGTGTACAGCCAAAATTTCTAACATTTCATATGGAACGCCATTCACTTCCACCCTTAGTCTTTCCAAAATGAGAGAAAGCACACAAAATCCAAATGTCTGGATCAGCAAACCGTCGCTAGGAAAATATTTTGTAAAATCTAATTTTGTTGTCTTTTAAATCCTGAGGAAATACTCATACATATCCAGTTGAAACAACCAGAGACTTCCTTTACAAGGGTCTTAATTCTCTATGGAACCATTTCCCCAGATTTCACATCCCCTCTAAATCTTTCTTCTCTCCAGAGAATGGCAGGTGGTTACATCAACTGTTTGCTAACTCCATCCTGCAAGTAGGGAGACTGAAATCTGTATTAAGGTTTTGTGTTTACCTTTGCAACAGTGGGGTTTTTCAAAACTTCTGCAAACAGATACTTTGACCTCATGAAAGGTTTCACGGGAATCGAATACGGAGAGGCATACACCTACAAGGGAAATGAACCGCACTGTTTGCATAGCACATTTGTCTTCTGCTGCCTATAGGGAGGTGGCAGGGGGGAAGTATGCTGGGTAGAGACTCAGACAACTTGCACTGAACTGAAATTGATTCCATAGCTTCCTGGGCAAATTATTGCTATAGGATCCTCAGTTTCCCCATCTGTAAAAAGAGACTAGGACTACCTCCCCATGAATGAAGCAAAGTCAACAAGATGTTTAAGAAAGCACACTGACATGTGCTCTACAAAGAGCTGAGATGATCATTACCAGTATTATTTTAACATTCTTAATTTCCTCTAAATTTTAAGAGAAGCCACCATTTGTTGACTATTGATGATGCACTTTTTGAATGGGAACATCTTTTCTTGCAATAGCAATTGTATGATTGTGGACAAGTTGTGGTTTCCTCCCTAAGGCTTTGTTTCCTCCTCACCTGATGTGAAGGAGTTGTCTTGAGGATTGAATGAAATGACCTCAGAGTAGATCACTGACTACTTTAGCACTCTACCCTGGGTACCAACACTGATCCAAGATTCTGAGCACTTCAGCCAGGGCTTCATCACCACAGAAGGCTCCCCTACTGTTTTGTTCTTTTGGCATCTAGGTCCCAACAAGGAGCAGCTGCTGTTGATGCCCCACCCTGCCCCATATCCCCTCCACCCAGCTCTGAGTCGATCTGACACTAGAGCAGACAATTCGTGGCTCGTTGGTCATCTCCCATCTCTCTCATGTCTTTTTACTTTGCCTCCTGGGACTTTCTTTGGCGCCCAGGAGCTCACTTAGCCCATGCATAAGGAAAAGCCTCAACTAATGATGTATAGAAGTTGGTGGATAAATAGCCCAGCTTCTCACTGAGGCTCTTCTAACCTGCTTTCTAGAAGATTCTTCCAACAGTGGTCAGGAAGATTGAGACTCAGCTGTTTATAGCTGTAATCTGCTCATTTAACACTCCTTTTAATGGGCTTTCCTCCATCCCCTCTCTCTCTTTCCTATTCCTTCCCTTCAGCTTCTAGGGATTACTCCCCAAATAAACAAACTAACGAAAAACCATGTTTCCAGGTTTCAAGGGAGATCCAAAACTAAGAAATTACCCAAAGCCTGGAGTGGGCAGCCTGATTTACTAAGTCTGTCATTAGCCCATGCCTGAGCTGTAAGGCAGACTGGAAACTTGAGTGCCTGGCATTTTCAGCTTCTATAGTGAGAGTAATCATGTCTGTTCTACCTCCGTGGCATCCTTATTTTCTATATTTTCTGAGCAGCTGAAATCTTTTTAGATACTTATACTAAAAAGTTTTAAAATGTCTGCTACCAAGTATTTCTTTTATCAACAGAAGGAAGTATGCCTAGCTTCATATTCCTCTGGCATGTAAAGATATTGTGAAAACTTAAACATCATTTTTATCTCAACTGCTGTGGTTCTAAAAATTTGTTCACGAGCTCTTATAGTCCCTAGTCTCCCTGCTGTATCCACGTGAGATGTCCGGGGCCTTTATTATCTGATGTTGGATTCAACCAGCAGACCCCCTATGTGCTAACACAAAGACTAGAAGAACAAAGGAGATACTGCCCTGCCAACTTGCCTACAATCAAGTTAAGGAGACAATCATGGGAATAAATAGCTCTGAATCAATGTAGACCCTAGCTAAGGCTCTCATGTAGCTACAAAAGGCAGGAAACTGGAAAAAAAAGGATTTGTTTCCAGTGAAAGGAGCAGAAAAATCTTGGGCATTTAGCCATGTACAGACTCTGTGACACCTCTCAGAGGCGGGCAACGTCGCTAGCAAAAGCATAAGCACTAATCTGAAAACATGCAAAAGGTATTTTTTAGGCCCTGTCAACCATCTCCAGCTGCAAGAGCATTTATGTGAGTGACATAGTTTGTCGTGGATTTACAGGGAGTTCCTCCGGGCAATTGTGCCAAGCAGTTATCCAAGTACATCTGTGATTTAGGTCAGGGCCAGTTCAAGAAGGGAAGTGGCCCTGCCCTGGGCAGTGTTGAGGCTCTGGTAGATACTTTACTTAAAAGAAAAAAAAAATACTTGGTAATACTTGGAATATCAGTTTGCTTTTCTTGGAGGAGAAAGAAAAGAGAGAAGAATTTAGATATTTAAAAAAACACTGTAATTCCATAAAGAAATTTGGGGAAATGCTTTTTGGAAAAAAAATAACTTTTTCTTCTGAATCAACTACATTTGTTTTTATGGCTGAGGTTTTGTGAAGAACACTTCTGGAATCATCAAACTAAAATGTTACTATATTTGTTATTTAAAATAATTAAGAAGCTTAAAATGTTACATGTTACAGCCTAAGCATTTTCTTGGAAGCTAACAACTTAGTATCAAAGAGATATGCTTCTTCCATTATTATCCAAGTTAATGTTGTACTCATTCAGTGTGGTAGGAAAAAGAAAAGAGGAAAAAAATCCTACAAGCAAAGAATAACTTTATGAGAGCAATGGTGTTAACCATTAAAACTTCAAAATAATAGTAATTTGAGACCATGTGCTAAAGACGGTGGAGCCACAATATGGAAAAGTCAAAAGCCACCTCCCCACACACACTCCTTAGAGTGAGGTGAGTGAGAAAGAAACTTTTTTGTATTAAATCACTGAACTGTTGAGGTTGTCTGCCACTGCAGCTAACATTACTTACTTTGACAGAAACCAAGGCCCAGAAATGTGGCAACATGTGTAAGGTTCCAAGGTGAATTAAGGGCATAGCAGTTCAGTACTCTTTCTACCCAATGATACCGTTCTATTCACAGGAGACTTCATCATTTTCTCTCTCTTATTTTTAAAAACTAACTCATAAAAGATTTGTAAGTAATCATTTGTTTCCTTTCATACCTTACATCAGGTAAATGTAAAAACTTGACTGTACCAGCATGACATTAAACCAAGTCATTATTTCATAAAATTGCAGTGGCAACTACTCCAAAACATTTAAAGCAGCTCTATAACGCAGCACATTCAGATAAATGAAGAGACATCGCTTAAATTTTCTACTTTCACCCAGTAATAGGAGAGGACAACCTGGCATGACACAGTCAAAAGGTTCCAAAGTCTTAACGGTAAGAATTTTATGTACTTTAGACAATTCTCTCTCCTCCTTCACACCATTTTTTTCTACTCCAAATTTAATTATATGGGTGTTTCTTACTTTAACAATCCCACAATGCAGGGCATAGTGTCTTTAAACACAGTCTTAAATAGAAACCCTAATAAATCAGGTTTTTTTGGATCAGAGCCCTGTGTACTGCATAAACTGGAATGGAAGATAAATGATTCTGCAAAGGGACATTCACCTAAATATTTTTATCCTCAGTAACAATGATAGTCCCCTACCTGGTTTGTAGGAATATAATGGAATCTCCGGGGAAGCTGGAAGGGCAAGATGTCAGTAAGTGAAGTCAGGCCCTTCCTATTGAATAGCCATTGCCTAGACTAATCTTGACCAAGAGTCAAGGCTCTCAAAAGCAAAAGACTGAGCAATGAAGTCATTAAGAACCTTTTCCTTTCTTTCTTTTCTAGGTGAGGCTAAGACTAGAATAAAAACTTAGAAATTCATATCTACGCAGGAAAAAGTCAGTAAACAAAAGGCAAGAGCAGGGGCACAAGAGGTTAGGATGGAAAAGGCGACACACAGACTTTAGGCCCAAGAGACTGATGATATAAAGGAGAGGGAAAGATGCTCATGGGGGCAAAACTTAGGACTTTAACTTTGAAAACCTAGGTTCAAAACCTATTCTACTACAATCAGGCTTTTAAGAAATCACCTTTTGAAGACTATTTCTTCACATATATTATGGGAATACAGAATTGTGTCTGACTGGAGTTTATCTTATGCAAATTCAAATGTAAGAGCCCAGCAAAGAGAGAGAAAAACAATTTAATTAGTGCAAGAGTTTTGCTAACCATTAATGGCAATGGCTGTGTATTCTGGGGGCCTGGACCATTGTTCCTGCATCCTGTGTGCCTCTCAGGATGTATGCTAGACTGTAAGCCTCAGGAGGTCAAGAATTTCTCTCTCTGGTTCATCACTGTAGTTCCAGTATCTAGAATAATATCTGTCATGTAGGAGGCCATAAAATCTGTGGCAGGAATGGAGGAAGGGAGAAGGGGAGGAAAAGAAAAAGGAAGGAAGAAATAGTGAGCAACTTGCTGTATTGCATGACCCCAAAGAGAAGCCATCCACTTTACCAGCTGTAAGTGGAACAGACACTAATGAATTATAATATTTGTGGGAAAACTAGCTGTATTGGACTTTCTGAAAGATAGAATTCTCATGGGTAACTTTCACTACACACAAGATTCTGCCTCTGTACTTTAGAACCCAACTGCCCAATAAGATGCAACTCTACTATAATAATAATCGTAACAATGCTTGCATAACTTACCAGGCTTATATAAGAACACAGCAAGACTAAAATACAGAATGGTATTCTGCATAATAATGTTGTAGTAGGCAAATGCCAGGTAAAAATAATTTGTATCATTATCTGACTTTACCTACTAGTTACATGCTCTTGTATCAAACTCTGTGGTATACCACAACTACTATATACAGCTTCTGTAGTTATCTGGCAAAAGGAATCTCCGCACTTGAAATACTGGTGATGATGATACACAAAGGACAGGAAAATTAGCCAAGGAAAGAAATATCCGCTACTCATCCCATCAACCAACTTAGCCTTGTAGCGCTATTGACATTCCCTTCTCGACTCTGTGGGGTTTGTCAATAGAGATGCTCACAAACAATTAAAAGCTGTTGCTACCATTGTGAAGCTTGTAAGCATGTATTCATTACTATTTGTGAGGTGCCTGATAATCTAAAGACAACTCAGTTGGTCTAAAATCACTGCTAAGATCATGCGGGCTCGTGGTCAAGGGAGCCACCTGTGTCTTTAGACACACGTAAGTTCAAGCTCAGGTTCTCCACTTATTTATCATATGACTTTGTGTTTTTTTTCTCAACTGCACAGTAACATGCCCACTATATGCACCTCAAACTTGATAGGTCCTCAACAGAGCTCTTCAGTTCTCATTCTAATGCTTGTACTGTAGTCCTGTCCATGCGTATGGCATCCTTCTACTCCCAAGCGATTAGGACAAAAGCTGAAGTGTCATCATTGATGCCTTCCTTCCCTTTACTCTCTTCTAACATCCAAACATCACCAAGTTCTGTCAGTTCTTCTTCCAAAATACATTTCCTTTCTAACCACTTCTCTCCTTCTCCCCTATCACACACTACTATAACATTTTTGAACTTCAATTGTTCCCTAACTTGGTTTATTTTCCTCTCTTAGCCCTTATCATAATGATTCTTTTAAAACCTCAAATCAGAGCATGCCACTACCTTGCTCAAAGCATTTCATTGGTTTTCCCTTCCATCTCCATCAGTATAAAATTCAATTTCCATACCACACCCTACCAAAAGATTTTGCATATTCTAACGATCACCTTCCTCTGTGAGCTCATCTTCTCCCCTTTCCCCATCACTCACTACTGTCCAGGTAGACTATTCTTCTGTTACTCACAAACATCAAACATTTTCCCAGCTGAAGTCTGTCATTATTGTTCTTCCTTCTGTCTACAATGCTCCCCTGGGCATTTGTCAACAGTCTCATCCTTCAGGGCTCAGTCACCTCCTCAGAAAGGCTTTCCCTGACAAACTACACTACAAGTCTCCTGCTCCTTTGTTGATCTCAATAATCCCAAACTTTCTAGAAACTACCACAGTCTATAATCATCTTGTTTATCTATTTAATAATTTTCTCATACACTAGGAAGTAACTTTCATGAGATCAGAGAACTTGTCATGACTCCATGCTAGCATGTGACACATAGAATGTGCTCAGTAAATATTTTTGACTGCTAGAATGAATGGTGGAAGAGAGAAAGGAGAAACTGACTGAGCTGTACATATTGAAGGCTGGTATTCTCAAAGGTAACTTTGAGCGTTTCCCGGGTGGCGCAGTGGTTGAGAGTCCGCCTGCTGATGCAGGGGACGTGGGTTCGCACTGCGGTCCGGGAAGATCCCACATGCCGCGGAGCGGCTGGGCCCATGAGCCATAGCCGCTGAGCCTGCGCGTCCGGAGCCTGTGCTCCGCAACGGGAGAGGCCGCAACAGTGAGAGGCCCGTGTACCAGTAAAAAAAAAAAAAAAAAGGTAATTTTGACTATATACAATTTTACCCCTGTATATTTAGAACACATCTCCTAAGTAAGATATAATACTACTGCAATCTTTTCAGTGTAACCTGTTATTAGGCTTATAGAAACTCAATGAGATTAAAATGCATAATAGGCACTTTTTAAAACATTAAGCACTCTGCAAATGTTATATGTATTTCTATTATTACATATTTTGATTCATGTTGTATCCTTTCATATTAATACTGGTATGTAACATAACAGAGTACTCATGTAATAGAATGGTTTTAGAGACAAGGAACAGAACGTCCATTTCAAGTCTGCTTTACTGATAAAGGTAATTTATTGGTTCAACATATGAAAAGTCCTACAGATAGGGCAGACTAACCAGGACACAGAATCTGTTTCTTTGTGATTCTCTTGTCCCTCCTTTTTTCTCTCCGTTGACTTCATCCTTGAGCTGGTAGTGAAAAGGCTACCATAGTCTGCCATGACATGTCCACAGCTAAGCCATCTTTTTCCATGGCTTTCTGTTTTCCAAATACCCTCAGCAAACATCCCATCCCGTCTCCTTTGCTTACACGGAGTCATATGCCATTTCCTGAACCAATTCTTTTGTCCAGGAATGGTTGGCTGTCTTATGCCTGAGTTCCTACACCAATTATTATCAAAGACATAGAAGACAAATCAGACTCATTCTGGAGCTGGAGACAGGTTTGCTTCCCCTGAAGTACTGGTGTTACAAGGAGTAAATGTAAATGCCTAAGGGTAAACCAGGCAGAAAGGTGCAATACATTCACTGTGTTTATGAAGATTATGTGGCTTAAGGCAGGTAGAGCACTTAGATAATACCTGGGATATGGAAAAATGCTCAATAACCACTCTTGTTGGGAGGAAAACAAACCTTTCTAAATAAAATTCTAGAAGTTTGGGGAACAAAAAATTGATGTCAAACCAAGGGAAATTACAGTCTCATATAAACTATTATGTAGATTTTTTTGCTTGACCTGAGGTTAGGTATTATTGTATATTTTCCATTTGGATTTTGGTCAGTCAATATGTTTTAGTATCTACACCATGCAAGACATGATTTAAAATGCTGCATAAGACATTAAGTCTAAAATATAGCTTTCTCTAGGGGCCTGGAAGCCTAATACATGACATATGTTCTAAGTCAATGTGCAATAATATTTTGAGTTAAGTGCTAAATAAGTTGAGGTATATAAACGTGCAAAAATAATATGTAAATACTAATATTTGTATGAATGTAAATATGCATATATATTTATGTAGTAACAGAAATACTAAATAAGTGGTTGACCACAGCAGTGTTTAAGAGCCTGGACACTAGATCCATTCAAACCCAGGGTTTGAATCCTGACTCTTGGAATAGTATCTGGGATTAGTACTCCTTCCCTAGCTTTAGTCCCCTCACCTGTAAAATGTACCTATCTCACTGGGTTGTTTTAAGGGTTAAATTAAATGAGCTAATCCAATAAGTATTGTCATTGCATCTGCTCATGGTGAGTGTTCCATAAAGGTTAGTTACTCTTAGAATCACCATCCTTGTTATGGTTTGGTTTTAAAGAATTCCAGAAAAAGAAATCAACTGAAATAGATGGGATTTGCTCTTAGTCTTAAAGGAAGTGTAGGATTCAAACAGGAGACGAGATAGCTGGCCATGTAATCACGAGTCACACTTGGAAACTCGGTAAGTAGCCCAAACTGTCTAGGGGTGGAAATCCATGTAATAACAGATCATATTTGCACAACAACATCTCACAATCCTTCCATTTTTAAATTTAAATAGCTATTATTTCCCCTCACTCCCACCCACAACGCAATTCACATCTGCTTTCTTTTTAACAAGCAGGGAAACTGAAACTGGTAATTAAGTACCTCAAATCCCTTTTCAGAATGAGGCATATTCCAAAAGGGAAGAGACCTATTCTGATTTGCTATTGAAATTCAAGAAAGGAGCACAGTGCCTAGCGCATTTAAAGTGTCCCATGAATGGGTGATGATGGGGTAAAAATAAAGAACTTAATAAAATGACTTGCTTAGAGTTATCTGACCAGTAAACAGCAGGGATGAAACCAGACAAGAACTGGAGCCTCCTAATTCCTGAACTTTTTGTTTCCTGTGACACCTGACTCCCTCCATGTAAGGGAATTATGAGATAGGAGATTGGTAAGGAGCACCTCTGGAGAGTGCAATGGTCAGGAGCTCAGGTGAACACATAGGAATTGATCCATTATGTTCTAAGGGACCACACAGTGTAGTGGGGAAGTGCACAGGTCTGGTTAAAACCTCAGTTCCTCCTCTTACATGGTTCTGTGACTTTGGGTAAGTTATTTAACCTTTCTGTATCTCATTTCCCTCATCCATAAGAAGGGGATAAAATGATAGTATGTATCTCATAGAGTGGTGATGATTAAAGGAAACAATGCATGTAGACTACATAAAACAGTGCTTAGAACATAGAAAACACTCAATAAATGTTAGCAATTATTACTTAGAAAGATGGAAGGACCTATATTTTAGAGCATCTACTGTTTTTTATTTGCCCCACCCCCTCACTCTGGCCCCTTGCCTCTAGAGAGGGCATGCAACTCAGAGTTCTATGGCTCCCTTGTCAATGCCTTTGATGTTTGCTTTTCCAGCTCTAGGAAAAGTGCTCTCAAAGAAGGAGATGGTCCCTACTTCACTGAAATTGCTGAAATCACTCCAGGGAAGCAATCACCTACCTCATCAAACCCATACCAGCTACACGATTTGTAGAGCCCAGTGCAAAATGAAAATGTGGGGCTTCTTGTTCAAAATGTATTAAGAATTCCAAGACAACAAGACAGAGCATTAAACCAAGTATGGGACCCTTCTGAGCCCATGTTGCACACCCATGAAGCCAGGCTTGCAGATGCTTTAAACTTTCTACTTCACCTTTTTGTCTTCCTTTGGAGTCATCTTTTATGCCTCTTGCCCCAAACACCTGGCAGAAAGTGTTTCTCTTGCCCTTGATCTTTGCATTAAACTTGCTTTGCATTTTGGAATCCAAATACCTGGATAGAAATTTGGATTCCACCCCTACTGGCCTGTACACTCATAGGAATGATGCTTAACTCTCTTTAATTCTATTTTCTCATTTGAAAATTGAGGATAATGATAATCATAGCAACCTTATAGACTTACTATGAGTATTGAAAGAGCTAATAATTTAAAAGTTTTTAAATAGTATCTAACACAGTGGTTCTCCACCCTGGCTGCATATTAGAATCACCTTAGCACTGTTAAAAAGTGCCACTGTCTGGGACCCAGCCACGAGCAATTAAACCAGAGCCTTTGGGGGTGAGGCCAGGACAACTATAGTTTTAAAAGGTCCCTCAAGAGATGTGAATGAACAGGAGGGTTGGGGACCACTGGTCTTGTGTATGACGAGTGCTCAATAATAAATAATAAGAATAAATAATAAATGTTATAATAAATTTTAGAATATAAATAGTATAATAATGTTGGCCAGTTATTATACAGCTTGCTAAACAAAGAAGTAAAATGTCCTATAGTTCAGTTTTCCCCCTGGATCAACCATGCATCTGGCTTCTTTCTCCCATTCTCATGTGCTTTGATCCAGCATGTACCTGCAACCAATATAAATCAAAACAAAAGATGTCTTGCGGTGTTTCCGCTGAGACAAAGGTACCTTTGAATACAGGTCTTTCCATTAACCCAGAGACGAGAGGGGAAATGTCAATTCCTCCAACAGGGCTCCTTCCTTTGATATCAGGGTGGTGTATATTCCAAAAGCTCTGTACTCTGCAGGTTTCGGGGGGCAGGGAGGACTTCAATCGAGTCACCAGAGATCCCTAAATAATGCAAAGCAAAGAGAGACAAGGAGGTGATGAGAATGTTAATTTCTTAAGCTTGTATTTCTCTCCCATCAGAGTGGATAATCATCTCTTTGAAAATGCCCTTGTGTCATATTTATGATGGTGACACATCCATTATGAATACAGTAGCTCATTTGCAATATGACCTGACAAATATTGATGTGTTCTAGGCTACATTTAATTTCAAGGTAACTAAAATCATTTGTGTTTCTTAGTAACCGGGAAGGGTTCTGATCACATGAAGCTTAAAATAGTAGGGTCCTTTATGACTCGTCCTTCATAGTGAATCTACTAATTGGGACCTGGACAGGTGTTGAGGGAGGAGCTGGAGGAGTGGTCAGCTGAGTCAATTTGACCTTGAGGTCAAGAGGATCTCACTCTCAAGCTGAGGTTCATAGATACATTGTTGGAGGGGAGCTGGCTGAGTTAGTCACAAACAGTTTCTTAACTGATATCCATTGACCATCTCCTCCAGCTAAATAATAGGGTTACAGATCCACAGCTCCTGGGACTCAGAATATAAAAGCCGATTTGTGGAGGCCCTCAAAGGCCCAAGTCCCAGCATCCAAGAGTCAAATATATGTTACATTTGCTGAGCCTGTGGGTCTAAGAGAAAAGAGCAGATCCTGCCCAGAGCTATTTATGTTCTAGTTGGCTCCCTAAATTCTAAGCACCTGAGAAGGCAATTCTTAAGCGATATTACAAGATAACACAGATTTAGAGGGCAAAAGAATTATCATAGTCAGGACAGTGTTTTTAATAAGTTTTGAAACCATTGTGAGTCCTGAAGTTAATTTAGTAGGTCAAGACAAACATTTCCTTTTAGAATAGAATAGACTAGATCGAAGTAGACTAGATCAGAGTGCTTTCCTTTCAGTTAAGTAAATTGTTAGGATTGTTTTCTGAAAGTTTAGCTTCATTTATCTATGTTTATGTGTGGGCATGTTAGGTCGCAATGTAGAATGGAATTTTTTGCTGTGGTTCAAGGTCCAAAAGATTGAAATTCACCATATTAATAGACAGTGTCTATTCAGGGCAGAGTTTACAAACTGGGGACTCGCAGGATACATATGGCCCATTAGCAGCGAGTGAATCACGAGTTTTATTATTATTGTTGTTATTTTGTTCTGTGGTTCACAAAAAGAGGTTGTGAAAAAATATGAGTTGATGGCCAGCAGTTAAAAGTCAGGAACTTTTATCTTTTAAAAAGACAAATTTTTCAGTTTCTCTTCAAATACCAGAATATCTAGAAATAATGAATCTGAATTCTCACAGGCCGGGATAGCCCAGGTAAATTGTTTTCCCCAAAATGAAAAATCTGATAGGCAAGTCAAGTGGATCCATTTCTATAATATTTTCTATCCCTAGGTCCTTTGACTTGACAGTGATTTTTTATCTGCCATATGCTCCTGCCTCAACCTACATTTCTGGCCTTATCACCCATCTTCTGTTCTAACCAAATTAGAGAGTTAACTTATCCAAGGATAGTTCCCACATCCTCTGACTGTTGCACTCTCTCCTCCCCAGCCCCTCTGTCAATTGAATGAAACATTTACCAAAGCCCAATTTAACTCTACAGACCTATATAGACCTTCCAGAAAGCCTTTCTACCTCTTTCTTTATCTCTGGTAGTTCCTATCCCTGAATTCCACATTGTACTTCTTTACTGGTCTTGCAGTACTCATAATTCTCTAAGATATATCATCCTTATTTATCATCATCTGTCTCTCTGAGTAGGTCATGAGCTCGCTGTATGCAGAAACCACGTCACATTTGTCTCTGCTTTCCCATCCCATTGCTCAGACCAGTGAATTGCATAAAGCAGACACTCAATAGCCGTTTGACAAATTGCATTACAAAAGACTTCAACATAAGGTTATTAGTTGCAGCATTGTTTGATATAGCAAAAAACTGAAAACAATCCAACTGTCCATCAGTTGAGTTTGAATAAATCAGCTATGCCACCTCTATACAATGGAATATTCTAAGGCTATGGAAAATGATTTAGATCTATTTTTGGTGACGTAGAAAGATGTTCAGGACATAATACTAAGTAAGAAAGCAATTGACAGAACTGTAGAGAGCGCATTATCCAAATAATTTTTAAATAGACACTTCTAGGTATAGAAAAGATCTGAAAGGATATTCATTCACCTCACAGGTGTTTCCTGAATGCCTACTATGAGTTAATGACTATTCTAAGAGCTGTATGTATAAGAGTAAACAAAGCGAAATGTCTATGAACGTGGAGTTAGCATCCTACTAGGGGAGGGGACAGAGAGAAAAAACTGTATTTAAGATAATAATAAGTGGAACAAAGAGAAGTAAAACAGGAATACTGAATAAAGAGTGATATGGCTGGTACAGGGAACATTTCAATATT
Organism: Neophocaena asiaeorientalis asiaeorientalis; assembly: GCF_003031525.2. Classification (NCBI taxonomy): domain Eukaryota; kingdom Metazoa; phylum Chordata; class Mammalia; order Artiodactyla; family Phocoenidae; genus Neophocaena; species Neophocaena asiaeorientalis. The sequence goes on from NW_020173397.1 coordinate 12,888,948, forward strand.
ATCTAAGGTGTTTAAGAAACACCTCTCTGATAAGAAATTATTTCCCCAGAAACCTGAAATAAGACAATAAGTCATGTAGGTTTCTGGAGGAAGAGGATTCCAGGCAGAGGGAACAGCAAGTGTAAAGGTCCCAAGGTACAAGTGTACTTGGTGCGGCAGGATAAAGTAAGTAAAAGGAGAGAAGGTTGGAGACGAGATAAGCAAATTAACGGGAAACCATGTTATGTAATGCCCTCTAAGGGAGTCTGACTTTTATTCTGAGTAGAGTGAAAAGACTGACAGGCTTTCAAAAAATTATCAAGAAATTGGTAATGGACATATTAAGTTTGAGATGCCTATAGGAGTTCCAAATGGGAGGTAGAAAGTTGGATGCATGATCTAGAGTTCAAGAGTGAATTCTAGGCTGGGTTTATAGATTTAGACTGGTATTTAAATCCATTTTCTAGTTAGGTGAAACTACCTTGAAAATAAGTGTAGAAGGCAAAGAGGTCTGAGGACTGAGCCATATACTATTTTGTCATTTAGGGAATGAAAGCTTAAGAGAGTCCAGCAAAACTTAGAAAAAGGGACTACTGAGCAAAGAGATAAAGGAAAGAGCTATGTGAAGGAAGCCTAGAGGCAAAAGTATGATATCCTCAAAGAAGAGGAGGAGATAAATTCTATCAAATTCTGCTCAGGGCTTCCCTGGTGGCGCAGTGGTTGAGAGTCCGCCTGCCGATTCAGGGGACACGGGTTCGTGCCCCGGTCCGGGAGGATCCCACATGCCGTGGAGCGGCTGGGCCCGTGAGCCATGGCTGCTGGGCCTGCGCATCCGGAGCCTGTGCTCCGCAACGGGAGAGGCCACAACAGTAAGAGGGCCGCGTACAGGAAAAAAAAAAATTCTGCTCAAAGGTTGAATAAGAGGAGGACTGAGAAAAGGCCATTGACTTTTGTGACATGAAGATCACTGATGACCTGAATAAAAGCAATCTTGGAAGAATGGTAGAGACAAAAGTCAGAGTAAATTAGGATTTCAAGAGAGAAGGGGAGGCAGGGCTGACAGTGAGTTTATACAACTCTTTCAAAGCGCTTTCAAACTTAAGGAATATCAGACAAATTGAGACTCATTCTAGAAATCAACTGGCCTCTTCTCCACAAAAATGTCAATGTCATAAAAGATAAAGAAAGGCTGAGGAAATATTCCAGATTAAAAGAAACCAAAGAATCATGTCCACTAAATTCTATATATGATTCTTGATTGAACCCTGGATCAAGGGAAAATTGTTAAACTGAACATTATTGAAAAAAATGACAAAATTTGAATACAGATTGCATTTTAAATCAGGATGTTGTATTAATGCCAAACTTCCCAAATTTCATCATAGAATTGTAGTTATGTAATGGAATGTCCTTGCTCTTAGGAAATATATCAGAAAATGATTCGGAAAAACACAGTAACTATATATACATTTATATATATATAAAAAATAGATTTTTATATATGCAGGATATAGAAATATATATATATAAAATCTAGATGAGGGGTACATAGAAGTCCTCTGTATTATTCTTACCAACTTTCTGTAAATTTGAAATTATTTTGTAATAAAACTTTTTGAAAATGTTATAGTGGTTATTTCTGAGAAATGAAATAATGGATTTTTTTTCTATCTCCTTATATCTATTTTCTTTTTCAACAGCAGAGATCAGTTATTTTAAAACATAAGTATTTTTAACGACATTTAAAGTATTTAAGAAAAGGTATCAGTTAACTTTATCGACCACTCAAAAGGGCAGTATTTTAATGATCTGAGCAAATACTTACTTCATGAGACATATTTATCAGATTTTTTGAAGTTACCGAACAAGATTTACAACAGATCTCTACTGCTGAGATTATACACCCACATATGATACCTTGTGGGCCAATGTTCACTTCTCAAGAAAAAGGAAGTTAATACATTGGGATATTGCTTTAAGTATTTTAATGTTAATTATAATGATAATGCACTAAAATGAATTAAAAATTTTGAATTTTTCTTCATTGAATTGCCAGAGGTTTCTTTAGGGCTTAAATTATTATTTCTATGTTTTATGTGTTGGCTTTACCATCACAGAGGAGAAATATGAAAAAGCAATTAACTATATCCTCCAGTCTCCCTGAGAAATTGCTGTAGGGAATCTGTTAAAGAAGGGGCAGAGTTAGCACTATCACAGAAGATCTGTTTAATCAGATTCTCACTCTGGGGAAAATCTGGTTTAAAACCCCATGGCCATGCCTCTCTCTCGCCCTGTCACAGCTCACCCTTCCCCCTCCCCATATCCTCAAGTCCGTTCTCCAGTAGGTCTGTGTCTTTATTCCTGTCTTACCCCTAGGTTCTTCATGACATTTTTTTTTTCTTAAATTCCGGTGCTTCGTGACCGCCTGGAGGGGTGGGATAGGGAGGGTGGGAGGGAGGGAGATGCAAGAGGGAAGAGAGATGGGAACATGCGTATATGTATAACTGATTCACTTTGTTATAAAGCAGAAACTAACACACCGTTGTAAACCAATTATACTCCAATAAAGATGTATAAACAAAAACAAAATCCCATGGCTATCAGAACAAGCATGCCATTATCATGTAACAGATTTGTGGTGGAAACTCAATAGCCATTTGTTGATTAATTGTCAAGAAAGGGAAGAAAGTTTATATCAGAGACAACTTGACTTTGTAAGATCTAGCAAGTTTATCATCAACTCTCACCGACTTAGAGTGTAAAATATTGGCCATAGTGTTAGGAGGCTGAGTGGAATTTTTTTAAATGTCAATCCATCTAACAAGAAGGATAAGATAACTTTGTTGACCACAAGCCTAAGAGCACTTTATTGACTTAACAGCCAAGTAAGAAAAAAAAATGAGGGGGAAAAAAAAGTAACCAGTTAAAGTAGGTAGAGTGACAATACTTTGCTATCAAGATTTGTAATTCTTGGGGCTTCCCTGGTGGCACAGTGGTTGAGAGTTCGCCTGCCAATGCAGGGAACACGGGTTCGTGCCCCGGTCTGGGAAGATCCCACATGCCGCGGAGTGGCTGGGCCTGTGAGCTGGCCTGCGCATCCAGAGCCTGTGCTCCGCAACGGGAGAGGCCACAACAGTGAGAGGCCCGGGTACCGAAAAAAAAAAAAAAAAAAAGATTTGTAATTCTTGATAGCAAAATAGCAATTGAACTAATTTAAATCAAGCGTTTAAAAATAATTATAGAGAAATATTTTTAGAATTATTATAGGTATTTTTGAAGGTGTTTAATAATATGTATGTGTTAGTGCCTGTATCTCAATTTCAGTTTCTGGCAACACGGTAGACTAAATAATCTAACTGACTCTCGACTAAAAGTAAGTAAAAGTAAATAAAAATATGAATATCTATTTTACTGCTTTGACAAATTGGCAAGAAGGTAAGAATTCTCCAGAGACCTAAGGTTAAGGGAAAACAAGAGTCCAACATGGTAAGCAGAGGACCAGAGCTCACCTTTACCCCAAGGGCAACTTCTGAACCCAAATAACTCTGAACTTCACTTTCCATGGCCTCACAGAGAATGAAGACATAAGAAAAATCTCTCAGAGTAGGAAGCCTACTAGGAGATTCCACACATTAACCTGAGCTAGAAAATTACACCGTCAGCAGGCAAACTAGAAATAAAATTGTACCTCTCAGGAGTAGAAAATAAAATTAGCCATCTAAACCTTGTTTCTGGATGAAAGTCAGGAGGAAATATCTAAAAATTAAAAAGAAAAGTGCACACATATACAAAAAAAAAATTAAGTTTCCATAAAGGATAGACAGTTGAAATATGTACATCTTTAAAAGATAGCATTTGCAATAGTACCAACAAATGAATCTAACCAAAGTTGCACAAGACCTTAAAAACATCAAAAACCTGTGAAACTCTATGGAAATATATTAAAAAAGAGCTAAATAAATGTAAAGATGTACCATGGTTCATAGACGGGAAGACTCAGTATTATAAAAATATTGCTTCTCCCCAAATTGATCCATATATTCAATCTGAATAGTTTTTACTTTGAAATTTGGCAAAAAATTATGATTTAAACAGAGGACAGAGAACAAAAATAGTCAAAACATCCCATAATAGGAAATATATAGAGAAGATATTTGCCTTACCAGGTATTGAGAGTTATAAAAATCTAATATTTATGATAAAGTGGTATTGGTCCAGGGATAGATGAATAGACTGGTGGAACTGAGTGGAGAACTCAGAAGTATATCCACACACCTATGGAAGTTCGATTGACAGACTAGTGGGAAACAGGGATTTTTCTATAAATAGTTCTGAAACAAAACTGATTCCTAACTAAAGCAAGACAATTCCACAGGAATTAAAGACCTAAATGTGAACAGCAACAGTATAACAATTTTAGAAGGCAATATAAAAAAAATCTTCACCATTCTGTCCAAGGAATTCTCCATTTTTTCTGGAGTTGATCTGTAGTGGAGATAGATTTCTTAAATACGACAGAAGTAGAAACCACAAAGAGAGTTGAGTTCAATTACATTAAAATTAAGAGCATCTGTTCATTTAAAACACCATGTGGTAGAGACTTGAGTACTCCCAAATATCAGTGTGGGAGTATTCTACACTTCCCAGCCTCCTTTGGGGCCGAATGATGAGATGCAATTTGGACAGGAGTGACAGAAGCCACTTCCAGGCCTCGCACTTAGAAATAACCTACAGGGTCCTCAGCTTTCCTTCCTTTGCCATGTGTTTTCTTTCTTTTTTTTTTTGGTACGCGGGCCTCTCACTGTTGTGGCCTCTCCCGACGCGCAGGCTCAGCAGTCATGGCTCACGGGCCCAGCCGATCTACAGCATGTGGGATCTTCCCGGACCCAGGCACGAACCCACGTTCCCTGCATCGGCAGGCGGACTCTCAACCACTGCGCCACCAGGGAAGCCCTGCCATGTGTTTTCTAAGGCACAGCTTCAAGAGAGGACCAGCGACTAACATCAGCCTTTGTTATCCACTGAGGTTCAAGGTTTATTTGTTACTCCCGATTAGCCTAAGCTATACTGATTAATAAAAGCCATAGATAAAATGATAACTACAAAGTGGAGAAGCCATTTTCAGTACATCTACTTGACAAAATATGAGCATCCAATACATTTTTTTAAAGTTCTATGAATTAATAAGAAAAGGATAAACATCCCAATAGAAAAATGGGCAAAAGATTTGAACAATCTCCTTCATAATGGTCAATAACTACATAAAAAGATAGCCATTCTCTAGTAAATGAGAAAATGATACCTCACCGTTTTCACTCCCATCAGTAGGACAAGCATTTTTGAAGTCTGCGGACTTCCCTGGTGGCACAGTGGTTGAGAATCCACCTGCCAATGCAGGGAACATGGGATCGAGCCCTTGTCCGGGAGGATGCCACATGCTGCAGAGCAATTAAGCAACCCCGTGTGCCACAACTACTGAGTCTGCGCTCTAGAGCCCACGAGCCACAACTACTGAAGCCAGTGTGCCACAACTACTGAAGCCCACATGCCTAGAGCACGTGCTCTGCAACAAGTGAAACCAACACCATGAGAAGCCTGTGCACTGCAACGAAGAGTAGCCCCATGGGGAGACCTTCAAGATGGTGGGAGAGTAAGACATGGATATCACCTTCCTCCCCACAAATACATCAGAAATACATCTACATGTGGAACAACTCCTAAAGAACACCTACTGAACGCTGGCAGAAGACCTCAGACCTCCCAAAAGGCAAGAAACTCCCCACGTACCTGGGTAGGGCAAAAGAAAAAAATAAACAGAGACAAAAGAAGAGGGACGGGACCCGCACCAGTGGGAGGCAGCTGTGAAGGAGGAAAGGTTTTCACACAGTAGGAAGCCCCTTCACGACGCGAGGCTGTGGGTGGCGGAGCGGGTAAGCTTCGGAGCCGCGGAGGAGAGCAAAGCAACAGGGGTGCGGACGGCAAAGCGAAGAGATTCCCGCACAGAGAGATTCCCGCAGGAGGATCGGGGCCTACCAGCACTCACCAGGCCGAGAGGCTTGTCTGCTCACCCGCCGGGGCAGGCGGGGGCTGGGAGCTGAGGCTCGGGCTTCGGTTGGAGCGCAGGGAGAGGACTGGGGTTGGCGGCGTGAACATAGCCTGAAGAGACTAGTGCGCCACAGCTGGCCGGGAGGGAGTCCGGGGAAAAGGTCTGGAGCTGCCGAAGAGACAAGAGACTTTTTCTTGCCTCTTTGTTTCCTGGTGCGTGAGGAGAGGAGATTAAGAGCGCCGCTTAAAGGAGCTCCAGAGACAGAGACGGGCATGAGACGCTAAGGCTGCTGCTGCCGCCACCAAGAAGCCTGTTTGCGAGCACAGGTCACTCTCCACACCTCCCCTCCCGGGAGCCTGTGCAGCCCGCCACTGCCAGGGTTCCGTGATCCAGGACAACTTCCGGAGAGAACGCATGGCGCGCCTCAGGCTGGTGCAACGTCACGCCGGCCTCTGCCGCCGCAGGCTCGCCCCGCATCTGCGCCCTTCCCTCCCCCCGGCCTGAGTGAGCCAGAGCACCCGAAGCAGCTGCTCCTTTAACCCCGCCCTGTCTGGGTGGGAACAGAAGCCCTCAGGCGACTTACTCGCAGAGGCTGAACCCCGGGACCTGTGCGAACAAAGAAGAGAAAGGGAAATTCCTCCGAGCAGCCTCAGGAGCAGCAGATTAAATCTCCACAATCAACTTGATGTACCCTGCATCTGTGAAACACCTGAATAGACAACGAATCATCCCAGATTGAGGACATGGACTTGTGAGCAACAATATGTATATTTTTCCCCTTCTTCTCTTTTTGTGAGTGTGTATGTGAATGCTTCTGTGAGTAATTTTGTCTGTATAGCTTTGCTTTTACCATTTGTCCTCGGGTTCTGTCTGCCCGTTTTTGTTTTTTTTTTAATATAGGTTTTAGCGCTTCTTATCATTGGTGGATTTGTTTTTTGGTTTGCTTGCTCTCTTCTTTGTTTCTTTTTTATTACTTTTTAATTTTTTTATTTTTAATAATTGTTTTTTCGTTTTTTATTTTAATAACTTTTTAATTTAATTTTTCTCCCTTTCTTGCTGGCTTGCTTTCTTGCTTGCTTTCTCCCTTTTATTCTGAGCCGTGTGGATGACAGGATCTTGGTGTTCCAGCCAGGTGTCAGGGCTGTGCCTCTGAGGCGGGAGAGCCGAGTTCAGGACGTTGGTCCACCGGAGACCTCCCAGCTCCACGTAATATCAAACAGCAAAAATCTCCCAGAGATCTCCATCTCAACGCCAAGACCCAGCTCCACTCAATGACCAGCAAGCTACAGTGCTGGACACCCTAAGACAAACAACTGGCAAGACAGGAACACAACCCCACTCATTAGCAGAGAGGCTGCCTAAAATCGTAATAAGGCCACAGACACTCCAAAACACACCACCGGAAGAGGACTTGCCCATCAGAAAGACAAGATCCAGCCTCATCCACCAGAACACAGGCACTAGTCCCCTCCACCAGGAAGCCTACACAACCCACTGAAACAACCTTAGCCACTGTGGGCAGACACCAAAAACAATGGGAACTATGAACCCACAGCCTGTGAAAAGGAGACCGCAAACACAGTAAGTTACTCAAAAGAAGGACACAGAGAAACACACAGCAGATGAAGGAGCAAGTTGAAAACCCACCAGACCAAACAAATGAAGAGGAAATAGGCAGTCTACCTGAAAAAGAATTCAGAGTAATGTTAGTAAAGATGATCCAAAATCTTGGAAATAGAATGCAGAAAATACAAGAAACATTTAACAAGGACCTAGAAGAACTAAAGAGCAAACAATGCTGAACAACACAATAACTGAAATTTAAAATTCTCTAGAAGGAATCAGTAGCAGAATAACTGAGGCAGAAGAATGGGTAAGTGACCTGGAAGATAAAAGACTTGAAATAACTACTGCAGAGCAGAATAAAAAAAGAATGAAAAGAACTGAGGACAGTCTCAGAGACCTGTGGGACAATATTAAACGCACCAACTTTCGAATTATAGGGGTCCCAGAAGAAGAAAAAAAGAAAGGAACTGAGAAAATATTTGAAGAGATTATAGTTGAAAACTTCCCTAATATGAGAAAGGAAATAATTAGTCAAGTACAGGAAGTGCAGACAGTCCCATACAGGATAAATTCAAGGAGAAACACGCCAAGACATATTAATCAAACTATCAAAAATTAAACACAAAGATAAAATATTAAAAGCAGCAAGGGAAAAACAACAAATAACATAGAAGGGAATCCCCATAAGGTTAACAGCTGATCTTTTAGCAGGAACTCTGCAAGCCAGAAGGGAGGGGCAGGACATATTTAAAGTGATGAAAGGGGAAAACCTACAACCAAGATTACTCTTCCCAACAAGGATCTCATTCAGATTCGACAGAGAAATTAAAACCTTTACAGACAAGCAAAAGCTATGAGAATTCAGCACCACCAAACCAGCTTTACAACAAAAGCTAAAAGAACCTCTCGAGGCAGGAAACACAAGAGAAGGAAAAGACCTACAATACCAAACCCCAAATAATTAAGAAAACGGTAATAGGAACATACATATCGATAATTAAGTTAAAAGTAAATGGATTAAATGCTCTAACCAAAATACATAGACTGGCTGAATGGATACAAAAACAAGAGCCATACATATGCTGTCTACAAGAGACCCACTTCAGACCTAGGGAAACATACAGACTGAAAGTGAGGGGTTGGAAAAAGATACCCCGTGCAATTGGAAATCAAAAGAAAGCTGGAGTAGCAATTCTCATATCAGACAAAATAGAGTTTAAAATAAAGACTATTATAAGAGACAAAGAAGGACACTACATAATGATCAAGGGATCAATCCAAGAAAAAGATATAACAATGGTAAATATTTATGCCCCAACATAGGAGCGCCTCAATACATAAGGCAAATGCTAACAGCCATAAAAGGGGAAATCAACATAAAATGGAGAACCTGGAAGAGATGGACAAATTCTTAGAAAAGCACAACCTTCCGAGACTGAACCAGGAAGAAATAGAAAGTATAGACAGACCCATCACAAGCACTGAAATTGAAACTGTGATTAAACATCTTCCAACAAACAAAAGCTCAGGACCAGATGGCTTCACAGGAGAATTCTATCAACTATTTAGAGAAGAGCAGACACCTATCCTTCTACCAAAATATGGTAGAGGAGGGAACACTCCCAAACTCATTCTACGAGGCCACCATCACCCTGATACCAAAACCAGACAAAGATGTTACAAAGAAAGTAATCTACGGCCAATATCACTGATGAATATGGATGCAAAAACCCTCAGCAAAATACTAGCAAACAGAATCCAACAGCACATTAAAAGGTTCATACACCATGATCAAGTGGGGTTTATCCCAGGAATGCAAGGATTCTTCAATATACAAAATTCAATCAATGTGATACACCATATTAAGAAATTGAAGAATAAAAACCATATGATCATCTCAATAGATGCAGAAAAAGCTTTCGACAAGATTCAACAGCCATTTATGATAAAAATCCTCCAGAAAGTAGGCATAGAGGGAACATACCTCAACATAATAAAGGCCATATATGACAAACCCATAACCAACATCGTCCTCAATGGTGAAAAACTGAAACCATTTCCACTAAGATCAGGAACAAACAAGGGTGCCCACTCTCACCACTGTTATTCAACATTGTTTTGGAAATTTTAGCCACAGCAATCAGAGAAGAAAAAGAAATAAAAGGAATCCAAATTGGAAAAGAAGAAGTAAAGCTGTCACTGTTTATAGATGACATGATACTATACATAGAGATTCCTAAAGATACTACCAGAAAACTACTAGAGCTAATGAATGAATCTGGTAAAGTAGCAGGATACAAAATTAATGCACAGAAATCTCTTGCATTCCTTTACACTAATGATGAAAAGTCTGAAAGAGAAATTAAAGAAATACTCCCATTTACCACTGCAACAAAAAGAATAAAATAACTAGGAATAAACCTACCTAAGGAGACAAAAGGCCTGTATGCAGAAAACTATAAGACACTGATGAAAGAAATTAAAGATGATACAAACAGATGGAGAAATATACCATGTTCTTGGATTGGAAGAATCAGCATTGTGAAAATGACTATACTACCCAAAGCAATCTACAGATTCAATGCAATCCCTGTCAAAGTACCAATGGCATTTTTCACAGAACTAGAACAAAAAATTTCACAGTTTGTATGGAAACAAAAATGACCCCAAATAGCCAAAGCAATCTTGAGAAAGAAAAACGGAGCTGGAGGAATCAGGCTCCCTGACTTCATACTATACTACAAAGCTACAGTAATCAAGACAGTATGGTACTGGCACAAAAACAGAAATATAGATCAATGGAACAGGATAGAAAGCCCAGAAATAAACCCATGCACATATGGTCACCTTAAACAGCCACTATGGAGAACATTATGGAGGTTCCTTAAAAAACTAAAGATAGAACTACCATGTGACCCAGCAATCCCACTACTGGGCATATACCCTAAGAAAACCATAATTCAAAAAGGATCATGTACCAAAATATTCATTGCAGGACTATTTACAATAGCCAGGACATGGAAGCAACCTACGTGTCCATCAACAGATGAATGGATAAAGAAGATGTGGCACGTATATACAATGGAATATTACTCAGCCATAAAATGAAATGAAATTGAATTATTTGTAGTGAGGTGGATGGACCTAGAGTCTGCCATACAGAGTGAAGTAAGTCAGATAGAGGAAAACAAATACTGTATGCTAACACATATATATGGAATTTAAAAAAAAACTGGTTATGAAGAATCTAGGGGCAGGATGGGAATAAAGACGCAGACCTACTAGAGAATGGACTTGTGGACATAGGGAGGGGGAAGGGTAAACTGGGACGAAGTGAGAGAGTGGCATGGCCATATATACACTACCAAATGTAAAACAGATAGCTGGTGGGAAGCAGCCACATAGCACAGGGAGATCAGCTCGGTGCTTTGTGACCACCCAGTGGGGTTGGATAGGCAGGGTGGGATGGACATGCAAGAGGGAGGAGATATGGGGATATATGTATATGTATAGCTGATTCATTTTGTTATAAAGCAGAAACTAACACACCATTGTAAAGCAATTATACTCCAATAAGGATATTAAAAAAATAAAATAAAATCTCCACACACACACACACAAAAGTGTAGCCCCCACTCTCAGCAACTAGAGAAAAACCCGCATGCAGCAGCAGCGAAGACCCAATGCAGCCAAAAAAATTAAATAAATGAATAAATAAATAAATTTTAAAAAAATGTTTGAAATCTGACCCTACCCAGTGTTAACACAAATATGGAACATAGGAATTGTTATTCACTGCTAATGGAAGTAAAAATCAACACAACTACTTTGGAAAACATCAATACATAATAAAGGTTAAGGAGCTCATACTGTTCCACCCAGTAATTCTGCCCTTGTTTATGTACTCTAAGCTAGTGCTGCCTACCAGAACTTTGATGATGATGGAAATATTCTATGATCTTTTTGTCCAATATGGTAGTCACTTGCCCCATGTGGCTCCTGAGCACTTAAAATGTGGCCAGTGTGACAAAGGACCTGGATATTTTAATTCATTTTAATTTTAATCAAAATATTCACTTGTGCTAATGTATTTAAGAGCACAGGTCTAGGTAAAGAAAAAAAAAAAAGAACTGGGTCCCTTACATTTCTAGGAAGAAAGAGTAGAGACAGTTTTTCTTATTCCTCCCACTAAGTGTAACTAAATTTCTGGGGGGATTAGGGGAGGAGATATGTATGACTCTACACAGTAAAGACAAGGCAAAGTGGCTGGGATCTAGGGATCCTATTAAGAAGATCAAAAGACAAACTAAATATATAGGGAGAAAATATTCACAAACCATATATCCAAAAAAGGTCAGGTATTCAGAATATTTAGAGAACTGGTAAAGCACAACATTAAAAAAGCAAAGAATCTAAATGAACAAAGGCAAAAGACATTTCACCAAAGAAGATATATAGATGGTAAATAAGCAGATGAAAAGATGCTCAACATCATTAGCCATTATGGAAATGAAAATAGAAACCATAAAATGATTTCACTGTACTCCTATCAGAATGAGTAAAATAAGGCACAATGACAATACCAAAACCTGGCAAGGATGCAAAGAAACTGAATTACTCAGGTATGCTGGTGGGTATGTAAAATAGTACAGCCACTCTGGAAAACCATTCAGTAGTTTCTTAGACAACTAACGATGTAGTTATCATATGAGCCAGCAATTGCTTTCCTAGGCATTTAGCATAGAGAGATGAGGAATTGGGTTTACACCAAAACCTGTACCCAAATGTTCATTGCAGCTTTATTCGTTAATAGCCAAAAACCAGAAACACCAGAAGTTGTTAAACAGGTAAATGGTTAAACAAACTGTGGTACATCCATACCATGGAATACGCCTCAGCAGTAAAAAGGAATGTACTATTGTTACATGTAACAAGCTGGATGAATTTCCAGAAAATTATGCAGATTTGAAAAAGTCTCAAAGGTTATATACTGTATGATTCCATTTAAAAAACATTCTTGAAAAGAGAACATTATAGAAATGGGGAACAGATTATGGGTTGCCTCAGGTTAAGGAAAGAGGTAAGGTTTAAAGAAAGTGAGTATGACTATCCATGGGCTGATGGATATGTACTATATCTTTCTTTACTACATCAATGTCAATATCCTGGCCATGATACTGTACTAGAGTTTTATAAGGCGTTACACTTGGGGAAACTGAATAAATGTTGTGTGGGAGGTCTCCCTATCACTTGTTACAACTTCATGTTGTAATTATTGCAAACCACAAAGTTTAATTTTAAAATATTGGAAATAACTCAAATATCCATCAACATAAAATGCAGAAATAAATTGTGATATATTCATTTACTCATTGGAATGCAAGTAAAAGCAAAGATAATAAACTAAATTCAGTAAAGGTCATTACCTCTGAAGGGAAGAGAAAGAGATGATTTCAGGAGGGGACACTTAAGGGGATTTCAAAGCAAAGGTAATATTTTTCCCCATAAACTGAGTAGTGGGTACACAGGCATTCATTATATCATTGTTCTTTATAACTTACATATATTTTATAAATTTAAAAATACTTTGAATCCTAAAGTTCTTCTCAAAGTAAGAAGAAAACTTACATTTTAATCTGTTTTATATTTTAACTGCACCAATAAACAAGAAATTAAAAAGTCCACACTCCTCAGAATAATTTCAATAAAAAATAAGTGTTGCATTTAGCAATTAAGATTAAAATTTATATTCTGCTTCTGAAAAAACTGTGTCGGACAACAGAAAATGATTAGATTGTAGTTAGAGTCAAGGTAGCAGTGAGATGTGAAATGAAAGATAAAAGGGGAAATACATTATTTATTTATTTATTTATTATTTTTTAGAAGTTGGCCGTGCCACGCCACTTGTGGGATCTTAGTTCCCCCACCAGGGATTGAACCCTGGCAGTGAACCCCCGGTGCCAGCAGTGAAAGCACTGAGTACTAACCACTGGACCACCAGGGAAATCCCAAGGGAACTCACAATTTAAGGTTAAAAATGAGACAGTCACTTGCCTCACATAATGATGTTGGGCTAGGTCTTAGAACAACAATGGGAAAAGGAAAAACTTGTTGAAGCTCAAAAGCAGAGGAGGGCTTTACTATTTTGGATGGGGAGCACCCAGGAGGCTCCAGTCATCAATCAGATGTGCTAGCACTTCAGTGTATGAATGGCTTTAAGGAAAAGGAAGAGCATTTCGGAATACAGCACTCAGTGAAGGGCCTAGAGAATTCTGTCAATGATGTAAAACCAAATAATTAGGACAGAGGATACTAAAAATAGAAATTTAATGGAAATGTCTGTCACATTTTGAACAAAGTTCATATGGAGGAGGGAATATAAATCTACAGGTGGCATTGCTTTTGGAGCTAAACGGAGATTAACAAATAATAGCTGACCCTCACTGAGCGCTTACTGTATGTCAGGCCTGGTGCTAAATGATTTACATGCATTTGGTTCATTTGATAATCACAGAATTCTTCTGCAGTGGGACTATTATTTTCCTGATGTTGTAGGTGAGGAAGCTGAGACTCAGTGAGGTTAAGGGCTTACCTAAAGCCATGTTGCTAAAGGGTGGCAGAACCATGACACAGACCCAGATGTGTCTGTCAGACTTCAGAGCCTGTGCTCTAAACCATTGGGCATGCTGCTTCAGCATCAAGAAATGGGAGGAGCAAAGAAAAGTTGCAAGTAAGGATGTCCCCCTGCTTAGGAGAGGAATGAAGTCTTATATAGCAGGAACACAAATAACTTAATATTGGTCTATCTTTGTCAACTGCCACAAAGTTCAACTGGCATAAGCTTTCAGTGTTTGAAGTGTTTCCATGACTAAGATCCCCATCCTTTGTTCTCGGTCTATCTTTTTCATTTGCTACTCTCTGTACTATGTTGTAGATGGTGAAAAAAATTTACATACTCTTTTTGCAAGCATGTTGTTATACATCAAGCAAATGTAAGGGGAAGAGGGGAAGCAGTGAGGAACCCAAAAAGTATCAAATTGTAACATTCTGCTGACTACATGAGAGAGGACTTAACATGAGGAAGGAAATCCCAATGTGGTCTAGGAAAGAAATTAGGATTTCTGAAGCAAAGTACTTACTTACTCATCTGTGTGAAGAAGAGCATACATCACCTTTTCTAAGTTTGACGGAGGGCAAAAACCCAACTTTGTACGGTTGTTTGGAAAATGAAAAGCTGTTTTCCAAGCAACATCAGCCTCCTGAAAAAGCAGTTCCGCTCTCCAAAAAGGCAAAATGCTTTCTGAGAGCACAAAACTAGCTTGCCCTTAGTCTAATTTCACAATGCTTCTACCCATTGGCAGAAATAGCAATACATTTCTTGCAGATCAAATTTGCAATTTCTCTTGGAAAATATCTTGGGTTTTGTATATGCATATTCATAAAATGAAAATAACTTGATTTCTCTGGCATTCTGGGCCTGGAAGCACAGGGGTTTGGGGGAGAAATAA
>NW_020173397.1:12904078-12982584 GCF_003031525.2 Neophocaena asiaeorientalis asiaeorientalis
AGATAACCCAAAAAAAAAAAAAAAAAAAAAAAAAAGAGAGATGATACAAATCAGCTACTGGCAATGTATAGACCTTATTTAGAACTTCATTCAAGAAAACTGAAAATTACAAATAAATTCATAAGGCAATCAGGGACATTTAAATACTGAGTGGATGTCTGATGGCATTTGGAAATTACTGTCATTTATTTGGTATAAGAATCACACTGGTATTTTTTGTTATTAATAAACTTTATGTTTTAGATCAGTTTTAGATTCACAACAAAATTGAGCAGGAGGTACAGAGAGTTCCATATACATACAACTTCCTCTGCTATTCACAGTTCTCACCAGAATCGTACACTTGTTACAATCAATGAATCTATGCTGACACATCATCACCCAAAGTCCATAATTTACATTAGGGTTTACTCTTGTTATACATTTTATGAGTTTTGATAAATGCAAATTGACATGTATCCACTACTGTAGTATCATAAAGGATTGTTTCACTGTCCTAAAAGTCCCTTGTGCTCTGCCTATTCATCTCTCCCTCTCCCTACCCTCTGGCAACCACTAATATTTTTACTGTCTCTAAATAGTTTTGCCTTTTCCAGAACGTCATATAGCAGGAATCATACAATATATGGCCTTTTCAGATTGGCTTTATCCACTTAGCAATGTGCATTTAAGTTTCTTCCATGTCTTTTTGTGACTTGATGGCTCATTTATTTTTAGCACTGAATAATATTTCATTGTCTGAATGTAATACCACAGTTTATCCATTCACCCTACTGAAGGAAATCTTGGTTGCTTCTAATTATGAATAAAGCTCCAGGTGCAGGTTTTTGTGAGGACATACGTTTTAAATTCATTTGGGTAAATACCAAGGAGTGTTCTTGCTGGATTATACGTTAAGAGTATGTTTAGTTTTGTAAGAAACGGCCAAACTGTCTTCCAAAGTGGCTGCAACATTTTGCATTCCCAAAAGTAATGAATGAGAGTTCCTCATGCCCCACATCCTCACCAGCATTTGGGGTTGTCATTGCTTTGGCTTTTGACCTTTCTAATTGGTGCATAGTGAAATCTCATTTTTTTAAACTTTTTTCGTTTTCATTTCCCTGATGTCATAGGACGTGAAGCATCTTTTCAAGTGTTTATTTACCATTGGTATATTTTACTTGATGAGGTATTTGTTAAGGTCCGTGGTGCCTTTTTTAATCGGATTATTTTCTTATTATTGAGCCTTAAGAGTTCTTTATCTGTTTTGGAGAATAGTCCTTTATCAGATATATCTTCTGCAATACTTTCTCCCAGGCTGTGGCTTGTCTTCTCATTCTCTTGACACTGTATTTCAAAAGGCAGAACTTTTTAATTTTAATGAAGTCCAACTTATTATTTCTTTCATGGATTGTGCCTTTGGAGGTGGTGTAACTCAAAAGCCAACACCATATCTAGGATCACCTAGATTTTCTCCTATGTTATCTTCCAGGAGTTTTGTAGTTTTACATTTTGCACGTAGGTCTCTGATTCAACTTGACTTTACTCTGTGAAGGATGTAAGCTCTCGGTCTAGATTCATTTTTTTGCATGTGGTTGTCCAGTTGTTCCAGCAACATTTGTTGTAAAGACTATCTTTGCTCCATTATGTTGCCTTTGTTCCTTTGTCAAAGATCAGTTGCCTATATGTATAATATATAGGCCTATTTCTACCCTCCACATTTTGTTACATTGATCTATTTGTCAATCCTTTCACCGATACCACTCTCTTGATTTCTATTCCTTTATAGAAAGTCCTGAAAATCTGGTGGTGTCAGTCCCCCAATTTTGTTCTTCTCTTTTAATACTGAGTTAGCTATTATGGATATTTTGCCTGACGATTTAAGTTTTAGAAACAGTTTGTTGAAATCCACAAAATTATTTGCTGGGATTTTTATTGGGATTGAATTGAACGTAAAGATTAGACTAAGAAGAACAAACAACCTTATCCATGAGTATGAAATATGTCTCCATTCTTTTAGTTCATCTGTGATATCTTTCATCAGAATTTTACAGTTTTCCTCACATAGACTGTATACATATTTTGTTAGATGTATAGGTAGGTATTTTATTTGGGGGGTTGTTAATGTATGTAATAATGTGGTTTTAATTTCAATTCTACATGTTCATTGCTCATAGGAAAGTGATTTATTTCTATATATTAACCTTGCTATAATCACTTATTAGTTCCAGGAGTTATTTTTTGTCAGTTCCTTCAGATGTTCTACATAGAGAATATTTTCATCTGCAAACAAAGACAGTTTTATTTCTTCCTTCCCAATCTGTATACATTTTATTTTATTTTCTTGTCTCATTGCATTAGCCAGGACTTCCAGTACCATGTTGAAAAGCAGTGGTGAAAGGGAATATCCTTGCCTTGTTTCTGGTCTTAGCAGAAAAGCTTCAAGTTTTCTCATCATTAATTATGATGTTAGCTGTAGGGTTTTTGTGGATATTCTTTATCAATTTGAGGAAGTTCCACTTTATTCCTAGACTGTTGAGAGTTTTTATCATAAATATGTGTTGGATTTTGTTAAATGATTTTTCCGTGTTTATTGATATGATAATGTGTAGCTACCTTTCTGTTATTGATTACTAGTTTAATTCCACTGTGGTCTGACAGCAGACATTGTGTGATTTCTATTTTTTTAATTTGTTAAAGTGTGTTTTATGCCCCAGAGTGTGGTCTATCCTAGTGAATGTTTCATGTAAGCTTGAGAGGAACGTGTATTCCACTATTGTGGGATGAAATAGTCTATAGAGGTCCATTATATTCAGTTGATTGTTGGTGTTGTTGAGTTCAAGTATGCCCTTACTGATTTCCTGCCTGCTGAATTGGTCCATTTATCATAGAGGGGTGTTATAGTCTCAAACTATGAGAGTGGATTTATCTATTTCTCCTTGCAGTTCTATCAGTTTCTGTTCTCTTGTATTTTGATGTTCTGTTGTTAGATGCATACACATTAAGGACTGTTATGTCCTCTTGGAGTATTGACCCCTTTATCATCATGTAATGCCCCTCTTTATCCCTGATAAATTTCTTCGCTCTGAAGTCTGCTGTATCTGAAATTAGTATGGCTACTCTCACTTTCTTTCGACTAGTATTAGCCTGGTATATTTTTCTCCATATTTTTGATATCTAGTATTTCTTTTGGTTTCCTTCTTGGAAGTCCCATTTCACTGCTTATATTATCCATCTATTCTTACATGTTGTCTACTTTTTCCATTAAAGCCCTTAGCACATTAATCATAGTTTTAAAACTACTTGTCTGATCATTCCAACATTCCTGTCATAGCTGACTCTGATTCTGATGCTTGTTCTGTCTCTTCAAACTATGTTTTTTGCCTTTTAGTATGCCTTGTAATTTTTTGTTGAAGAGTGTACATGATGTACTAGATAAAGGAGACTACTATAAATTGGCCTTTAGTGATACAGAAGTAAGGGAGCTGGGGAGGGAAATGTTCTATAGTTCTATGTTTAGGTCTCAGTCTATGAGCCTGTGTCTCTGGCCTGTGAACTTCACAAGTACTTCTCGGAGCTTTTTCTCCCCACTTTCTTGGGACAGGATGGCTACAGGGGGCTGAAGTTGGGGATTTCCCTATGCCCAGAGCATTTAGGCTCTGATAAAACCTCTGCAGGTTAGACTCTGATAAAATAGCTTCTCCTGGGGGCAAGCCTTGTTGAGAAGAACAGAACGCTCTGGTGTATTTCAAAATGATCCCTTTTCCCTTTCCTTGTTCAGAAGCACATGGGGATTTTTCTCCAATATTCTGTGAGGACCTGATAGAGCTCCTGGAGGTAAAACTAACAAAAATGTGGGGACCCCCATATGACTGGATCCCCCTGGAGTTTTTGACTCTTAGAGTTGTCCACACTGAGCCTCCATCAATTCACCAATTACAATTCAGGTCTTCTAACCTGGCACTGGTTAGAAATCCAAGGGGATTTCTGCTTGTGCGTTTCTGCTCTAGTAAATTATGCTTCTCTGTAACCACTTATTTGTCTCTCTAATTTTGAGGTAGTGGTTTGCCTTGTGACTTCACTTCTGTGACACATATAAAAATAGTTGTTGATTTTTCAGTTTATTCAACTTTTGACTTGTTAGGACAGAATGGCAACTTGTAAGTTCCAGACCAGATACTGGAAGTCTACTTTGTTTTTAAAAGGAGTTGTTATCTTTTAAAGTTACATGCAGAAATATTTATAGATAAAATAATATAATATCAAGGATGCTTCAAAATAATCTAAGAGAAAGGAGGTATAGATGAAAAAAGATCGGCCATCAGTTGATCATTGTTGAGTTGGTGTTTGGTATATCATTCACTGTACTTTGTATTCATTTTCAAAAATTTTTTTTCCTCTCTGATGATATTCCAATAGCTATTGGAATTGCTGACTATCTCCAAGTCAGGTCCATTTCTCTTCCTCTCTCCCTCCCTCCCTCTTTCTCCTCTCACCCTTTTCTCCAAATAACTTGTAAATATTGAACACAGCTCAATGACATCTTAAGAGAAAGAAAAATAATTACACCTTAGCAGTATTTCCCATCCTTCATTTACACTACACCTATATCTTGAATACCCCATGCTATTATCTTCATTAATTTTTTTACATTAACTCTTTTTCTTAACTTTGCTTTAAGGATGTTATGCATGAAGTCAAAATAAAAGAGGTTCTAGCAATATTTTAATAAGTATAAAAATAAATCTCTAACCAGTAGAATAAAATGCTTTGGTTAATGTACCTCTTTAAATCAATCTGCATTTTACCAGAAGATATGTGTGCTATGCTCTGGGAAATACCACACTAGCTTGAGTGCTGGTCACAATCATGGAGAGGTACATAAACACACCCCCCTACAGCACCTTCAAAAAATGTACGCCATGTTATACCTCCTCTTTCCTGCTCTAACATTGGGAAGATGATTAAGTGGTAGAATTAGAATCTCTTTCTTCTCCAGTATTGCAATTTGTCTTAAATCTGAAGTTCCAGCAGGTATTGCATCTACTTTACTATACAGATTCTCAATAGTTTCAGAGAATTCAATTGTTGTCCTAGCTGTCCATCAATTAAGAGAGGTATAAATACATGTTTGCTTGGGTCACAAATCAAGCCTTGGTAAATTTAAGAAAATTCAGATGGTATCAAGTGTCTTTTCTGACCAAAATGCTATAAGACTAGATATCAATTACAGGACAAAAAAACTGTAAAACACTGAAAACACATGGAGGCTACTAAATAACAAAGAGGAGGCCAATCCACTACTAAATAACCGAGAGATCACTGAAGAAATCAAAGAGGAAATCAGAAAATACCTAGAAACAAATGACAATGAAAACACGAGGACCCAAAACCTATAGGATGCAGCAAAAGCAGTTCTAAGAGGGAAGTTTATAGCAATACAATCCTACCTTAAGAAACAAGAAACATTTCAAATAAATAACCTAACCTTACACCTAAAGCAATTAGAGAAAAAAGAACAAAAAACCCCAAAGTTAGCAAAAAGAAAGAAATCATAAGGATTAGATCAGAAATAAATGAAAAAGAAATGAAGGAAACAATTGCAAACATCAATAAAACTAAAAGATGGTTCTTTGAGAAGATAAACAAAATTGATAAACCATTAGCCAGACTCATCAAGAAAAAAAGGGAGAAGACTCAGGTCAATAGAATTAGAAATGAAATGAAAACGGAGAAGTAACAACTAACACTGCAGAAATACAAAGGGTCATGAGAGATTACTATAAGCAAATATATGCCAATAAAATGGACAACCTGGGCCTCCCTGGTGGCGCAGTGGTTGAGAGTTCGCCTGCCAATGCAGGGGACACAGGAAGGCCAAAACAGGGAGAGGCCCCCAAAAAAAAAAAAAAAAAAAAAAAAGGACAACCTGGAAGAAATGGACAAATTCTTAGAAAAGCACAACCTTACATGAACAGGAAGAAAGAGAAAATATACCCAGACCAATCAAAAACACTGAAATTGAGACGGTGATTAAAAATCTTCCAACAAACAAAAGCCCAGGACCAGATGGCTGCACAGGCGAATTCTATCAAACATTTAGAGAAGAGCTAACACCTATCCTTCTCAAAATCTTCCAAAATATAGCAGAGGGAGGGACACTCCCAAACTCATTCTACGAGGCCGCCGTCACCCTGATACCAAAACCAGACAAAGATGTCACAAAAAAAGAAAACTGCAGGCCAATATCACTGATCAACATAGATGCAAAAATCCTCAACAAAATACTAGCAAACAGAATCCAACAGCACATTAAAAATATCATACAACATGATCAAGTGGGGTTTATCTCAGGAATGCAAGGATACTTCAATATATGCAAATCAATCAATGTGAGAAATCATATTATCAAATTGAAGGATAAAAACCATATGATAAACTCAATAGATGCACAAAAAGCCTTCGACAAAATTCAACACCCATTTAAGATAAAAACTCTCCAGAAAGTAGGCATAGAGGGAACGTACCTCAACATAATAAAGGCCATATATGACAAACCCACAGCCAACATCCCTCTCAGTGGTAAAAAACTGAAACCATTCCCTCTAAGATCAGGAACAAGACAAGGTTGCCCACATTCACAACTATTATTCAATATAGTTTTGGAAGTTTTACCTACAGTAATCAGAGAAGAAAAAAATAAAAGGAATCCAAATTGGAAAAGAAGAAGTAAAACTGTCACTGTCTGCAGATGACATGATACTGTACATAGAGAATCCTAAAGATGTTACCAGAAAGCTACTAGAGCTAATCAATGAATTTGTAAAGTAGCAGGATACAAAATGAATGCACAGAAATCTCTTGCATTCCTGTACACTAATGATGAAAAATCTGAAAGGGAAATTAAGGAAGCACTCCTATTTACCACTGTAACAAAAACAATAAAATACCTAGAACTACACCTACCTAAGGAGACAAAAGACCTGTATGCAGAGAACTGTAAGACACGGATGAAAGAAATTAAAGATGATATAAACAGATGGAGAGATATACCATGTTCTTGGATTGGAAGAATCAGCATTGTGAAAATGACTATACTACCCAAATCAATCTACAGATTCAATGCAATCCCTATCAAAGTACCAATGGCATTTTTCACAGAACTAGAACAAAAAAATTTACAGTTTGTATGGAAACACAAACGACCCCGAATAGCCAAAGCAATATTGAGAAAGAAAAACGGAGCTAGAGGAATCAGGCTTCCTGACTTCATACTATACTACAAAGCTACAGTAATCAAGACAGTATGGTACTGGCACAAAGAGGGTGGGATAGGGAGGATGGGAGGGAGATGCAAGAGTGAGGAGATATGGGGATATGTGTATACAAATAGCTGATTCACTTCGTTATACAGCAGAAACTAACACAACATTGTAAAGCAATTATACTCCAATAAAGATGTTAAAAAATAAATAAAATAAAATGAAATAAAGTAAATACATCTTTGTTTCTTGAGAGATGTTTCAGGACTCCAGAAAAAAGAGAACTGCTACTTTGTATTCACTTTGTTTTTAATTTATTTTAAAAGAGAACTCGGAATGAATTGATCACAGAGGATGGTATTTCATTTCTGAATGTGGTCGTGTAAAAATCAATGTACATATAAATGCATCAATCCATATCAACTGTGCCTGGAGTGTTTGGTTCTTTTTCCCTCCTAGATTAAGTTTTCTTTCATTGAGTCAGTGCTTTAGAGACCTTGAGGGGGGAAAAAAAATAGATGAGAGTGAAAGCTTAGACTCTGATTAAATCTTACAGACAAATGGCAATTCTTTGGTCACTGCAGCGCAATAGGACCAGCATCTTACTGACTATAAGAAAATAAATGCACCAATAAATTGGTCACCACCACCATTAAAACCTGAGCATTTACTGCTAGGAACCCAACAAAGTCCATGAAATCCATGCAAGAAAATGCTTCTGAAATTGAATGAGTATTGAGTACTGGAACTTTATAAAAATCAACGAGGAAAACTTCTATAAATGCATCAGGCTTTTAAATTAGCCTTAAAATAATGAACGTCAACAACTGATGGGAAGATACTTTATAGCACAGGGAACTCTACCTAATGCACTGTGGTAACCTAAATGGGAGGGAAGTCCAAAAGTGAGGGGAGATCTGTATGTGTATGGCTGATTCATTTTCTTGTGCAGTGGAGGTTAACACAACACTGTAAAGCAACCATACCCCAATAAAAATTAATTTAAAAAAAAGAGAGAAAATAATGAACATCAATTTTAAATCTTTTTAGGCTATTTTATATCAAAGAATGTGATGAATGTTGCAATATAATTTTACTCTGGTGCAAAAAATATTATTCTCTGTAGACATTACAACATAAAACAAACATGCTTTTATTACCAGTAACAATGATGTGACAAGCCTGATAAATGCAAGTTTAAGATTCCTTTGGGTTTTGGCATCCCTTCACGCTTATTTTCAAGTTACTAATAGATTCTGTAGGCTTGACTAGCCATCATTTAAGAGTGTCATTTAGTTTGAAATGACAGAAAAGTAAAATGTTCTTAAATGGCCAATTTTTCTCTATTCCCTGACCGAGTTGCTAATGACTAAGAGTAATATCTTTTATTCATGTTGTCTGTGATGAAATGGTCATCGCCAAATGATGAATAACAAGCGGATATGTTTTCATTTAACACTCTTGAAAAAACTTTAACAGGAACCTGGCTGCACTGTTTTAGTTGCTTTTTTTTTAAGAGACTTGGATTGACAGATAAATTCTTCCAACTGAATAGACCTCAAATATCCCTCATGTAAAACCTAGATGTATTACATGAAGCTCGCTACAAATGGCTTGGCTTATAGGCTAATTAGTGCACTGAAGACCAACACATGATTTTACTATTTTCTCTTACACTACGGAGGTCTCTAAAATGGTGACAGTTGGGGACCTACATGTAAATACTTAACGACAAAACAATCTATTGCTTTCAAGCAGCATTTTCTTTGAAAGTTATGTGATCGTATTTGAAACACCATACAATAGTCACATTTGGTATCTCTGGGCTGGTTACCATGAATTTTGAAATATAAATAACACGCTCAGATTCCTCACGGTGTCTTAGAGGTTGAAATTTAACTCAATATTTTGACTTGCCATTTGGCAAAATATAACTTGTTTTTCTTTACAAACAGTTCCAAACAAGCATTAGCCATCTCAAAACTTGTACAAAACAATGCTTATCCCTGTTGGAATTCTTTGCTTATTCGTTCATTTCTTCATTTATTAATTCATTCCAAATTTTTTTTTTAGTTTCAACTGTATGTCAAGCACTGTGTTACACACAAGTGGAACAATGGTGAAAAGGCAGACAGACCTCCTTTCCTACAAAGACTATAGCAATGGGAATTTAAATAATGAACAATAAATAAGGCAGATGTATACAGTGAGAGACTGGCAGAAAGGAATAGGAGGGTGGATGCTACTTTAGACAGAAGGGTCGACAAAGAAATCAACGACCAGGAGCAATGATACCGAAAATGAGCTCCCTGGACCAGCAACATCTGCATCACCTGAGACCTTGATGAAAATGCGCATTCTTGGGTGCGCCCCACCCCCGCCCCTCCTTTGACCTACTGAGTCAGAAACTCTGGAAAAAGCCCAGCTGTCTTGTGTTAACAAGCACCATCTCCCATCTCCCATCTCCCAAGTGATTCTGAAGCACCTCTGCACCTTGAAGTTCCAGTGACTTCTAAGCAACAGTCTACCTTCTGTTGACCCCACCTCTGCCCCCACCCTGAGTTTCCATTTCTTTGATCCTCAAAGAGAATCTAATTCCTTTTCTCACAGTCTCTCTTAATCCCACTCCAATCAAGTCTACGTCTATATTACTATGTCGAAACTGCTCACGCCAAAATCTCCAGTGACCTCGCTTTGCTAAATCCAAAGGATTTTCAGTTTATGTCTTACTTGAGTTATTCACAGCATTTGACACAGCTGACCAACCTTTCTTCTTGAAGTACTTCCTTCCCTTGGTTTTCTCCTACCTTACTAACAGATTCTGACTGTTGGCCCCCTTTATCTGCTCCATTTGTTAAGTTGCAGGGCCCCAGTGCTTAGACCTAGGACCTTTTTTCTACCCTGTCTACAGTCACTTCTTCAGTGATCTCACTTAGTTTTATGGGTTTGAGTGCCAACTATATGTTTTCAACTCCCAAACTCAGGTTTCTTACTTTTGACTTTTCCTTAAACTTCAGACTCCCACTTTCATGTACATATCTAGAGGCATCTTAAACTTAATAAGACCTTAACAGAAGTGATTTTCTCTCTGAAACTTGCTTACCCATCTTGATAAATGACAACTCCACCTCCCGAACTGCTCTAGCCCTAAGTCTTAGAGACATGCTTGACTTCCTTCTTGTTCACCCAACATTCAATCTTTCAGTATATCCGTCCTGTTGGCTTTGCCCTCAGAATATATCTAGGATCCAGCTATTTATCATCACTACCACTAGGGCCATTCTGGCCCAAGCCACCAACCTGTCTCACTTGGATTATTGCTCTAGCATCCGAATGGGTATCCCTGCTCTCGCATTTATCCCTACAGTCTATTTTCCACAAGCAGAGTCATCCATCTCAGTCGAAGAAAAAGGCAACATTTTCACCATAAACTACAAAGCCCCATGTGGTCTGGACCCCTGCCAGCTCTCAGAGCTTCTCTACCACCCTCTCCCTTGTTCCCTCCACTCTATTCAAATTGGCTGCCAAGCTTTCCTCAAACTAGCAGGCATGCTCCTGCCTCAGGACCTTTGCATTTACTTTCCAACAACCTGGAGTACTCTTCCCCCAGATATTCTTATGGCTCATCTATGACTCCCTTTGGGCCTGCTCCAGTGTCTTCTCAGCAGTGTTGTGTGCCCTACTTTACTTTTCTATTTTATTTGTCTTCATAGAATGTATTGCCCTCTGAGATACTGTATAATTACTTATGTAATTTTTTATTATCTATCTCCCCTCACTAGGACTGAGGGCAGAGACTGTCAGTTTTGTTCACTGTTCCATCTCCAGCACCTAGAACAGTGCTTGGCACTTAGCAGGTTTTTCAATAAATATTTGCAGAAAGAATTAATTTTATGTTTCAAGTCTTAGATCAAATACTCACTTTCTCAAGGTGAATTAACCCATCCAAAATACCTTTCTACACCTCCACTCTCTCACCTATCACCTGTTTATTTCTTTATTGTGACTGAGAAGATCTGTACTATCTTATGTATTTGTGCTATCCTATGTCCTTTACTTGTATGTAATGTTTTCCTCCCAAACAAACTACGTTGTAAACTCCAGGACCTCATCTATCCTCATGGTCCTTAGCATAGTACCTAACACAGTGGTGCACCTCAAATATTTTTCATACAAGTATGGAAGGAAATGAGGTGTTTCCTCTATGTTCTCTTGATATTTAATTTTCATATCAAACCTCTGAGGTGTATGATGTCATCTCCTTTCTATTTATGAGAATACCAGAGCTCAGGGGAAGCTAATAAGTTGCCCAAAGTTACTTAAAAAGCAAATCACAAAACCCAAGGCAAACTCAAAAGTCCACTCTCTCTCTATGACATTGCTCTACAGGGAAACCAGTCAAAGGGTCAATAGGTTCTCTTTGACATAATACCCTAATATGATGAAAAAGATATTTGGTCCAAGGTGTTAATAATGAATAATGTCTTTATATCTACCCCTACCACTTTACTGGTACTTTAAAAGAGTAATTCAGTATTTTAACCCAAAAGAATAATAAAGATATTCAGACCTATGGGAGAAAGATATTTTGGAAAGTAAAGCTTTCATTCTCATTAATGACTCCAAAATGGTAAATAATTTTTTGGGACTACATCTAGGGGGTGGTGTAGTTGGGGGAGTATTGAATTTGGAATCCAGGTCTGGCACAAATTAGACTTTGAGAAGAATCACATCACCTCTCTGAGTGGCAATTTTCTCATTTAAAAAGTGAGGATAATAGCTATTTTGAAGAACTACAGAGATAAGAGTAATGACAAAGCATGCCAATTGTCTATTGTCACCTTGACATCATTGTCACCCCCCTCTGGGGCGTCCTCTGCATTGCACAGAAGGGGCTAGAGTAATTCCCACAATCCCCTTCTCAAAGCAACTCCAGGTCGGATTCCGCCAGGGAGAATCAATGGTAGAAGATGGGGGAAACAGAAGAGGAAAGCAGGGGATTACTACTGTGAAGAAGCATTGCAACAGTTGTGAGATTTGCGGCAGCTTCTTGGCGCACCCTGTACATCCCCTGCTTCAGTGCTGCAGGGTGAGGTAGTGGGCAGCATTTTCTGGCCTCCTTCCCCTCGGTAGGGCAGGATGAGCTGCTCAGGGCGGGGGCTTCCTGGAGCTCTTGAGAGTCACAGCAGCCTTCAGGGAGTGTTCACATCAGCCTGTTCAGGGCTACAGGCTGAGATGATTAGAAACAGCTTCCCTGACCTATCCATCCTCACACTTTCCGAAAATAGCACAAGCCTCTAATTCCCTAAATTCAGTCACTTTATACTGGAATATATAGAGTGATTGCTGTTTATCCAGTGAAACCCTGAATCCCAAACAATAGTAACCACACATGCAAATGGAGCACTGTTCAGGCCAGCATGGCGCTACGCACTTTCAGGTACCCCGCCTCCTTAAATTCCTACAATAGCCCCATGAGGTAGATGCTGAAATTCGGTCCACTTAACCTATGAGGAAACTGAGGCTTAAAGGGGTCACTTGCACACAACTGATAAGCACCAACATGGGGATGAAATAAGTGTCTTAGTTCAGGTTACTACGGCAAAGTATCGTGGATGGCGTGACTTAAACAACAGAATTTTATTTCCCGCAGTTTCGGAGGCTGAAAGTCCAATATCAGGGTGCCCACATGGTCAGATTCTGGTGAGGGGTCTCTTCCGGGTTGTAGACTGCTGACTTCTCCTTGCACCCTCATATGGCAGGAAGAGGGAGGGGGAGAGAGCTCTCTGGAGTCCTGTTTACAAAAGCAAGAATCCATTTCATGGGGGCTCCACCTTATGACCTAATTACTTCCCAAAAGCCCCAACTCCTAATACCATCACACTGAATGTTGAGATTTCAATCTATGAATTTTGGGGAGGACACAAACATGTAGTCTATAATAAGAAGAAAGAAAAGACACTGTACAGAAAAGATGTGTGATCATACAGTCTTTCCCGGCAGAATTTCTCACAAGCATGAGAACAGACTCCTCCTTCCTCAGGGACAGGGTCCTCAAAGTTCCTCTATTCTAGAGTATCTCAATCCTGACACTATTGATAGCTTGGGCAGGATAATTCTTTGCTTGTGGGGAGGCTGTTGTCCTGTATATTGTAGGCTATTTCACAGCATCCCTGGCCTCTACTCACTAGATGCCAGAAGCACCCCTCACAGGTATGACAACAAAAATATATTGCCAAATGCCTCCTGGAGGGCAAAACGCACCCTCCCTACCCCACCCTCCCAGAACCACTGAGTTGGAGACTTCCCGCTCAGGGACTAGAATGGCCATAGATTTAGCCTTCGTTGTGACGCCCTCACTAGGTTTCTATGCTCTGTAAAAGCAGACAGGATCTGCAGGGAAGTGCTTTTACAAGACCTGAAAAGAAGATGCAGAGTATTGTTTAGTACACTACTTGGTTAAAAAACATTGAAACCTACCTACAGCAGAAGATATGAAAGATGTTCACGTTCATTACGTTAGGGATGTGCCTGCAGCAAGAGTAGTAGAGGTGATTAGATATTTCTAAATATATTCCTGCTGTGGTTTGACTTATTAGAAAGAGCAAAACCTTTCCAAGTATTTTTTCAAATAGTTTTATCGATTACAATTAGGCAGTAATAATTAGAGTACCTGGAATGTGGAGACCCCCAGTTAAACACGTGTAGCAGATCAAGACAAAGCACATAAAGTACCTTTCTGAAGCCACCAATCCTTTCCGGAATGATGGGGAGGTTTGAAAAGCTAAGAGAATATTATTCTCAGAATGTTCTAGGAGTGTTCTCTCTCAAGTGTTCCAGGAATGAGCACTCAAGGTTGTGTGTCCTAAAGCAAAGCACCAAACTGGGAACTAATTCTGAATGCATCCTTGCCCTGCATCCTAGCAGTCCCCAGTCACATTTTTTCTTGATTACCTTGTAATTGACGTAATCACCCTGCAAGTTACTCAAATCATAGGCAACAGGACCTTCATTCCCCATGATCAAAGAACTAACAATCTCCTCTCCCTACTTACTTCTTCCTGAATTTCAACCATCTTCTCCACTCCTGCCTAGGCAAGATCAGTTCTGCCCCAATGGAAAGCAGAAAGAACTACTGATTCAATTAACATCATCCTCTAGGGATGTAAGTTCTTTGAGTTAAGGACTATATTACTCAACTCTAGAATCCCATAAACATTCAGTCGTTTCTCTAACTATCTGAATAAAATCACTGGGATCCACACCAAACATACTGGGTCTGAACGTGAGGGCAGTAACTGGTGCAGAAATCCGATTTTCAACAACTCCTTAGGGAGATATTTTTGCACAGCAAGTATAACATTTTTTTAATACAGTATGCATTCAAATAAATATCTGTTAGTCATTTTAAATTGACTCACATGAAACCAAGTGAATCCTTCATTGAATGCTGAAGTATAAAGAGATGTTGAGATGAAAAATTGAGTGTTTCAAGTTTAGCATTTCCCTTCCATAAATCCCTGTGATTTGGGTAAAAGCAGAGTACCTTTCACATTAAAGAACAGTCTAAAAGGCCTTTAGAAATGGATATGAGTTTAACATCATGGCAAATGGCCTCAAATTTCAGTAGACTTTGGAATTTAAGTCTAACATCTGGGCAAAGTATTAGTCAACTCTATTCCTCTGAGAAGTGTTTGAGAGCAAATGATTATTAAAAACATCACCAGAAGTTCATTTCATCACCTTCCTAATTTCATTTTAGAGGATCTAAAATTTCCTTCTACCTGGATGTCTGCCTGGAGCAATCAAATCATCTCTGTGCCAGCCAGGTGAAGGGGACTGATATGTGAACATACTTCTAAGAGCATCTGAGCTTTCAAGTTTTAAATCACTGAAAGTTTCAAGCCATGTTCCAACTCAAAAGGGATGTGTTATAAATTATAACGTGCAAGGGGGAAATAGGAGTGTGTCTTTAAATCAAGTCTAAAAGGAAGATGGCAAAAAGCAATGAAAAGGAGATTTTCAGCACACAACAAACAGAAGGAAATGGGTTTAAACCAGTAAATAAACATCAATTAGTCTTTATAGGAAGGTTGCTAAATTAAATTTAGACTGAAAGGATGAAATTTTTGGAGAATGGTACAATAAAGACTTCATTTTAAATTATAAATTTTCATCTAAAGAGCAAATTATATTAAAGGCCCCATTTTATTACTCACCACTGTTTTCACTTTATGCAATATTCTGCATTATATTTTAATTAAAGTTATAATTACAGAACTAAACATAATTAGCTTCTTCCTTCCAAAGAAATTGGAAGTGAATTTACTTTATTAAATTTCCAATTTGTTTCCTGCAATGTTACATGGTTTATTCTAATTAATTGAAGGAGAGCTCATAAATATTTTATCAACATGGAAATGTGATTAAAAACTCAAGAATTTTTCCCTTTTTTTTTTTTTTTTAAATTTTATACCCTTAATTGTTGGCTTATGCTCAGATGTATATAGATGAAGTAGAAGGATGAAGCCCCCTGATACTTAGCGTCCAAGCATTTACTCCTTCATTTTTTTTCCCTTTTGGGTCAGCATTTTGAAGTCTTCACAAAGGATGAAAGGGAATTGTTAGTCTGTATTCATCTTTCCTGAGTGGCTACAATAGTCGATACCATAGGTCACCACCAGACATGATATCTGTCTGCCTTCACTGCCCCTACAAACCCTCCTAAACTATAAATTCCTCCAGGACAGGTGTTTCATTCGTTTTGTTGGCTGTCCATCCACAGCACCCAAAACAGCACCCAGCATAGATTAAGTGCTCAATAAATGTTTATTGAGTGAGTGCATGGACCCAAATTTTCCAAAATTTGTCCCTCTAAAGATTACTTCTAAAAGATAAGTATTATAAATATTCATTCAAAGATATTCATTTCAAGTAGGGGAGCATATTTAGCTTCATTCTTTTTGTATTTCAGTTTTATTGAGGTATAATGAACACATAAAAGGGTAAGATATTTAAAGTGTACATATGTTGACTTGATGTACATATACATACTGAAAGGACTCCTTCCATCTAGTTAATTAACACATCCATCACCTTACATATTTACTTTTTCTTTTTTGGGGGGTGGGGTGGGAACATTTAATTTCTCTCTTAGTAAATTTCAGTTATACAAATACAGTGTTATCAACTATAGTCACCACATCATACATTTGACCCTCAGACCTTATTCATCTTACAGCTGAAAAGTTGTACACTTTGACCAACCTCTCCCTGTTTTCCCTGCTCCCAGGCCCTGGCAACTACTTATCTACTCTCTGTTTCCCTGAGTTAAAAAAAATTCAAACTATAGAAACATGACTTAGTTTCTTAACTTTGTTAACAGAAAGACTTCCAGGAAGGGGATCAAATGTATACTATTACCCATTCTTATTTGACCAGGAACAATTTTTTTCCTCTCAGAGCTATCTCACAAGACTAGCATTTTGCAGACCATACATTGGGAAATGCTGCTGTATGTTTGTGGGGTTTTGGGGAAAAAATATTTAACCTTAAGTACTTGACAGTGTCGTCAGTCGTGTCCCTCGGTTTATATACATCATCTTCACTGCCCTGTGGTGCAAGGTTCCCATCTTAATCAACTGACTGATCAATTCACCTCTAACTCCATTTCCTTTACGTTCCCCTAAAGGCAACCATATAATTAGGCTTAATGTGTATACTTTTGTTCTAATATATTGTCATGTTGGGCTGGGGAGGGAGTGGAGTAGAAAAAACTGACACCTCTAAATATTCTTTTTTGTATATATACAAATATACACATATATATACATACATACATGTATATATACACATCATATATGTATATATACACAAACATACATACAGAAGGAAAAGGAGACGAAAACTGGAAG
Source organism: Neophocaena asiaeorientalis asiaeorientalis (assembly GCF_003031525.2). Taxonomy (NCBI): domain Eukaryota; kingdom Metazoa; phylum Chordata; class Mammalia; order Artiodactyla; family Phocoenidae; genus Neophocaena; species Neophocaena asiaeorientalis. Next base: position 12,921,234 of record NW_020173397.1, read on the forward strand.
CCAACTGAACCACGTAAATTCAGTTGTATTGATATTTCAAACAAATGCCATAACTACCCTTACGTGGAACAGAAGAAGAGATAGGAAGGGAGGAAAAGGCGGCGGGAAGGAGGAAAGGAGGAAGGAAAGAGGGAACTAATCCAAGTAATTAGCTATACACCCTCCGTTTGCAGCAGAATGGGGTGAGGGCAAGAATTGCAAACAACTCTTGAACTGTCTTTAATCTGGCTTGGTTTTTGTAATGGAATGGGCAAAGCAATTGTGAAACTATTTTAGGTGTATTATAAGATTGAGCAACTGAGTAAATTTGATAGCCAGTTTTCTCAATTGGGAAGATGGTAGGTAAACACATAAAATGGGGAAAGACAAGAAAGAACCCTGTAGGGATGGTTTGGAAACTGGGGATATTGATGTGAATTCATAATTCTGAGATGTGCATATGCATGTATAAGTGCACGGGTTTAAGCATGTATGTATGCAAGTGTATGTATATAAATGTGTGCATGCATGCATATGCTTCCAACCTCTATGCACTAAAAGGCCCAAAACGCCACACCCCTGATGCGATGAGCACATCTAGTGCCAAGAGCTAGGATTTAATACCATTCCCCACTAAAACCAACCAGGGATCCTCAGAGCAATAACTATGCCAGGCCTTGGGCAGACAGGTACAAGACGAGCCTGAAACACCTTGTTATGCTATAAAGTAAATGTTCAAACTTACTTTGGGGGCATGTCCCAGACACAGAAGCCAGATTAAAAATGCTCCCACTAGCCAAATATGGGATGATTTCAGCACCAAAATAATTAACTATATGTAGTAATATACCAAAAGCCATTTTGGAGAAAAAAAGGAAGTCATTATTCCATATTGATAATAAGTAGAGGGAAAGAGAAGGCTCTTGCTTACAACAGAATGCCATGTACTACCTAATAAATGTGGAAGGAGTACTGGGATAGAAAATCAGCATTTTGCAATAATTGTAGTAAAAGTTGGATCAGGCAAGATTTATGAATGGATGCTAAAATCTATTGGTGAGGAACAGAATCTTTGAATGCTCTTAAAGTGTCTCCTTGCAGGTTGTTTCTATGTTGCAAGGAAAAAAACATTGACTATATAGTGGAGAAATCAGACAACATCTTGACTAAGTGTTCAAAATTAACACCCGCAATTAGGGGCAGATGAGTGTTCTACCTCCAAACATGACACCTGAGAGGGACACACCGTCATCACCTATACAGTGTCCTGGCCAAGAACGCATAATCTGAATACAATAATGAGAAACTATTAGACAAAGTCCAAATGAGGAACACTCTATTAAAACAAATGGGTCCACAGGAGGACTGTCATTTTTTAAAGTGTCAACATTGTAAGTAACAATTAAAATGTTCCATATTACAGTAGGCAGAGAGAGGTGACAACAAAATGCTATACCTGACTCTACACTGGGTGCTGTAATGGAGCAGGAAAAATGCTATAAAAGACACCTCTGGGTCAACTGATACACTTGGAACACAATAAAATTGTATCTATAAATTTATGAGATTAGTAACTATATTATGGTTATATATGACCATATCCTTATTCTTAGGAAACACACAGTGAAATATTTGGGGGTAAATGTCCATGGTTGGTATAAATTATCCTCAAATCGTTCAGAAAAAGAAAATGTTACAGAGAAGGAAAGAGAGAGAACGCACGTGTGCCAATGACAAAAAGGAATAAAATATTTATAGTAAGTGAATATGGATAAAGGATTCCTGCATATTCTTCACACTATTCTTATTCTTACATGAAATTATTCTATTTATATTACATGAAATTATTCTATTATATTCTATTTATATTACTCTATATTATCCTATTTATTCAATTTTTATTTACTTCCAAATAAAAATGTTTAAATTTAAAAGACTATGTTTCTTAAAGGAATGGTCTTTCCAGAATGGTGATAATATTGAAGCTGGGTGATAGGTGTATAAGAGGATCGATATTCTATCCTGTTTACTTTGTATACATTTAAATTAAATTTTTTCGTAATAAAGAGCTCTTTCGTTTTTCAGAAATGATTTGACTTGTCATTAGTTTTTATTTAAACACCTGATTTCATGCGTTGACCTTCGGCCATAGAAAGGCTACAATTCTGAGATATTATAAAAGCTCTCTGGCACTTGACAAATGAGTGTCTATACCACACAAAGCATGCCTTCAAACCTGCAGCTTGCACAGTCCTTGAGTCTCCAAGGCTGGGACTCTGGTCTTTGTTTTTATCTCACTGAGCCCATTCAGTCTCTCTCTCCCTCCCTCCCTCTCTCTCTACAAAATTTAGAGACACTTGTTCCTTTGAGCAGCCCATGGTGGTGTGATAAAATAGGACACCTTCTGGCTTCTTCTTCTTCTCCAGCTGTTGTCTTACTTTCTTCTAGTTTTTTTCATCTTTTTTTTTGTCACTTGTTTAATATCACATACCCTCACAGCATAACTATGCTTTTTCAAGACATTTTCACATACAGAACGTTGTACTGTCTGTAACCACATATGAACAGATATATATAACCATGCCAACTTGAACCAACAAAGAACCTGGAGAGGTAGTTGATGAATCCAGTGTCACCAGAAGCAGCCCATTTTCCTCTATATGATACACTTGCCCGATTAACAGCATGCTACATCATGAAGTCTGAGACAAATGGCAAAATTATGCATGGTCCATGCCTAGTAATAGTTTCTGTTAAGAGTTTAAATAACAGTGCTGGGCTTGTTTTTAGCTGATGATCCACTCCGAAACCCATGTCTTTTTCTGCTGTGACTATGCATAGCCCAGCTTCCCCAGTCTTGGAACTGTGTCTTTTGCATGTGTCCATATTGATTTCACTTCCATATGAAATATTTACATATGTTTATCACTTTGTCATCATCTAACATGGCATCTATTTGCTACAAATGAGTCAGGTCTCAGCCACAGCAGCTTGTCAGATTGGTGTGAGTATCTGAAGGGAAGGGGAAATTGCCTTTTGGTAGATTCCCTTAAAAGTGGGTGACTTTATTAATTATTACCTGACATTTCATTATTTTACACTCTGAAATGTGTTTCTGCATGTTTCCCTTCATTTCAGACTTAAAACAACCCTGTGAGATATGTAAAGCAGCTCTGATTATCCTTTTTGATGGCTGTGAAGTCAAAGCCTTGGAAGGTGAAATGATTTGGAAAAGGTCATGGGGTTGAGTCCATGATGACCCAGGTCTCCTGATTCTTAGACACTGTACTGTGATCTTTTCATCAAACATCCTGAGTCACATCATTAAAACAAACAGTAAATTGTGATGGCTTTTCAAAGATGCTAGAAACTAATTTTATAATTGAATTAATAGCTACAATTTAATGAGCGTTTAGTATTAATTTAAATATGTATATAAAAGAATATTAAACAGAATGTTTTCTGTGGCTTCTAGAAATTAAGTCCCAAAGAGGCCATAGGTAACCCCTTATCAAAAAAGATGGCCAAACTGGTCCTTTGACCCTCACCCCCATCACCAGTTCAGCCTGTAGGAGCGGAAGACTAAAGTTAGGAGAGATTGGTTGAATCAGGATGGTTGCTGGCCCAGTAGCCATTCCACAAGTCAAGTGAGGGGGTTTCCAATAAGAGATTGGACAATGCACATAAGATAAGGAGACTACTGTCTCATTCCCTAGCAGACTTCTTTCAGTTCTACAGAAAATCTTGGCATTCCCCACCGCTCCCCCCATCCCCCTCTACACAGAGTGACAAGACTCATGAAGGAGTTTCACATGTGTCCCCTAAGTTTGGGAGCATTTGTGAAACAAGAAGCTGATATTCATTTCCTGTTAAAGTTTTCTGAAGCAGGAAGGGGATGCTGGCTGGAAGCTGCCCCATCAAACGGGGAGAGGAGAGGTCAGCAGTGGGATCAGTCTGCCCACCCCTTACGGCAAAGTTCCCACACATCAAGTACCTTGGTTACCTGGCTCAAACCATCCTGACGGGGCCACACCAAAGATCACTTCACGAGGGGAACAGGGGAACCCCATCATAAATAGGCTGTGGTGTGGGGTCACGGAAGGCAGCAGCTGGTCAGTGTTACCAAACCCTTAACCAACGGGGGATGAACAATGTTGAATAATTGCCCCCAGTGTCCCTGTCTTAGATTGAGTTCCCTAGAGGCAGAGATTGAGAAAGGGATTTAGATGTGTAACACTGAGCATTGCAGACATTTCAGGAAGGACCAGTAAGGCAGGGAATGAAACAGAATAAGGAAGGGGAAAGAATCAAATTAGATGTAGTCACAGTTAATTCTAGCCTTGGCATGATCCATGGTGAAGAGGGCTCTATGGCATCAACCACACAGCAGAATTTTTCCCTCAGAGGTAAAAGGCTGGCCTTTGTATCCCCATATCAGTCAGTCTGTGCTATTGGCAACTGGAATAGAGGGGTGAGCTTAACTAAGGACAGTCCTCCGGAGAAGGGGTGGGGAGGAGTGGCTGTGAGGTATCCAATGTCCAGAGTAACTAGAGGACGTGTACACTGGACCAGTAAAGGGATCCAGTTCAGGAACTAGAAGCATCTGCTACGCTCGCCTTCCTCTAAAGACAATATTCCAAGGTCTGTTCCACATGGTATTTCAGAGACACTGAGCCCTAGTTACTCATAGTAGTGTCCTGCTCATACCTAGCTTTTATTTTATTTTATTATTTTATTTTTAATTTATTTATATTTTGGCTGTGTTGGGTCTTCGTTGCTGTGCGCGGGCTTTCTCTAGTTGCGGCAAGTGGAGGTTACTCTTCGTTGTGGTGCTCAGGCTTCTCACTGCAGTGGCTTCTCTTGCTGTGGAGCATAGGCTCTAGGCGTGTGGGCTTCAGTAATTGTGGTATGTGGGCTCAGTAGTTGTGGTGCACGGGCTTAGTTGCTCCACAGCATGTAGGATCTTCCCAGACCAGGGATCGAACCCATGTCCCCTGTGTTGGCAGGCGGGTTCTTAATCACTGTGCCACCAGGGAAGTCCCCATAGCTTTATTGATAATTCTTTCTTTCCTGTCTCCCCATTTCTTCACTTGTACTACCTCCAACCACCTCCCAGATAGGCTAATTGCACCCAAATTCTTCTCTCTTGGTCATTTTGTGGGGAAAACCCAAACTAAGACAATTACCAGGAGGAAATTATTCTTATCACTCAATATTACCTATAGCCATGGCTCCAACTAGATAAACGTAAGGAACAAAGAACTGAACATTGTGTTTGGAGAAAAAATAAACAATGTTCTTTCCTGTTTGTATCTCCTGGAAATTTAAGTTGGTCAATGAATTGATACCAATGCATTACCTCATTTAATCCTCATAGCAATTCTCTGAGGTAGATGTAATTATCTCTACTTTACACATAGGGAAACAAAAGGTTCAGAGAAGGTAGGTGTGTTGCCCAAAGTTTCTCAGCTGAGATTCAAATTCAAGTAATGTGACCCTAAAGTCATTGTTCTCATCCAGAAAACCAGATCACTTTCCTCAAGATTTCAGAAACATAACACAGATATTTGTTTGCTCATTTCTAAAATTATATGTTGGGCTCCTAAAACAACTCTTCAGACAATGGTGGTGGGAAGAACACTTTTTAATGTGGTGCAGGGGTGCATTTTCCTTTTCTAATATAACCAGGAAGATGAAAAGGGCAGATAGCATGTTCTGCTGTTAAACTGACAGCATTATTGATATTTTTCAAATTATTACAAGAAAGACCCAGCACTCACATGTTTTATTTAAGGCAGTTCCTGCATTGTTTGGATATTACATTATTTACGTCAAAAATGGTATATTGGATGAACATTTATTCACCCAATAACATTTATTAGTTACAACCAAGTAGTTTTAAAACCCGAATAAAAGATTGGAAAATGGAGGGAAATAAACCAGTGTCTTATTTCTCTGGCACTCTCCCTGACATGTGGACATTTTGTTCAAGTTATAAACTACATTCCCAACATTTGCTGTATATGGCTGATACAACTCCCTAGGCTGCTAGCTTCTAGGAATGACTATTAAATCAGCCAGGTAAGTGGAAAGATGTCAACCACGGTTTCCATTCGGGAGGCCATGCTGTACGATGATTAGGGTACAAACATTGGTATCTGTCAGTCTTTGATTTAAACTAGGCCTTGATACTTATGTGCTATGCAATCTTAGACTAATTATTTATGCTCAAGACTCAGTTTTTCCACCTGAAAACTGGAGACAATAATAGTTGTTCCCTGATATGGTTTGGGAAGGATCAACTGTGTCGTGCATACAAAGGGGTTACATGGTATCTGGCAATAGAGCGAGCACTTGCTAAATATTATGTGTAATCAATAAAATATTTTTTTCTGATTAGAATAGAGTAGAAGGAGGGTACTTAGATGAAAACAAATCCTGTTCATTTCACAAAGATTTGGCCTTTGTAGGCACGCCATACTTTCCTTTAGTCACCAGCTAGATGCTATACACAAATTCATTGTACAAGGCACATTAGAATGACTGCAGTGCTGACACTGTTTACCTGAGACAATGCTACCTATAACATTACCCTATGTGGTGCCTGTTGGGTTAACCCCTTCCCCTGGGAAAGCAGCTGAAGTAGAAAGGAATTGCAAACACAGTGGAGCGAGAATACATGTCGATTTGGAGTGCTGTAAACTTATATTACTGTGAATCTGGGATGACAGCATAAGTCACAGGAAGGGAAGCATCAAATGAATTACACAGGCCTTCCCCAAGAAGTGGCAATAAAACAGTGGAGTACCATTTGCCATCCCACATTTCATGTATGCTAGAAAAATTCAACTCAAGAATTTTGTGACTTCTTTTGTTTGACGTGGATTTATTGAGAGCCTTCTCTGTTGTATAGAAGTCCCTACAGGGCATTGTCAAGTTATAAGGCAAGCTATAGTGGTTATTTCCATGGATATCTCACAAAATTAAATAGTGTTCCTATTATAAAGGATGGATAACAGAGACCCAGGTAAAAATAAGTGTTTATTAAACACCAAGTGTAATCACTCTCTAGCCAACACCATTATTTTGTGTAAAATAAGAGTAAATGTCAACCAGTTTCATGGCTGCACTTGTGAAAATGTTAATACTCTAACAAGGAAGGATACTAGAAAATCATCCCTCAATAATTTGCTAAAAACACAATGCTCATTCCTCATGGTTGTCTGAGGGCCTCATAATTATTTAAATATGAAGTGATCTTGCTTCCCAAGCCATTCTAGATGTCCATTATTTTCCTAATTGAGAGATGGCAGAAATGTAACACATGATTCACTCCACATACATATACACATATCCTGATAATTGATCACAGTGCTTTTCCCCACTGAATGTTGATACTGCCTCAGAATCCTTCTCAACCCAGCATTCCACTACCAGTGTGAGCACTTGAATTATATCTATCAAGGATATAACAATCTTTAGAGCTGATGGGGGAGAAGATCCTTTTTAAACGTTTTGACGAACTGAGTTCTTCAACTCCTTAAATCTGTGCATCTGGATACACATTCCACCTATGATTTAAAAAAAAAAAATAGGGCTTCCCTGGTGGCACAGTGGTTGAGAGTCCGCCTGCCGATGCAGGGAACATGGGTTCGTGCCTGGGTCCGGGAAGATCCCACATGCTGCAGAGTGGCTGGGCCAGTGAGCCATGGCCGCTGAGCCTGCGCGTCGGGAGCCTGTGCTCCGCAACGGGAGAGGCCACAACAGTGAGAGGCCCGCGTACCACAAAACAAACAAACAAAAAAAAAATTTTTAAAAATAGTGCTTTGAATTGAGAAGGTTTGTATTTAATGTCATGATTTCAAATAATTTTTAAGGTAGCTTTATTTGTATATTCCACAAAGATTTTCATTCTACTTTCATTCAGTAAGGAACTAGAAAAATGTTGGGACAGCCATTTTTTACCAAAGGAGGTATTTGTATCGATCAATCCTCACCTTAGCATACCATGGAAGTGAAACTCCTAATACATCAAATCCTAGATTCTGATTCTGAGCCCACAGCCTCAAAATCAATATAACATTTTCAATAATTTCCAGAACAAAATCAAGGAACAGAAATACTTTCTATCTAAGATTAAAGCTCCTGCTTGTTTATCTAAAAAGAAAACTTAGTTATCCTCAAAACCCAGTTGAGATATCATCCCCTGTGGAAAGCCACCTTTGCTCATCTCCTCTGTTCAATTAATCATCTGTTCAATCATCTGTTCATCTGTTCCATTCCTTACACAGATACCCTTAGCACTCTTCACTGTGTCCTCTACCAGATGGGGAACCCCTTGACTGCCAGGTGATGTTGACCATTTCCTTGCCCTGAGCACCCAGCAGAGCCCCTGGCCAGAAGGCTACACTCACTAAATGTTGTTACACTGAAGTAAACAGTATGCTCAGTCACAACACAGGGAGTCACCTTTCTAATCAGATATTCTCAGGAGATATCGTAGACGGTGAAAACGGTAAAGAACAATTGATAAAAGAAGGTCAATAGTGTAGAAGACAAAGATGTAATCATCCATTCAAGACTCAACAAATATTTATGAAGTGTCTATTATAGAAAAAAGAAGAGAGCATGGAACTCCTGCCTAGTAGGAAATTATCTATGACCCATCAAAAGTAAACAAGTTTTTGGTCACTAGCCACAAAGAAACTTGAGTAATAAGTATGAAGGTGAATAGTTGAGACTGGAGAGCTTGATCAGCATGAACAAACCATGTCAATGGCCATAACACTATACCAATCCTTTTCCTGGATATTCCAGTAATTGTTGAAGACAATTACCCAAGCTTTGGCTTCAAGCTAGAGTCATAAAAACACTCAAAATCACTTTATGTCTATTGTGGCAGGAAGATGTTAAAGTGAAATGTTCACCTTAGCACCATAAAGAAAAGTTAAGTTTCTATACTGCTAAATACACTTAAAAAAATAAAACTTAGGGCTTCCCTGGTGGCGCAGTGGTTGAGAGTCTGCCTGCCGATGCAGGGGACACAGGTTCGTGCCCCGGTCTGGGAAGATCCCACATGCCGCGGAGAGGCTGGGCCCGTGAGCCATGGTTGCTGAGCCTGTGCGTCCGGAGCCTGTGCTCCACAACAGGAGAGGCCAAAACAGTGAGAGGTCCGCGTACCACAAAAAAAAAAACTTAGTAATCTAATCTTTTATATTTACAGATATATTCATTTTTAGTATATTATGCTTGTAAGCCTTGAATAATCATCTGAGCCATGTTTCAAAAAAGTAAAGCAGCTAAAAACCAAGAGCCTCCAATGTCTCTAATATTTGGCACACACACACAAATTTGGAGGGTGTGTGTGTGTGTGTGTGTGTGTGTGTGTGTGTGTCTTCACATTGATACAGCAAACAGACAGAGCAAGGGGTTTGGACTCAGGTAGGTCATTGTTTAAATTCTAGCATGGTCCCTCTACAGCTGTGTGACCTTATGGGAAATTATTTCTCCTCCTCAACCCTGTTTCCTCATCTATTTATATGGCTGCTTTAACAGCCACAAGAGTAACATATATCCTACTAGGTTGCTGTTTGGGATCAAGATCTTACATGCCAAACTCTTAGCAGAGAACTTGACATATTGCAGAAACTCAACAAATGATAGCATAATAAAAAAATTATTATTATAACTATGATTATTATATTTGTATTCCTTAAGCCACTCTACCTGTACCATCTAACCCCTCAACTCTTCCCTGTCCCCCCCCCAGTCTGTAATTAAGTCACAATGAAGGGAGAAGTTGTTAAGAATAGGTGAAAATAGGAATTGAGGGTCCCTTAGAATAATGGCAGCATGGATATTAATATCTTTCGGATCACTTTCATGCACTAGGCTAATAAAGGCATGTAGTTAACTTCTAACAAAGTAAGATCCCTCATTTATAAATTAGAGATATAATAATGCCTTCTTTGCAAGCTTATTTTGAAGACAGCATATAGTGTATATAATTTATCTAGCACAGCTCCTGCAACATAGGAGACACTCAAAAATGGCAGCCATAACTATAAATACTATAATTTATAATGTGCTTATTGTACCCAGGATGAAAACAATGATTAAAATTTATCTTCAGTTCCAGAGTCCCTCTGATGGGATGTGATGAAGGTGTGACACTTTCTTTTTCAACATCCTCACGTCCTTTTGCAACCCAACTCATCTTGTCCACATTAGTAGTTCTAGGACATCAAAGCAGGTCTGGGAAAGCTAACAACCTCAAGGAGAGCTTCTCACAACTCTAGATGGAATATTCTATAAGCAGCTGTAAGCACACAAGAATCCAGGCATAAAGTGTGTTGTTCAGCTCACCCTAAAGATTTTTGATTCTTTATATTTTCCCCTTAACCCCTACTGCTTTGTCTTTAAGTAGGGCTGGGTCATGTAGATTTTTAACAAAGGCTTCTTTGAAAATCCAAAAAAAGTCTATGCTATTCTGTAGACTCTTTTGTGAACTTATTACATAGAGGCGTTTAGTTAAACAGGAATTTCTCTTCTCCAAATTACTAGAGAATATACTTTACTTTTTTGTCCCAGCAAAGTTTCTAAAATCCTTCTCAAGTTGTGGTTCATTTGGCCCAATTATAATTCCATAAATGGAAGACAAACCAGAGTATGAAAATAAGCGACTGGGAATGTAGAGTAGTACAGCTGCTCTGGAAAACAATTAGGCAGCTTCTTTGAAAACTAAACACGGAACTACCATACGACCCAGAAATTGCGCTCCTATAGAAATTTTCCAGAGAAATGAATTTTTCACCCCCCAAATTTGTACACAAATATCTATAGCACCTTTATTTATAAGAGTTAAGAATTGGAATCAGCCCAAATGTTCTTCAATACGTGAATGGTTAAATAGACTGTGGCACATCCATGCAATGGATTATGACTCAGCAATAAAAGAGATAAACTATTGATACAAGCAACAGTTTAGAAGAATCTTAGGGAATCACACTGAGTGAAAGGAACTACTCTCAAAAGGGTACATACTGTTGATTCCATTTCTGTAAGGTTTTTGAAATGACAAAACTTTTAAATGGAAGACAGATTAGTAGGTTCCCGGGGTGGAGGTAGGGTGGGGGACATGGTCTGGAGGGGCCGGGGAAGGGACTGGAGAAGTAGGATAGCAAGTGGGAGGTGGGTATGGTTATAAAAGGGCAACATAAGAGATCCTTTTGGGCTGTTGGAACTGTTCAGTATCTGACTGAGGTGGTGGATTCAAGAACATATACATATGATAAGACTGTATAGAACATGCAAATGAGTAAAAACATGAAAATGCGAAAATGTGAATAAGATTGCTGAACGGTATCACTGTCATTATACTAGTTACCATATTATACCACAACTTTGGAAAGTGTTGCCATTGGTGAAAAACTGGACATAATGTACATGAAATCTTTCTGTACTATTTCTTACAACTGTATCTTAGTCTATAATATCACAACATTTTTTTCAATTAAAAATTAAACTAAATATGTATAGCACAGGGAATTATAGTCATTATCTTGTAATAACTTTTAATGGCATGTAATCTAAAAATACTGAATCACTATGCTACACACCTGAAATTAATACAACATTGTCAATCAACTATACATCAATAAAAAATTAAAGTAGGGCTTCCCTGGTGGTGCAGTGGTTGAGAATCTGCCTGCCAATGCAGGGGACACAGGTTCAAGCCCTGGTCTGGGAAGATCCCACATGCTGCGGAGCAGCTAGGCCTGTGAGCCACAACTACTGAGCCTGCGCATCTGGAGCCTGTGCTCTGCAACAAGAGAAGCCGCGACAGTGAGAGGCCTGCGCACTGTGATGAAGAGTGGCCCCCGCTTGCCGCAACTAGAGAAAGCCCTCACACAGAAACGAACACCCAACACACCCAAAAATAAATAAATAAATTTATTTTAAAAAAAAATTAAAGTAAATGAAGGCACTAAGGAAAAGGAAAAAACTTTACACAGTGTCAGTGTTGGAAGGAAATTATACAGTCCAAGCCCCTAGAAAATTTTTGAATTATTAGCTAGTGACTGCTTAACCACTGTTTACTTGAACCAAGTGAAAATTTTCCTCCTGCTGAGGTAATCAGGAACAGTGTTCCTCAATCTGATAAGTTCTTCCTGAAACTGAAAATGGAATCTCTGTTAAAGAAGCTACATCCATTGTTTCTACAGAATAACTTTAAACCCTCATGCACATAGTAGCCCTTGAAAATCATAAAAAGAGCTCAATTTTTTGCCCTGAGTCTGATTTTCTTTATAACAGCCTCAGTTATTTTTCCTCATCTATCATGCTTTTATGGTCCTTCCCCGTTCTAAACAGTTCTTCTCTGAACACATTCCAATGTCACCAGTTTTTTCTTAAAGCAACTGTAGTGTTCTAAGTGTGACAATAAACAACAGAGAGTAGAGGAGCTGTGGTTGCCATTAACAACAGGGAGTGGAAGAAGGAAAATAGGTATAGTTATAAAAGGACACCTAAAAGTAGGGATCTTCCTGGTGACGGAATTGTTCTGAAGCTTGACTGTATCAAGGTTAATATCTTAGTTGTGATGCTGTGCAGTTCTGTAAGATGTCACCATTTGGAGAAACTGAGTAAAGAGTACACAGGATCGTTCTGTATTATTTCTTTAAACTACATGTACATCTACGATTATTTACAAACAAAAAGCTTAATTAGGACAAGAAAGATGGTGGGGGGCAGAGACTGCCTCAACTTCAAAGCTGTCATAAAAGGCTGAGCACTTGTAAAAACAACACAAAGCAAACGGAAACAACCCAGACTCCAACCAACTCTGGGTGGGTGGGTCATAACCGATGTTAGTATCTGTGACTAAATATGCTGAAGTGGTTTATGCTTGGCTCCAAACTGCAGACCAAGAAAGAAAACAGTACACGAACTCCAGCATCTGAGTATTTGGAGAAGTATGCGTATTTGTACTATGTGTTTGGAGAAGTATTGCATTGTCCTCATACTTTGGCTTTCCAAAATTGTATCTAAACACACCTAAAATCTTGGGAGTTTTCCTTGATTGTTTTCATTCTTTTACACCTCATGCCCAATCTATCAGTAAATTCTGTTGCTTCTGCCTTCAAAATACATCCAGAACCTGGCCACTTTTTCATCAGTTCCACGGCTACCATCATCTCTCACCTGAATTATTCTAATAGCATCGTAAGTGGCTTCTACCATCTCCCTGTTCTTCTACAGTCTATTTTCAGCAGCCAGAGTGATCCTTTAAAACATGTCAGAGCATGACATTCTTCTCCTCAAAACCTTTCAGTGGCTTCCAAACACAAACACCATCATGGAAAAACTCAGCGCTTTCCATGTCCTGCGTGATCTGACTGCCACTGTACCTCTCTGACCTTGCATTTCCTAGTCTCCCCTCTGTCCATCCTTCAGTGCAGCCTTACTGGTCTCTTTGCTTTTATTCAAATATGCCAGTCAAACCCCTGCCTCAGGGGCTTTGCACTGGCTTTTCCCGCTACCTTGGATGCTCTTCCCTAAGATATCCACACGTTTAACTCCCAAACCACCTCTAAGTGTTTGCTTGAATGTCGTCTTACCACCGCTCCCTATTCCTTTCCCTGCTTTGTTTTTTTCAAAGAACTTAATACCATCTGCATATTACTTATTTATCTCATTTTATCTATTAGTCTCTACCATTAATATATTTGCTCACCAGCACAAGAACATTACATAGGACATAGAAGGCACTCTATATTTATTGAAAAAACTACTGAATAAATAAGTGAAATGAAGGAATAAGGCATCTCCATAGTAGGAAATATTCGTTAGAAATTTTGATAAAATTCTCTTCCCTCAAATCTAAGCCAGAGTCCCCCTCCATCCTGCCTGTTCCTTTCCACAATGTACAACTCCTTCACTGAATTCATAAACTCCTCCACAACACTCACAGCTTCATTTTTGCTCTAATTGCTCCATATATGGCTTATCTGCTCAAGTAAATTAGAAGCTCAAGAGTAAGAGTCATGTTCTGGTTTTTCAATCCTCCCCCATGACTGGCAGAGAACAAAGCACCTCAAAGGTATTCAGGAGATAAATGCTTCTTGACTTAATTCCATCTCTACATTTCATGACCTCTCCTATATCATTCTCACTTTGATATCTATGTTATATTTTAATCTTATGATGATTATGTTGCTTTTTTAAATGTAATTGAGTCCCGACTGCACTCTGGCTGCACCAGGTTTTCCACTGATGTGATTAAATATAGCCTTTCACCACCTACCTCACTAACATTCCCCAGCAGTAGAATCTGTCACCATGTTCTTACCATTAGTTGATCTGGAAGGTAAAGGCTGTCACCAAGACTATGTAAGTCACAAATGAAAGAGATTTCATGGGAAGTTCATCATCAGGGAAGGGGAAAATATTTTGTAGCTTGCAGAAATAAGGAAAGGTTTTCTATTAAATCCTCCTGGCTGTGGAAATTTTACCTTGCCATGCATAATAACTGAAGCAACCATTTCCACGAGGCTTTAGAAATGCAGATTCAGGGCTTCCCTGGTGGCACAGTGGTTGAGAGTCCGCCTGCCGATGCAGGGGACGCGGGTTCGTTCCCCGGTCCGGAAAGATCCCACATGCCGCGGAGCGGCTGGGCCCGTGAGCCATGGCCGCTGAGCCTGCGCGTCTCCGCAACGGGAGAGGCCACAACAGTGAGAGGCCCACGTACCACAAAAAAAAAAAAAAGAAAAAAAAAAGAAATGCAGATTCAGAGAATTCATTTTGGAGCAAACCAGAAACTAACCTTTAATCTGTTTCCATCCTTAAATGTCAGTCCAAGTTTAAAGCGCTTGAATATTGTTTTATGTAGCACCCTTAGAGATAATTTTGTATATTGCAAATTTGGTTTGTATAGCACTGAGTTTGAAGAAAAGGACTAGGGCAGTGTGAAAAACTACAAGGAATAAAAATTCATAAGAGACTCTATTGATAGAAAAAGGGGGCAGGCAAGAAAAAACAAACCCCATTTTTGTGAAAGATAACAAAATACTGTAAGTGCTGGGGTGAGGGGGGAAACTTAAAAGTCATTTATTTCAGCCTCTTCATGGAATGCAGGCAAGTACTTCTGACCAAAATGGTGAAATAAATTGTGCAAAGGTCACACAGTGGTTAAGGAGAGAAATATGATTAGAATCTAACTCTCTTATCTCCCTCCCATTTTTTTTTCCTGTGGTATTCAAGGTTTCTCAAGCTTGGCATCACTAATATTGGGGGTCAGATAATTCTTTGTCATAGTGGGTTGTCATGTGCATTCCAGGATACTTAGCAGCATCCTTGGTTTCTCTCCACTCAGGTCCCCTCCCCAGTTATAACAATCCAAAAATGTCCCCAGACCTTCCAAATGTATCCTGGAAGCAAAATTGCCTCCCCACTAATGAACAGTGGTGTCAAACATGATCAATGAGAAGGAATAATTGAGAGGTTTCCATTTCCAGTGCAACGATCTGTACAAGAGTTTATGCCCACCAGGCACTCGTGCCAGTCAGAATTCTGGTTGAAGTGGCAGAAATCCATCTGAAAGTAGTTTAGACAATGTGGTAATTCACTGGCTTACATGAACAAAGCACCAAAGGCAGGTCCTAGGCTGGCTGGAAGTAGGTGTACCCAGTATCTCTCCACTGATCCTTTGCTTGTTGTAGTTCTCTCTTGTTGATCTTATTATCTCAGGACCTTCGTTTGGGAGTGGACACAGCCCCACAGATCTGGAGTCACTTCCTTACTATACATTCAACACCCGCAGTCAAGAAAGAACAATCCTACCACCTTCAGTCAAGAAAGTTCTAGAAAGACAGTGACGGGCCCAGAATGGGTCATGTGTCTGATCCTATGGTCAGGATACGGCAGTTCTGTTTCCACCAGAATGGGGGTGGGGGTGGGGAAAGGGGTAAAAGGTATGGATCTGCAGCATAAGAAGAGCAAAGACAATAAAAATGTCCTCAACAGTGCTTTGAAAATCATTGGAAATAACTAATTTACTTTACCATTTCCTTTAAATCTGTATATATTACTACTTAGGCTGGAGGCTCTTTCAAACCAGATGGAATGTTCATGCCTCCAATGTCCAATTTCTTAGCATGAGTATTTTTGCTGTTAACAAGGTCTGCCCCTAATATTGACCAGGTCCAGAGTAAGATGACAAACGGAACTAAATATTTAAACCTCACATAGTGTTATATAAATATAGTCTCTCTTTCTACATTGACAAATATATCCTCATAAAGATGGGGAAGGTCAGATTTGAATTTAGAATTTTCAAAGTCCTTGTTGTTCTAAAGTTGGAAGTAGTGGCCTGGGGAGACCCATCCTCCAGATCTCATGCCACACCCTGCTCACCTTTCTTTCACACAAGCAGGTTCATCTCATGCTGTGAGGTCCTGCACATTCAACCCCGTCAGCACTCCCTGCAAACAACTGCCTCTTGGATACCCTCTGGTTCTAGGGTATTCCACACTGGCAGCTTGATCTGTCCTGGGTGGGAGAAATTCAGAAAGGAGCTCTCACAGGCTCTGTGAGTGGAATCAGGCAGGGAATTCTAGGTCTAGGTATGGAGAGCATTTTCTAGAAGGCTGCACAAGCACCATTTAGACACCTGCCCCCTAACCACATGAACCCCTTACCCCAAGGAGTCAGAGGTGGGCCTTCTAAATCATGGGGTCCAGGGCCTCTCTTGCTGAGATCTAAGGGCAGTACTAGGTGGAAGACGATACATGTGTTCTAAGTAAAACTTCTGTCTTCTATAAAAGAGTACATTAAAAATGATGCCCTTGTGGGAAAAAAATACAGTTAAGGGCACTCCAAATCCTATTCAACTTCACAACCAATCAACAATGAAACAACAATTGGTACCTTGGAAGAGAACTTGAACAGCTCAAGAAAGCAGCTCCATGAGACTGCCTTAGAGGAATTAGAAATGAACAAGAAACAGTAAAGTGCAAATGCTGGCTTGTGGGAAGAGCCAGTGCTGATGGAAAGAAAGTTCTGAGTCAGTGGGGCTGCTGCTAAGGTGGGCACAGCAGGAAGTGCAACCTGCTACAAGACAAGAGCCAGGCACGGTGGAGTTGCTCCTCTCTGGGGAGGATGTTGGATGCAGGCATTTATTTTTAACTTTCTTTAAAATGCAGTTGAAAAGTCTCCTGAAAAAGAACAGATGAACTGAAGGTCTTTACTTTCCTGCTGAAGGTTATAATTCTACTTCCTTCTTGCCAGCTCCCACTGCCTAAGAAAAGCACGTGTGACTCCAACATCACTTTTGTGTTAAATTGACATCATTACCTATTAACAATTGTATGTGAACTAATGAGCATTATGGAAACATATAATAACAGAATAGCTCATTTATCTTTATTATTAATATAATTATTTCATGATAATTATTGAAAGAATGAAATACAGTCTATCACCCAATTGAAAAATGTGTATTTCCAGCACACAAATGCATGGCACACAATTCCACTCCTTGTTCAAAACCCCATCCAAATGCCACCTATTCCCGCATCCTTTCCTGACTGTTACAAGTACAGAGTGATCTCATCTGCTCCTGCAAACTTTTTACATCCCCTCCCTACATGTTCTTTAAGTTATTTATGCAGGTGTATTGTCTCCTTGAGAACAAAATTTAGGTTGTATTTATCTTTCCATAAGTCACTGTATCTCATCCAGGGCTTGGCTATGGGAGGGGTTCAAAAAATGCTTAAGTAAATAAATAAAATCTTGAATACAGAAGCCACACTGATCAAACTTAGTCTTGAAGGATGAAAATTAAATGATGACCCTTATCTTTACTACCCACCCATACTGCCTTTTCCTCTGAGGCTGAACATCCTATAGAAAAATAGACAAAAATAATACAATGCAATAATGATTATTATAGCACTTAAAAAAAATCAGGTATGAAGCTAAGTGCATAATGTACATTAGCTCACTCAAAAACCATCCTAAAGGTAAATGACAATACCCTTATTTCATAAATGGAGAAGCTGATACTCACAGAGGTTAAGAAACTTATCCAAGATGGCAGAGCAGAGGTGATGGACCCCACTAGTAAACCCTCTGAATCTCAATTCCTCATTTATAAAATCAAGACAAATAATTTTCCTGCTGACCTCACAGAACTATTGTGAAGTTGAAGCTGCAAAAACCCCAAGAAAATACAAATTTCTTACATGTGCAAAAAACATTAGAGGTTTTTAAAGTGCTTTCACATGCATCAAGCATTTAAAAAGCCCTAGGGTTATGTGCAAATGTAAAGTATTGTTAATCTCTTACGCTGTTTTTAATCCCAAACTACAACTAGGCACTACAAGGTAATAATAGTATCAACAGCTAATCTTAAAATATGCTAAGCTCAGAGCTAAGAGCTTTACACTGATTGTCTTAATTTATACTAAGAAGAAAAAAAGGAGGTTACTATTCTTAATAACCCACTTTTAGGTAAGAAAATATATGGAAATAAGGCAATTTGCATAATTCATTTTTAGTACATTAGCAGGTCAGGATTTAAACTCAATAACACTACTTTAAAAAATAACATTTCGTAACAGAATTCATCCAAGATATCTTATCATTACAACATTGTGTAAAATTCAATGTATATGTAATTGTCATTGATAATGATAACCTACAAGTATGGATGGTTGGGAGAGATGCTTAAACTTTGAATAAATTGTGTCCTCTAAAACATCCAAGAAAAAAAAACCTAGCTGGATTCTTTTGAAAGATTCTGTGTATGTCAATCATTTCCATTAAGGAATGTCTCAATTTGTCCAACAGTTATAATACTGTAAAATCATATATTTGCAAGTAAAATATTTGTAAACAAAACCACACTGTGGATGTGCTGGGTGGAGCAGTTCTTTAAAGAATTTAAATAATAATTTTATGGAATAACAACTAAAATGTAAATTACTCTTCTAAGCTATATTATAAATTAATATTATTATGTATAAAATTTGCTCAATGACAATACATGTTTTCATTAATAAGTTTTATTTTTAAAACAGCTTTAAATTTACAGAAAAATTGAACAGACAGCACAGGGAGTTTCCAATATACTCTGCCCACCCAGCCTCTGCAGACCGTTACCCCTATTATTCATATCTTACATTAGAATGGTACGTTTGTCACACTTAATAAACCAATGATACACTGATATTATTAGCTAAATCCCATACTTTATTCAGATTTCCTTAATTTGTACCTAATGTCCTTTTTCTGTTCCAGGATCCCATCTCAGATACACATTACATTTAGTCTTTATGTTTCCTTAAGCTCCTCTAGGCTGGGACAGTTTCTCAGATTTTCTTTGTTTTGATGACCTTGACAGTCTGAGGAGTACTTGTCAGGTATTTTGTACAATGCCCCCCTATTGGGCCCTTCCTGATACTTTTTTTATAATTATACTTAGGCTTTGAATTTTGGGGCAGAAGACCATAGTGATAAAGTGCTGTTTCTGTTAAATTATATTGAGTGTATATATTTCCCATGTGATTTATAGCTGTTGACGTTGACCTTGATAACCTGGCTGAAGTAATGTTTGCCAGGTTTCTCCATTGTAAAGTTACTTTTCTTCCCCCACAATTCCATACTGCTTTTTTTTTTTTTTGGAATGAAGTCACTACACACAGACCACACTTAAGGAATAGGAAGTCAAAGTCCCATTTCTAGGGTGTAATAACTACACGATTTATTTGTAATTCTTTTGCACAGGAGGTTTATCTATCCTTCCCATTTAATCATCATTTATATTATATATATGTGTACATATATATAATATGTGAATATTTATTTTATATTTTGAGTTATAATCCAATGCTATTTTATTTATTTTCTTGCTCAAATTTTTCCAGCTTTGGTCATTGAGAGCTCTTTCAATAAGCTCCTCTGTTCCTTTGACATACTGCCACCACTGTGGTATTCCATACTTTACAATACAAGTCAGATTGTCTGGTCAAGTCTTCACTGTTCCTGGGATCCCCTAACCTCCTAAATTACTTTTTAAATTTTACATTATGGTCACTCTTTCTGTTGTAAAGTTCTATGGCTTTTGACAAATGCATAATATCCACCATTACAGTGTCTTAGAGAATACTTTTACAGCCCCCCAAATCCCCTGTGCTTGACTTATTCTTCTCTTTCCCCATAACCCTGGCAACCACTGAACTTTTTATTGTCTCTATTGTTCTGCTTTATTCTAGTCATATAATTGGAATCATACAACATACAACCTTTTCAGACTGGCTTCTTTCATGTAATAATATTCATTTAAGTTTCCTTCATATCTTTCCTTGGCTTGATAGCTCATTTAGTTTCATCAATATTCTATTGTATGGATGTACCATGCTTCATTCATTCATCTGTTGAAGAACATCTTGGTTGCTTTCAATTTTTGGTTACTATTAATAAATCTGCTACAAGCATTTGCGGGCAGGTTTTGTGTGAACATGTTTTCAACCTACTTGGGTAAATGCCAAGGAGCAAGACTGCAGATTATATGTAAAAGACTAACAAACTCTTTCCCAAAGTGGCTGTACCATTTTAACTTCCCACCAGCAATGAATGAGAATTTCTATCACTCTGCATTCTCTACAGCATTTGGTATTGCCAGGTTTGGGGAATTAAGCCATTAAAATAGACATATACTGGTATCTCGTTGTTTTTATTTACTATTCCCTAATGATATATGATATTGAGCATCTTTTCATATGCTTATTTTCCATTTGCATATCTCATTTGGTGAGTTACTTGTTCAGATCTTTTGCTTATTATACAGAGCTATTAGTATATGTTTGTATATGTTGGATACAACTCCTTTATCAGATATATATTTTCCAAATGTTTTCTCCCAGTCTGCAGCTTGTCTTTTCATTAACTCAAAAAAGGTCTATTACAGATAAGTATTTTTTTAATTTAATAAAATTCAAGTTAACAATTTTTTAATGGATCACGATTTTGATATTATATCTAAAATCTCACTGCCAAAGCCAAGGTCACCTAGATTTTCTCCTATGCTATCTTCTAGAATTTTACACTTTTTGTTTTACATTTAGAATTATAATCCATTTGAGTTATTTTTTGTGAAAAATGTAAGGTCTGTACCTACGTTCTTATTTATTTGTTTATTGCATATGGATGTCCTAGTTTTCAAAGACCATTTCTTGGAAAGACTAGTCTTTCTCAATTGAATTGCCTTTGCTCCTTGTCGACAATCACGACTGCATTTGTTTTGGGTCCCTCTCTGGGCTCTCTATTCTGTGCCATTGATCTACTTATCTGTTCTTTCATCAACATCACACTGTCTTTATTCGGTACCTTTAGAGTACAATCTAAAGTCAGGTAATGTCAGTTCTCCAATTTTGTCCTTTTTTGCTTTAGCATTGTGTTAGCTATTCTGGGTCTTTCACATTTCCATACAAACTTCAGAATCAGTTTGCCAATATCCACAAAATAGCTTGCCGGCGTTTGATTGAGATTATACTGAATCTATTGATAAATTTGTGAAGAAGTGATTTCTCAGTAATATTGAATCTCCCTGTGCATGAACATGGAATATTTCTTTAACTTCCATCTTCCTTGACTTCTTTCCTCAGAGTTTTAGTTGTCCATATATAGTATAGATCTCAAATATATATTGTTACATTTCTATCTAAGTGTTTTTCTTTTCTTTTTTCGGTACAAATATAAGTTGTATAGTGTTCTGAATTTCAATTGTCAGTTGTTCATTGCTGGTATATAGAAGGACAATCGACTTCTTTATGTTAACCTTGTACCCTGCTATAATCACTTATTACTTCCAGGAGTTTTTTGGGTGATTCTTTGGGATTTTCTAACTAGACGTGTTCACATGTCATCTGCAAACAAAGACAGCATTTTTCTTTTTCATTCCCAACCTGTGTACCTTTTATTTCCTTTTTTGTTTGTTTGGTTTTCACTAGCTAGGACTTCCAGTAGGGTGTTGAATAGAATGTCTTTAATTGAGCATAGTTTATATGATTACATTTAGTCTCACCTCTTATCATATCAATTATATTTCCTTCTTTAATGTGTTAGTGGTTGCCCTATAGTTTGCAATATACCTTTACAAATAACCACATCCAATGAACACTATAATGCTTCCTGGGTAGAGCAGGTACCTTATAATGAGTACTCTCATTTCCTCCCTCCAGTCCCTTGTAACATTGCTGTCATTTACTTCACTTATCTATATGCTATTATTTCACTTTCATGCATTCTCTCTCCAGTGCTCTTCCTTTCTTTATGTAGATCCAAGTTTCTGACCAATATCATTTTCTTTCTTTCTGAAAACTTCTCTTAACATTTCTAGCAGGGTATGTGTATCAGCAGCAGTTTCACTCAATGTTTCTTTATCTAAGAAAATCTTTATATATCCTTCACTTTTAAAGAACAATTTTGATGGATATAGAATACTAGGTTAGTGGGATTTTTTTCTTTCAACAATTTATATATTTTATTCCATTCTCTACTTCCTTGCATGGTTTTGAGGTTTTTGACAAGAAGTCTGACGTAATTCTTAGCATTATTCCTCTACAGGTAAGATTTTAAACCCCTTGCAGCTTCTTTCAAGACCATCTCTTTGTCTCAGATTTTCTCCAGTTTGAATACGACACACTTACATTTAGATTTTTGGTATTTATCCTGCTTGTTGTTTTCAGAATTCTGGATCTGTGGTTTGGTATCTGTCATTAATTTTGTAAATCTCTTGGCCATTATCACTAACAATTTCTTCTGCTCCATTTTCTCTTTTTTCTCCATCTTGTATTCCAATTATGCATATGTTATATCTTTTGCAATTGCCCTACAATCCTTGGATATTCTGGGGTGGTTTTTTTCCATTCATTTTTTTCAAAGTTTTTTTTGATGTAGACCATTTTTAAAGGCTTTATGGAATTTGTTACAATATTGCTCCTGTTTTATGCTTTGGTTTTTTGGCAACGAGGCATGCGGGATCTTAGCTCCCCAACTAGGGACTGAACCTGCACCCCCTGCATTGGAAGGTGAAGGCTTAACCACTGGACCACCAGGGAAGTCCCTCCATTCATTTTTTTTTTATAAATTTATTTATTTATTTGTTTATTTTGGCTGCATTGGGTCTTCATTGCTGCGCACGGGCTTTCTCTAGTTGTGGCGAGTGGGGGCTACTCTTCGTTGCAGTGTGTGAGCTTCTCATCACGGTAGCCTCTCTCACTGTGGAGCATGGGCTGTAAGCATGGGGGCTTCAGTAGTTGTGGCACGTGGGCTCTAGAGCACAGGCTCGGTAGCTGTAGCACACGGGCTTACTTGCTCCCCTGCATGTGGGATCTTCCCAGACCAAGGCTCGAACACGTGTCCCCCGCATTGGCAGGCAGATTCTTAACCACTGTGCCACCAGGGAAGCCCCCTCCATTCATTTTTAAGTTTGTTTTTAAGTTTGTAAAGTTTCTATTGACATAGCTTCAATTTTACTGATTCTTTTCTTACCTGTGTCCAGGCTACTGATGACATCATCAAAAGTATTCTTCATTTCTGTTACAGTATTATTTATTTCTATCGTTTCCTTTGATTCTTTCTTAGAGTTTTCATCTCTCTGTTTACATTACTCATATGTTCTTGCATACTGTCTACTTTTTACATTAGAGCTCTTAATGTAATTAATCATAGTTATTTTAAATTCCCTATTGAATTATTTCAAGTTCTGTCATATGTAACTTTAGTTCTGAAGAGAGATTTGTCTCTTCAGATTGTCTTGCTTCTCAATTTTTAACATTCCTTATAAGTTTTTCTTGAAAGTCAATTGTGATACATCAGGCAATGGGAACTGAGACAAAGAGGTCTTTAGTGTGTGGTTTTATGTTAACCTGTCTAGAAACTGGGTTTGCTTAGTATTTTCTACAGCCATGCATACCAGATGCTTCAGTTTCCTCTGGCGTTCTTGTTAGCTTCTTCCAATGTTGGATTTTCCTAAGAACTCCTTCTTAAATAGAGTCTGTGTCCTGTAGCTTTTTTTTGTTGTAATCCACTGTTCTTATTCTGGAGCCCTGTTGATGTGGTGGTAAGGTGTGTGTGGGTGAGGGGAGGCATTCATTTCTCTAGTTGTGGCGAGTGGGGGCTACTCTTCGTTGCAGTGTGTGAGCTTCTCATCACGGTAGCCTCTCTCACTGTGGAGCATGGGCTGTAAGCATGGGGGCTTCAGTAGTTGTGGCACGTGGGCTCTAGAGCACAGGCTCGGTAGCTGTAGCACACGGGCTTACTTGCTCCCCTGCATGTGGGATCTTCCCAGACCAAGGCTCGAACACGTGTCCCCCGCATTGGCAGGCAGATTCTTAACCACTGTGCCACCAGGGAAGCCCCCTCCATTCATTTTTAAGTTTGTTTTTAAGTTTGTAAAGTTTCTATTGACATAGCTTCAATTTTACTGATTCTTTTCTTACCTGTGTCCAGGCTACTGATGACATCATCAAAAGTATTCTTCATTTCTGTTACAGTATTATTTATTTCTATCGTTTCCTTTGATTCTTTCTTAGAGTTTTCATCTCTCTGTTTACATTACTCATATGTTCTTGCATACTGTCTACTTTTTACATTAGAGCTCTTAATGTAATTAATCATAGTTATTTTAAATTCCCTATTGAATTATTTCAAGTTCTGTCATATGTAACTTTAGTTCTGAAGAGAGATTTGTCTCTTCAGATTGTCTTGCTTCTCAATTTTTAACATTCCTTATAAGTTTTTCTTGAAAGTCAATTGTGATACATCAGGCAATGGGAACTGAGACAAAGAGGTCTTTAGTGTGTGGTTTTATGTTAACCTGTCTAGAAACTGGGTTTGCTTAGTATTTTCTACAGCCATGCATACCAGATGCTTCAGTTTCCTCTGGCGTTCTTGTTAGCTTCTTCCAATGTTGGATTTTCCTAAGAACTCCTTCTTAAATAGAGTCTGTGTCCTGTAGCTTTTTTTTGTTGTAATCCACTGTTCTTATTCTGGAGCCCTGTTGATGTGGTGGTAAGGTGTGTGTGGGTGAGGGGAGGCATTCTACAATCTTATCATTAAATCCCAGTCTTTTAATGGGCCTGAGTCCCTGGGTTGTGACCTTCTGAAGTATTTCTTAGCCTTTTTCTTTCTTCCTTTAGGTGATACAGGAAGACTAGAGGGGCCTTGGGTTGGCTAATAGCCCTTTCCCCAAGTCAAATAAAGCTCTGATAAAGATGTTTCCCTTGAAGAATAAGCCTTTCTTATGGAGAATGCCCTGAAAGAATTTCAAAAGGGTAACTTTTCTTCTCCACCTGACCAAAACATGAGGGGTTTCCTAGGATCATTACCATGGAAATCTGGTGGGCTTCCTGAAGGTCAAACTCATGAGAGTATGAGGGCTCTCTTAAGACTGTGCCCTTGAAAGTTTCTTACTCTCAAGTTAGTCCACGCTCAGTCTTCAGCAATTCATTCCTACCAGTTTGTGGCTCTAGTGTCTTCTGCTCCAGGTAAGTTGATCTTGACTGAGATTCACTGTATTCCTCTGTATCACCAGATTTTCAGATGGTGGTTTGCCCCATGGCCTCAGTTCTCTGATGCAGCTAAGAAAACTCATTGATTCAGTTGGTTTGTTTAGCTTTTTTTTTATCATTGTTGAAAGGATGAGAGTGATTGGTAGTGACCGCCAAGCACTTTACATGTTGGAGCTGAAACTGGAACTCCATGTGCTACATTTTTAGAGCACTCAGTTTTAAATTATTTTTGGAATCTTTTTTGTGTTTTTCTAATTCTAACTCACAAAGCTGTCGGTTTTTTGTAAGACTTAGTGAGGGTGACCCTGGAATTACCCTCAGGTCACTTTAAACTCCATTATTCTAATATTAAATCATGCACTATAAATCTACTAAAAATTTATTACAAATGAGAAAGCTGAATTTCAAAAAAGTTAACCCCAGAGAAGAAACCAGAATCTCTAGGATCCTATGGACTCATTGTCCACTGGCCCTGGCTCTGCATACCTCCAAGGTGTAATTTTAGTCTATAATTTTAAAACAATATAAGGTGGTATGACTGCAAATCTAGTGCACTTTGTATTAATATTTATCTTGTTGAAAAAAAATAAATCTACATGATCCAATATCATATACATTCATTTGGTCCCCTTCTTTGAAGACTCTACTAACTTACAATTAATGAGAAAACCATTTTAAGGTATTAAAAATTACTTTTTGCTAGAGTAAAAAGGAATAAGAATTAAAATATAAAATACCATTGTTTTTTTTTTTTCCAGTTGACTATATCTCCACTTTAAATACTCAGGAGTCTGATTTCCTTCCACTGGCTTTTAAACAACAAGTACTTCTTAAAACCTAAGTGACTATTTATTTATTTAGTGTGTTACTAAGGCAAATTGCTGAAATGATAAGCATTCATGTCGGTAATGTGTACAGTGAGTGTTTAGAGAGAACATCAAAAAACGTATGGAAAAGCATTTGAACTAAGCCAGCAGTATGTCTTTGAAAAGGAGAATGTTGCTTTGGGGCCTCTGATCTGTATGCTATCCCATTTCTCTACTGACAAGCTGTTCATTTTTAGGCACCTATAAGTCTGAACTATTAAGAAGCTATACTCCAGAATCAATGTTGGTTTTGTCTCTCACCCCTTCACAGACAGACTTTCTTTGAAATCAATTCCTCTTTGGGGTTAATTGTTTAAAAGCCATGACTTCATTTCTAGGTTAAATACATGTCTGTACTATTCTCAGAATTAAAAGAAAAAAAAGCAAAGGAGGAAAAAAGCAGTCTTCAAGTACTATGTTCAATTTATTGAAAAATGTCTAGAATACTAAAGTATCTCCAAAGGCAAATCTTTGTTGTGACAGATGCATAATAACATCCACAGGCTGAAGGGTCTTAGAAAAGCATCCTGTAGCTACTTTAACAAGAGTACTAAGTATCATCTATAATTCATGCAAGTATATTGAAGCTTTCTGCTACCATCCAAGAAAGATGGTTTTCAAAGCTACAGAGTGTAATCATCCAATATTCCTTGTAGAGAGTTCCATACGTCTCATATAGATTTTATACTGGAGATAATTTCCTTGCTGAAATCCTCAAGAACACAATGTGATATTTTCAGAAAACACAGATTTATGCTGTGTGTTATGTCTGGAGGCTTGGAGGGTAGTCATTAGATCATCAAGTTGAGGATGTATTTCTATTTCTAGTTAGCTTTCCTCAATATTGCAGTGGTCACTACAAAGCAAATCGGTGTCCAAATGCTTCAAGAACTTCATTTTTTGCATTCAATATATTTTTCAATTAGAAAATAAGTTTGATAATCAGAGTATACTCCTGGTGAAAGGCCAAAATGACCATGAGTATAATTCAATCATTTCTTTTACAGAATGGGACTTAAGAAGTGAGACCAACTTCTGTTAAATTATGTTGCAGGCCCAAAGTGGTGAGCTTCATAAAATGGCTTTATTTGCTACTCTCAGAAAACGACAGTGCCATAGTCAAACAGAAACGGGTAGTCATTGTAAGCTCTGAGTAACACAATGGTGCATTGGAAGAAAAAGTAATTGGAAAAGCAAAGTAATTTTCACTGGACCAGTGTACACAATATAATCTATAATCAGACTCCAGTTACGGGAAATTCTCCATCCACAGTAATCTTCGAGTAGCCACCTCCCCCTCTAATACTTCTCTCCTTTCTTTTATGGATATTACCAAATGTCATCAGTGTATTGCGCTGACCTAGAATTTTGGACTACCCAACATGCTATACAACTTCTTCCCAGGGCTGTGCCAGTCACTAGATGACCCCTGTAGAGCTGAAGAATCATTACAACCCCCGACTATGCTACCACAAAATAGACATGAAAGAGTATTTGTTGAACAATTAAGGATATCAATGAATAAACAAACAAATGAACAGATGAACTGATTAGTTGGTAAATAAATACATTTTCTTCTGACTGGTTTGCTTTCCCCACTTTCCCCCACTTTTTATTTCAAGGTTATAGAGGTTTATTTAAAATAAAATTTTCATTATAGGATAGATTTATGGAAAAGTTACTAAGATAGTACAAAGTTCTTATATATTGCATATCCTTGCTCTATTGTTAATATCTTATATCAGCATGGTATGTTTGTTACAATTAATGAACAAATTGTGTTATAAACGTGTTATGTTGTATTATGAACACCACAAATTGATGTTATTATTAACTAAATCCCATACTTTATTCAGATTTCCTTAGTTTTCACCTAATATTGTTTTTCTGTGCTAGGATCCCATCTCAGATACCATATTACATGTAGCTGTCATGTCTAAAGTTTCTAAAGAGTTAGGCTTCTCTTAGCTGGGACAATTTCTCAGCCGAGTTTATAATGACCTTGGGTGTTTTGAGGAGTATTATTCATGTATTTTTAGAATGTTCCTCTATTGGGCTTTGTCTGGTGAATTTCTCATTATTAGACTGTAGCTACAGGGTTTTTGGAAGAAAGACCACAGAGATAAGGAGCCATTCTCATCACATCATAGCAAGGGTACGTGCCATCAACATGACTTATTACTGATGATGTTGACCTGTGTCACTTGGCTGAGGTAGTGCTTGTCAGGTTTCTCCACTGTGTTACTCTCCTCTATACTGTCCTCTTTGGAAGCAAGTCACTGTGCACAACCCACACTTAAAGAGTGCGAAGTTATATTCCACTTCCTTGAGGCAGAGTGTCTGCATAAAGTATTTGTAATTTTCTACACAGGAGATTTTTCTATTCTCTCCAATTTATTTATTTGATCCTTTATTTATATTGGTATGGACTCACGGATATTTATTTTATACTTTGAATTATAATCCAGTATCACTTCATTTTGATGCTCAAATTGTTCCAGTTTTGGCCATTGGGAGCTCTTTCATTTCACGTCTGTATCCCTTTGACACACCCCCGTCACTGTGGGGTTGTTTGTTTGTTTGTTTTCTCATTTTTCAGAGCACTTCTTTACTTCCTGACTCATGTTTCAGGCTCATTTTATTTACTTCCTGTCCCAGTCCTAGAATCAGCCATTCTTCTAAGAAACTCTTGTTCCTGTTTTTTTGGAGAATGGCATTAGAAACCAAGATCTTGGCACTAGGTTCTACAGGGTACTGTTGTTGTTAGTTTATGTGTTTTTTCGTAGGATATTAGTAATGTTTTCTCTGGTGGTCATCTTATGTAACTTTTGACAAATTACCTGGAAAATGGGTATGATAATTCCTACATCATAGAGTCGTTATGTATTTCAAATGGAGTAACTAGCAGTGTCTAGAGTAAAAGCAAAACAAACAGTAGCTCTAGGCAATAATATCAATTTACTAGAAATGAAACAAATGATAACGTTGTTTCCCAAAGCCAATTTCAATTCTCTAGAGGTTTTGTTTTTGTTTTGAGATGTTTTTATTGCCTATTTAAACAGATAAGACGTTAGAGATTCCAATTCTAGGCCTAGCTCCGCTGTTAAAAAGAATTTAGTCAAATCATCCAATGTCTCCTTTTCTATAATGGGTATAATAGGATTCACTCAATATAATGCCACAGGGTTAGTCTGTATGTAAAACTGACACAAATCAATGTTTATACAAATATATGCATGGCAGTGTTACTATGATTTTTGTCAGTCATTAACCTCTGACTCTTTTATTGCTATTTTGCCACTTCACTTTTTTCTCATTTCCCCCCAAAATTATTTACCATACCAGCTTGCATTCTTCCCTTAATCATAAATTTGAATGATACTAGGTTTTTAAAAACTGGCATCCAAATTCAGATGATACGACTGCTTTCAAATTCTATTACAACAAATACACATTGGGTAACTATATTAGATGCTTAAAATTTAGTAAACATTTTTCCTACTTTGTCCACAGGTAGTATTTTAAGGTAATGAGCCCTCTTGGTTCTTCCTTGAGAAACTTTAATTAAACAAAGTGTTACTAAGTCCACTGAGTTACCCGGCCATAATGAATGAGGAAAGATAGATGTTTGGCACAGCAAGGGATGTCAGGAAAGTGTAGCATCTCGAAAATGCCCTCATACCAAATTATTGATGCAAAACAATTGACTACTGTCCTAAGAGGCGGGGCTGTCAACTGTCTAGACATTATCAGATATCGAAGTCGACGGGTTTTGCAGTCTGATCATCTTGTTTTCCTTTTACCAAGGTAAAGGCAAGGCGCTTCAGCACACCTGATAGACGACAGGAAGTATCAATATAACCACAGGAGCAATGTTGACCTCCTGAGGCTGTGTCAACCTTAAGAGATTGATGCAATTATTTACCAGTCTGTTTGTTGAGAAGGATGGGTAAGGCAGAATGAATATTTATCTCTCAATCCTTTGAGCCTCACTTCCTCCAGGATACCAGTCATATCACATGCGAAAACACTCTAATTGATCTTAAGACCTGATGGAAACATGTTGAGAAGGAGAACTGAACTAGGTTTCCATGCTTATAGGTTAAAAGTCACTGCTCCCTCACTGATTCACTTTCGTGGACAGCAAATTCAAGTTTAACTATTTGTAGGCAATGACCAGTGTTTTTATTATTTATATAAAATCTATTTGCAAGTCAGCAAAGTGCTTAATAAAATACTTCCTGTGCATATGTGATCTCTTGATTCTTCAGTATATCTCATTTCTAGAGTTAAATATATTAAAAATCCTGAGGTAGATGTGGTCTTATTTATTGATGCATGTTTATTTTAGATTTGCCACTTTAAATGATTTGTCAATTTCTATTTTTTCCTAGTCTCCTAGGTAACTATTTTTTAAATTGCTACTTGACTCCTCTACCAGCATGAACTTCAAGGGTGAATTAATGCCAAGGCCACACAGGGAGAAAAAGGCTCAAAAATCCACATTTCTATGTTTTACCTGGAGGTGAAGGTAGGTTTCAGAGGAGAATGGAAAAGACATTTTCTCCCACTGATGATAAGCATTGTGTTTGATTTATATATTGTTGCTAATGGCATGGAAGAAAGGAAGAATTTGAGAGTTTCTGAGGTTAGGCAATTCCCTGAAGAATCTGAAAGCCTAGAAGTCCCACTACCTGCTTTTTCACAATTGGAATCAGTAATGCATTGGTTTCCTTGTCTGGGCTTCTAAAAGTTCATTAAGAACCGACCTGAGGGTCATCACAGAGTCTGGTGCACATGGGAGCAATGTGTGACAATGCAGTGCATCCTAGTGCAACCTCCTTTGAAAGACAAATAGAGAAAGACAAATTGAGAGGATAGAAAATGCAGGGAATTCATCCACGCAGTCCATTTCGAATTAAACATCCCTTCTTCTCTAACTTGCCTATTTCAGCAGAGAAGGGGACACGACTTGTCACTCTATGTGCTTGCCGGATGAACTTGTAGTTCATAACAAGGTCCTACTTGGGAGAATCAGAGGAATTCGCTGTTCAACTAAACCATAACATCTGGGCCTTCCGCTTATGGAAAAGCAAGTGTACTACTGCCCTGGAGTCCAAACTGAGCCTCTCCATAGCACAGGGAGATCAGCTCCGTGCTTTGTGACCACCTAGAGGGGTGGGATAGGGAGGGTGGAGGGAGACGCAAGGGGGAGGGGATATGGGGATATATGTATACATACAGCTGACTCACTTTGTTATACAGCAGAAACTGACACAACATTGTAAAGCAATTATACTCCAATAAAGATATTTTTAAAAATAAATAAATGAAGAAATAAAAACAAAAACTGAGCATCTCAGCCAAGCCATGTTCTTTAAAAAGCCAAAGTTTTAAGTGACAAAATCCCAATTCAAACACACAATTAAAAACTTATTGACATACCTACATTTCCTCAAAACAAATAACATTTGAAATATATAAACAACTCCTAAAAATCAACGAGAAAAAGAGAGATAACCCAATAGAAAAATGGGCAAAAGACTTGGACACTTCATCAGAAAAGATGTCAAAATGGTCAATGAACATAAATAAAAAGCACTCAACTTCCTGACTCATCTGGAAAATGTAAATTAAGATCACAGTGCAATCCTGCACCATCCCTAGCAGAATAATTAAAATGAGTAAGATGGAAGTTACTCAGGGCTGATGAGAAAATGGGGTGATCAGAACTCTTCTACATTGCTGGAGCAAGATCCACTTAGGAAAATGATTTGGTACTATCTAATGAAGCCTAACGTAGGCGTCCCCTATGACCCAGGAGTTTCACTGTGACGTACACACCCAGTAGTGCGTGTAGATGGGCATATATTCAGCAAAAACCATGTCCAAGAATATTCATTGTATTGCTATTCATGATAGACAAAAACTGGAAATATCCATCAACCATAGACTAAATAAATGGTGTTAATATTCACTAGTTGAAAGTTATGCAGATGTGCACATGAAAAATCTAAATTTACACACAATGGAAAAATCTCATAAGCAGAACGCTAGATGAAAGACGTCAGACGAAAAAGAGGACACAGTAGATGACTACACTTCCACAAAGCACTAAAAGAGGAAGGACTAATATATGCTGCTAAAATTCAAGATAATGTTTATCTCTGGGGAGTTGAAAGGAGGCAAGAGGCAGGGGTTTGAGAAAGCTGTAAACTTTGGTTTCCTGACCTGGGTGCTGGTTACATAGCTGTGTCCAGATTTTTAAAAATCCATCAACCTGAACTTATGATTTATGAATATATATAATCAGCAGTTGGCTCTTATAACTGAAATACCCAGGGGTAATCCTCAGAAATAGCCCCATAGATGCCATTATTGATACCGTCTCTCTCTGTCTCTCTCTGTCTCTCTCTGTCTCTCTCTGTCTCTCTCTCTTTCTCTCTCTCTCTCCTGGTCTGCCCTGTTTTCTTCATTGGTTATTGTCGTGGACAAGGTCTCCCTGCATGATGTCAAAATGTCCACTAGCATCCCCAGGCTTACATACTATCCAGTTAGAAACACAACAAAAAGAGAATTCCTCCACTCTTTCTTAGTGTGAAGATCAAAGAACTGAGTCTCATTGGACCAAACAGATATTCATGTCCATCCCTATATGAAGCAATATGGGCAGGGTGATGGAACACAGTGAAAAGCCAGGAGTACGTCATATGCCCATCCCATCATCTCCCATTTCTGCAGATTAACTGCACTCAGCTAGGTTGCTCTTGCTGGGGGTTTCACAATACAGTTGCCATCAGATAGATTTTGGCTGGGCTGGAGTCATCTTGAAGACTTTCTGCTTATAAATCTGTGAGAACAGACTTGTACAGTTGGGGCTACTTGGGCATCTCCTTCTATCTCTATGTAGTCTACCTTCATGGCCTCTCCAGCATGGTGGCTTCATGGTGGCCGGACATGGTGGCTTGAATGGACAGTGAGATACCAAAAAAGATATACAGACAGCAAATAAATATATGGAAAGGTGCTCCACATTGTATATCATCAGAGAAATGCAAACTAAAGCAACAATAAGATACACTAAACACCTATTAGAGTGGCCAAAATCCAGAACACTAACACCATCAAATCCTGGCCAGGATGTGGAGCCACGGGAACCCTTATTTATGGCTGGTAGGAATGCAAAATAATACAACCACTTTGGGAAACAGTTTACCAGTTTTTTACAAAACTAAATATACTCATAACATATGATCCAGCAACCGTGCTCCTTGGTATTTACCCAAATGATCTGAAAACTTACATCCACATAAAAACTTGCACACAAATGTTTATAGCAACTTTATTCATAGTTGCCAAAACTTGCCCTTCAGTAGGTGAATGGATAAGTAAACTGTAGTACATCCAGACAATGGACTATTTTTCAGTGCTAAAAAGAAAGGAGTTGTCAAGCCATGTGAAAAGACATGAAGGAATATTAAATGAATATGATTAAGTGAAAGCAGTCAATCTGAAAAGACTACACACTGTATGATTCCGACTATATGGCATTCTGGAGAAGACAGAATTATGGAGACAGTAAAAAGATCAGTGGATGTCAGGGTTGGGGGAGTGGGGGATGAATAGGTGGAGCACAGAGGAGTTTTAGGGCAGTGAAACTACTCTGTACGATACCATAAAGAGAGATACATATGACCATACATTTGTCCAAACCGATAGAATGCACAACACCAAGAGTGAGCCCTCATGTAAACTATGAACTTGGGGAGATTATGATGTGTCAAGGTAGTCTCATCATTGTTATGTAACAAATGTCCCATTTGGCGGGGATGTTGATGGTGGGGAGGCTCTGCATGTGTGGGGGCTGGGGGTATGTAGGAAATCTCTGTACCTTCCCTTCAATTTTGCTGTTAACCTAAAACTGCTCTAGAAAAATAAGGTCTATTTAGAGGGAGCGAGACAAAGAGACAGCACAAGTCACATTATCTTTTATGACCTAATACATGGGTTGGCAAACTATGGCCTGTGAATCAAATCTGACCCTTTACTTAATCTGAACACAGCCAAGCCTGTTTGTGCTACCCCTTACAATGGCAGACCTGCATAGTTGTGGCACAGACCAAATGGGTATGGCCTGAAAAGCCAAAAATATTTACTATCTGGCCCTTTACGCAAAACGTTTGCTGACTCTGATCTAGTCTCAAATATCACTCAGTGTCATTTCCGCTGCATTCTGTTCACTACAAGTAAATCTCTAAGGCCAGCCCATGCTCAAGGGGAGAATTTGCTGACATGTGCTAACACCGAAAGGTGGATCCACCTAGTATGTAGACAGTGAGAGGAAAATCAGGATGCTCTTGGCTAAAGAAGGGCTCAAGGATGCTGAGCTGACCCAAACAGGAACCCTCTCTGAGGTGAGATGGAACGCTTCTAATTCTCTGGGCAGGTTAACTGAGTGGAGAAGGTGCAGATGGTACATTCTTTTTCCAACTTAGTTAACACCATTGCCCACACCAAGGTGGTAAGAACACAACTTGTTCCTCTCCAAAATTATACTTATTGCTCAGGGGTAGTTATGTTGAAGTCATTCTGACAACTTTCACAATGCTCTAATTGAACTGCCTGGGCACAGAAGAATTGCTTTTTGAAAAAGGAAAATAGCTGGGAGAATTACAAAAATGGCATATCAGAAAAAACGCAACATATTCTTGGGTTTTTGAAATGTCAGACTTCTGGGCACCAATTTATCTGACTTACATTACAGGGCTACAAACAGTCAGCAACTCTTATGTGGCCATTTTTCACAATAAGAATACACTTCTAAGTGCTATTTTAGCTCAATAATGATTGTACAGATCTGTTTATTTTGCATTTTTGTGTGTGTATGTTGCGGGGAGGAGGCGGTTGCCTAAGTAATACCTTGCCTTTGGTGATGTTGGGCAACAGAGGAAAATGTATTATATTAATCAGATTGGACCACTTGCTTAATGAGAAGAATGTAATCTGGATTTTAACGCAACACAAAGCATTCAAACTCCACATGTAAAATTAAGCAATCACTGAGTTCCTTCTACAAGAATATGTCACTGACATCACCTCTCCTGCTCCAGAGCAATCGAGAAGGCTCAAGTCCATTATTATAATCATGAAAAGATTTCTTTTGACTGTATTATGCCCAGAGAGGCAGTTTAAAAGGTGGGTTGGAAATGGAGGAGGGGGGTCTACCACTGCAGGAGAATAGTAGACTCCTTTTGATCAGCAGTACTCCTCACATCAGGAGATACATACATATCATCTTAAGAGAGAAATACTGGCCAGCACAACTTTATGAAACACAGGCCAGATGTTGGCAGAAATACTGATTTTGTCACCTCTCTTTCACGTGTTGGTATGAAGAGGAGATTGTTTTAAAATTACCTTTCCTCAACAAGCATTATATCTAATGAGAGATTTGGGCACATGCACCACCTGTTACAATTCAAGGCACAACGTGAAGAGGGCCTGCCAGAGAGTTGGTGTTCAACAAGTACAAGTTGGATGAGAACTAACATTTATTTAACGTGTATGCATAGCAAGCATAATGTTTACACACATTCAATCCTCACAATAACTTTATCAACTATATATTACTATTACACTTATTTTAAAGGCAAAGAAAATAGGGCTTCATAAAGTCAAGTAACTTGTTCAAGGTTACATAAATTTGTTTCTGGAACCTGACCTTGAACTAACGAAATCTGGCTCCAGAGCTTGTGATCTTAACTACTATGTATTACAGCCAATGAATGGATGGATAGATGGATGGATGGATGGATGGATGGATGGATGGATGGATGGATGGACAAACTGATAGATGGAATAACCAAAATACTGTGGTCATGTAGGGGAAGGAGTAAGTACATATGACTAGCTCATAGAGAAGGCTAAACAGAAGAGGTGACGTTTGACCTGAGTCTTGAAGAAGACAGATGTTTCCAGGTGGAGAAAAGGGAGATGCACTTCCCAGGCTGGCAGAGAAGCATGAGCAAAGACACAGACATCCAAGTTTCCATGAATCTAGAGGATGACAGGTAGTCCTACGTAACTAGGGCACAGGTCATCCAGGCCAGCAGCCCAGAGAAGGGGCTGTTGAGTGAGACTCCATGGTAAAGGAGTCTGGAATGTATGTTGAGTTTGGGTTTTCTTCAGCAGGTAGTAGAAAACCTTCAAAGATTTTTTTTAATGGTGGATAACATTTATCGAGGACTTAACTGTGAGAGTCATGAAGTGTTAAAATCCTCACAAGAACCCTGTCGAGGTAGATGCTAGCTATTATTCATCTATTTTACAAGTAATGAAGTTGAAGTTCAGAGAGGTTAAATCACCTGCCTAAAGTCATATAGTCTAGAACTATTTGTATCTGTATTTGGACCTCGGCAGTCCTCCAGAGCTACAGAGCTAAACAGAGCAAGAGAGTGGCATGATTTTATGTGTGTTTAAAGAGAGAACTATAGCAGCAGTCTGGATGAGGATGAACCTTAAGATAAGGAAACTAATTGGGAGGTTGTTTGTGTTTAAGAGAGCCTGGGGAAATGAGCTAAAGCAGGGTTTCTCAACCTTGGCACTATTAACATTTTGGGTTAGATAATTCTTTGCTGTGGGAGCCTGTCCTGAATATTGCAGAATGTTTTGCAACATCCCTAGCCTCTACCCAACGGATGCCCTGTAGTATCCCCCTTCAAGGTGCAACAAAGGAAAATGTCTCACTGGAAGGCAGACTGTCCCTAGTTGAGAACCAATGAGTTAAGGCAATGATGGGGGATTGGAAAACAGGGGATATTTCAGAAATAGGATCAACAGAACCAAGGGATCAAAAGGTGGAGCACTCAAAGATATGTCCGGATGTATGACACAGTCCTGGCAACAGTCAAGGCAGTAAAGACCCAGGGTTCAGCTCAGGGTCTGAATTCAGCAGGCTTGGGTTCAAAATCCAGCTCGGCCATTTACCATTGGGTAAACTGGAGAAAATTACTTATGCTCTCCAGGTCTTAAAAAGAAGAGCCTAATAGCACTTACCTCCAAAAGTTGTTGTGAAGATTGAAACAGAATACCATGAGTCAAGTGTTCAGCAGAGTTTCTGGCACTTAGTAATTGCCCAATAAACAGTACTACTAGCCAGTAAGGCAAACACAGGGAAGATTCTTCAACCTCAAGTTGCGGAATCCATGGTTTGAGAGGTTTTTAGTGAGTGGACACTGTGAACTCTAAAAACAATTCTACACTCAGTGGAATATCTCTCCCGACTCCTTAAAGTTAAGTTGAAAAAAAGAATATATAACTGAATATTTGGTTTTATATTAATTGTGAGTGTCTGGTATATATATGTATGTATGTGTATGCCCCTGTATTTCTAGGTATACTTGTGCATGTACACATAAACATATACTAATTAGGTCATTGAAATCACATTAACACATTAATACTAATTATCACTAGATATTAGATTATGGGTGAATTTAACTTTTATCTCTATTATTTATGTTATCCTTTACAATTTTTCTATAATGAATAAGTATGACTTTTATAAATAAGGGACAAAAGTACATGTTCTAAAATACCTTCCCTTAAAATATATGGATTGAAATCCTACTATGTGTCAGATACTACACTAGAAACTAAGGATACAACAATGAGAACCCCTTCCCTCACCCCACCCCCCACGCACACATACACATACAGGGGAACAAAAAAAGCAACAAAAACCACCTGAAACCACATGTGCACATACCAGAAAGCTGGAACTTGAAAAATCAAGTTCAAATGTAACTATGATACTCCAGAAGCAATAAAAATGATGAGCTCCATTGACACCATCCTAATCATGTTTTTAAGTCTGACAGAAGATCCAAAAGAATTTTCTAATTCTCCTATTTTGCAAGGGTTCAGTAGGAAACTCCACTGTTCCCTCCTTTTTAAGATTTTGCTTCCTCTTATTTAGTAATTCCTATCCTGAGGGAATATAATACAATTCTGCAATGTCCAAATCAACTTTGAGTCTAATTAGTAGAGATAGCTCCCCTGGAAACTACAATCCTCCACAGGGAGACTTGTTTCAGCGACAAAGGCTTTCTTTAGACAGTATATAAGGGGGTTTCTATTTCAAAGTACAAACCCTTGCCTCGCTGCACATTCAGGGAAATTTAGAACAGTATGTATTTTTCTGAGCTCCCACAGACTTAACGAAAACAATTTGGGCCTCTGGAAAACTCTCCAACATCTTGACTGTGTGTGTCAGCACAACTGATATGCCTGCCTTTGACTCACTATAACAAGGAGATTCTAGCTCAAAGTTGTCAGTTTCAGTTTCAACTGGTGTCTGTGTGAAGAGTAATGGAAATGATCAATTAAGGGTGCTCACTCTACCCTCCATATCTTTTTAAATTAAGTACATACTGAAATGATGGACTTTATACAGATGACAGTATAGGCATTCTGTGTCTACCCCTGTCATTTATTCTCACTGCTGTATTTCTGGAATTAGGATTCATGTTCTGTCATCTTGAATATTTTAATACTTTACTGATCTCATATGTGTTTAGCCATAGGAGGAAAGCAGTAAAATAAAATTTTATAGCCAACCAAGTCCTTTATACCTAAAGTTTATTGCACTTTTTATACTGTGTTTAACAACACATGGCTCCTTGAGACTCTGAAATAAACATAGCTTCCTCAAGTCGCAGTGGGCTTGTGCTCTTTCATTTCTTGTTGAGAGTTGATACCATCGTCACGATAAAAAGAATTCCTGATAATTGGCCAGAGAGGCTGCAATTCTATCAGGCAGGTGCTTCTTTCTCTAAAAGTGTTAAGACAACCTTAAAGCTCCTTTGTGTTAGAAAAATACCCCATTTTTTTATTTGCTCCCAAAATACAGGTATTCTCCATTCAGAGTGACCCTTTTCCATGGACTCCCCAGATTACATTCCATTTCAATCAATAAGTCAGGGATCAATCAATTGATGAGATATGAAGGAGCCCATTGACTCCTAAAGTAGTTGATATTTTCTAGCAACAACTTTTCTCACTGGCTAGGGTCTTTAAAATTTTATGATAATGATAAAACTATTGTTTTATGTAGTGATGATTTCTTGGAGTAACTAACACTATCTTATTTTTGTTCTTTGGTTT
Source organism: Neophocaena asiaeorientalis asiaeorientalis (assembly GCF_003031525.2). Classification (NCBI taxonomy): domain Eukaryota; kingdom Metazoa; phylum Chordata; class Mammalia; order Artiodactyla; family Phocoenidae; genus Neophocaena; species Neophocaena asiaeorientalis. The sequence goes on from NW_020173397.1 coordinate 12,960,817, forward strand.
GCAAAGTTGGCATGGTGGCCCAAGAAGTGAATAGAGAATTGCAATATGGTTCAGGACATTAGAGTAGTTTCTATTGCTCCCTGATTGAGGTAAATAACTGGTTTGGAGGATTTTTCAGTGCTTGTTGTTGTTGTTGTGTATATGAGTAAAACGCAAACAAGGGCTTCCCTTGTGGCCCAGTGGTTGAGAGTCCGCCTGCCGATGCAGGGGACACGGGTTCGTGCCCCGGTCTGGGAAGATCCCACATGCCGCGGAGCGGCTGGGCCCGTGAGCTGTGGCCGCTGATCCTGCGTGTCCGGAGCCTGTGCTCTGCAATGGGAGAGGCCACAACAGTGAGAGGCCCGCGTACCACAAGAAACAAAAACAAAACAAAAAAAAGCAAACAAACAAAAAACCTCTAGGTTTTTCCATAACACAAGTTGCAGACAGAATTGCCATCCCAGAAGAGTATAATGTAATGAAAATATCATTGAACTGGCTTCAATTCCAAGTTCTCATGATATTATTCTGAGGGGGAGTGAATGCAAATTATTTCATTGCCCATGTGTTAAAAACTGAATTTTAAAAAATAGATTATATTTCACAACTTGTATGGAAACACAAAAGATCCTGAATAGCCAAAGCTATCTAGAGATCAGCTCGGTGCTTTGTGACCACCTAGAGGGGTGGGATAGGGAGGGTGGGAGGGAGGGAGACGCAAGAGGGAAGAGATATGGGAACATATGTATATGTATAACTGATTCACTTTGTTATAAAGCAGAAACTAACACACCATTGTAAAGCAAATATACTCCAATAAAAATGTAAAAAAAAATGGATTAGATTAATTTCTGAGCTCCTTTCCTACTCCAATTTTCCATAGTTCTAAATAAAATACATTAAACTTATTTGATCCCATTATGTCATTGTCAGAATTTCATCTGTTCATTCGCTCATTCATATCTCCTACCAAGATTTATTAAACAACCAACATTCATTAAGACCTCACATAACCTGAATTTGTCTTCACCCCAACGCTTCCAAACAGGATATACTTCAGGATATTTTGGGGACAAAGAGCTAAAGATAATGTTAACTGCCATACAGAAATAAACCACTGATGTCCTTGGTCTTACTGAGCTCTTGACCTACTTTCCTGCCTGAATGGCCGGGAAAAAAATTTCAAAAGCCTTTAACCCTCCTCAAACTCAGAAACAGAATATAAAAATATACACGCCCAATAGATATTCCTTACCACCTCTTCTTATCTTCAAAGATGAGATCATTGAGCCTTCGAATGAGAGTGGTGTTAGAAGGGTCACCATTTCTGGATGCTGACTTCAGATCTGCAGGACTCTTGGGCCATTGCTGTCAGTTGCTGAGTTTCTACAAGGCCATCTTAAGAACTGAAATATAGCGGAAAGAGCGGAGTTTAGTTCTTGGATTTTTTAATGAATTGTTTCCCCTGATATCCTCGTGGTCAGGAAGTTCATTGGATTGTCTACCTTTTATGTCTTCAGTGTAAAGTATGTTTTCTAGTCTGTCTCCTATTGAGCTGGAAATAATGCCTCTTATGCCCCTTTGAACAGCCCTTCTTACTCTTGAATACGGTTGTTAAGGTGCCCTTCAACTATCATTACTGTAAGCCATGTATCCCTTGCAATAAACATCATTAAAAACTGCTCCAGGGTCTTCTTAAAGTAATGTGAGATTTTTACATTTTTATGCCTGGCGTGGGTAATGTTAAAAAGTAGTACTGGGATGGGAAAGTAGGTGGGATGTCAAAAGATACCCTCCATCCTTAACGCTCCCTTGATGGAAATGACAGCCTTATTTGTTTTGTTAACCAGTGTATAATTAAAAGTCAATATTCAAGATCATAATAAAAATCTGTATAACTACTCATGTTGTGAGACTGAGGCTTGGAAGGAAAATCTATTAAAACACAGCCTTGTGTAATTTACAAGAAATCTGTAATAAAATGTTTGCTTTCAACATTATCTGCAAAATGGTCTGTATATTACCAGAATAAATCCATATTACTTGGAGGCTGTAGATAAATATCCATAGGCAAAGTTCACATTGAGGTTATCTGCCTCACGTTCTGAACTGGGGAGTGCTATTTAGAGGAGATAATTTGTGGTTTACTTCTCCAAGTCTCAAGTACATTGTGCAGAAATGAGTTTAGTTCCTGAGAGGGTATCTGTCATATCCAAGTAGGAAACGAATACCATTGCAGGGTTGTACCCATTGCAAAAAGAATATAGCTTTTGTCCTCAGTGTGAAACAAAGGGAAGATTCTTAACAAAAGTCCTGAATGAACCTTCTGTTCACAAAAAAAAGGGAGATATTTGATGCTTTGTAAAACACTGATTCACTGGGCAGTAGAGTGATGTCTTATTTCAAGTCATCAGTGAATTCGGTGCTCAAGTATATGAAACTTTCATGAAGTTGTACCTTGGATTCTGATTTAACAATAATTGGTTTTTTGTTTTTTTGTTTTTTTGCAGTACGCGGTCCTCTCACTGTTGTGGCCTCTTCGGCTGTGGAGCACAGGCTCCAGACGCGTAGGCTCAGCGGCCATGGCCCACGGGCCCAGCCGCTCCGTGGCATGTGGGATCCTCCCGGACCGGGGCACGAACCCGCGTCCCCTGCATTGGAAGGCGGACTCCCAACCACTGTGCCACCAGGGAAGCCCTAAGAATAATTTTTCATGCATAGGAAAAAATCTAATAGCATTGGGGGGAGTACTGAAACACCCTAGCAGAAAAGTTTTCATGGGAGGACTGACACTTTCAAGGCAAGAAAATGGGCTTTGGATAATATTTGATTCCCTGACATTAACTAAGGGTTGTTGCTTCTTGCCATTTAAATTAGACTCTAAGGTGGTGTTAGGGAGAGGGTCTCTCTATTGTCACTTTGTCTCCTTTCCCACCCCTTTGTCACCTCTTTCCAGCAGCAGAAGGGACTTCGAATCTTGTCTGGTGATGACTACTAAGATCTATTTATGGTAAAGTCCCAGTTTTAGAACTCCAGGCTTTGCTTTTGATATGGAAATGGAAATTCTGAAATTTATAAGTCTCCTTTCCCTCTCAGTACACTTGACTTTCAGGAACTATTGTCCTCTAGGGGAGTGGTTCTCAAAACCAGCAGCATTAGTATTACCTGGGAACTTATCGGAAATACAAATTCTTGAGTCCCACCCCAGACCCCCTGAATCAGAAACTCTGGATGGGTTTCTGGAGTAAGACCTGGTAATCTGTCTGTTAGCAACCCTCCCGGTGATTCTGATGCTCACTAAATTTGGAGAACCATTGCTGCAGGGAGTCCAGAATATTCTCGTTGAGGCTCAGAGCCCAGCAATGACTTCTTTGTCCTGTGTGATACCTGTCTTTCCCTTAAGCCAATGAATGCTGTGAATTTCATTGATGGGGAATCACAGGGCAACATAATTTACTTAAATAAAAAACAGATTTATTTTATATTTCAGAAACATTAATCCCTTTACACACATCCTGTCCTGAAAGAGAACTTGGCAAGTCTATTAGGTCCCATTTTCAGCAGGATTTCTTATTCTTACAAATTTATGTCTCTTTCTCCTCATTGCTTCCAGAAAACATAGGCATTCCAAAGTCATCTGAAGCTCCAGACCAATTTCATACTTGAATTAGAGAAATAAAACATTCAGTACAGTGAATAAAACTGGCATTCTGGTGACATAAATCTATAAACTGGGCCCATTGAACTCACTAGAACCACGTTAGTAAATGATCATGGTGAAGACCTCAAGACTCACAATTGCTTCTGAATTATGAAAAATAAAAATATATCAAGCTACGTTGCTTCCAGACTTAAGTAATAGGGGTATCCTGTTATCCTCTCCAGATTTAATAGTTCATCTCTATGGGTGTAGTTCAATGCAACATAACTGATGTTGATTCAGTTTACTGGCAACTCTCTGAGTCCACATTTTGACCTAGCAAAGCCCTGCATTCCCTGTCTAAACCTGACAGGATATGGGGATTGAGGCCATGGATAACACTAGGAGGAAGGCTCTTGTACCAGAGTGAACAGATAAAAGACAGCTAAGGTCCTGGTTCCAAGACTGTGCATGGGGCACTACCACAAACATAAGAGTGCTACAGGGTATTTTAAATTTGTAAGAGTAACACAGCAATACTCCCCATCTGTTCACACTGCATGAATTACTAGCTTACAGTAATTCACAGCTTCAAAATTAGCTCCAGGGACTTCCCTTGTGGTGCAGTGGTTAGGAATCTGCCTGCCAGTGCAGGGTACATGGGTTCGAGACCTGGTCTGGGAAGATCCCACAGGCCATGGAGCAACTGAGCCTGTGCACCACAACTACTGAGCCTACACTCTAGAGCCTGTGAGCCACAACTACTGAGCCTACACACCACAACTACTGAAGCCCACGCACTTAGAGCCCATGCTCCACAACAAAGAGAGGCCACAGCAATGAGAAGCCCCCGCACCGCAATGAAGAGTAGCCCCCACTCGACGCAACTAGAGAAAGCCTGCGCACATCAACGAAGACCCAACACAGCCAAAATTAATTAATTAATTAATAAAAACATTAGCTCCAGCTCCTCTGAGGACACCCTAGCTTCACAAAGCTGGGTTTTCAGAAGTTGCTGTGATAAAAAGCGAGTGCCCTGCAAAAATTGTTGTGGAACCGGAAATAAGGGTGTCAGTGGCCAATCTGAAGGCAAGATTTGAGAAGTTGTGCAGTGCCCTACAGGCACACACATCCATCAGTAAATAACTGTGATTATGTAAGAATGAAAGAAACATTTTTTTTCATTCAACATATATGTATTTTTTCAAATGGCTACTAAGTTGTTAGGACATAAATACATTATACATTTTAAAGTTTTTGGACCTAGCTACTTAACAAACAAAACTGTTAGGCATTTCTTTTGGCATAGAGGTACTATGAACCAAGAAAGTTCGTGAATCTCTGGGCCAGGGGATTCTTCTTATCTGGAACTACCAAGAATAAGATATTTACCACAGAGGTGAAGGCAGAGGTGGTAGGAGCCAAAGGCTGTCAGACAAAAGCTTATAGACAAGAATAAGATACCAAGAATAAGAATTTTACCACAGAGGTGAAGGCAGAGGTGGTAGGAGCCAAAGGCTGTCAGACAAAAGCTTATAGACAAGGTGAAGAATGTGAGGCTGCAACTCTCCTGAGTCCTTGCTTGGCCAAAAACTTGTACTGCCAGCATAGCAACAGTTTCTCTCTGCCTTGTATTATACTGAACTTTTACACATCAATCTCCTCCCTTAGAATGTAAATTCCTGAGATCTTTCCTTATTTGTTTCTCTATTTTCTCAGCACAACATCTTGAATGCTTTCTGAGAGATTGTCTTGGAATCAAGCAGCTTTTAGATTCAGTTGAGAACATACTTTCAGTATAATTCTTTACTTATTCTTGCACCTCCCAGATTTCAGGTGGATGCAACATCTGTGATGAGGCCTCATGTTACTCCCATGCACACTGGTGCTTGAGCAGATGTCACAATTCATGGTTTCTGTAAGCTTGAGGCTTGGGGACCAATGGCCCGGCTGGCCCCACGTTTCAGAGTCCTGAACTTGTGTATACTCAGTGAATGAATGGATGGATGGATGGATGAATGGATGAAATCCTCAGAAGACTGAACTGTGTTTTAACATAACTGCCATTAGTCTTACAAGTCAGGAAGTCAAAGGTAGCAGACAAGGGTGACCAGGACAACATTGCATGTCCATACCCCTGGGAAGTTCTCTCTTAAGAATTATACTCTTTTAAAGGACTTCTCCAAAACCATCAGCTCGAAGATTCTGCCTATCTTAAGAGCCATTAAGATCTTTTTATCTTATGCAAACAAGATTTCCTGACAAATTCACTGAACATATGAACTCTTTCTTAATCTCCCCCTATACTCACCAGGAAGGACAGTGAGTTCTGTTTGGCATGGTCCTCTCTAAGTCATCTATACATATAAACATGATTGACCCAACTCTTGTATGTCTGAACGTATCTTCCCTGACTTTGCTCCAGATAGATACCTAGTTATTGAGTAGAGGAGGAAGACTAAGTTTATCAGAATGATGCCGTGTAAAGTTCATTGATGCGTCTGCTAGATTTTTTAGCAGTATGTGCTTGCGAATGGAGTGTATTCCAATGGTCCATCTGTAAATCAGTTATGTGGAACATGAAATTCATTTTTCCATTTAAAAAGTATTTATAAAAGGTGGTTACTTTTCCAGCTTAGCCCCCAAGCTTATTTAGCCTATTATTTTGCTAGAATAAGATATATTCACAAATGGGTTCACACTGCCTTAGTGTTCATGGTCAAATAAAGCAGAAAAAGTAAAATTAAATAATAAGTTTCCATTTTTAAATATATCTTGAAGGTCTATGTTTTGAAAAAGACAGTTTTAAATAAAAGGGAAGAGATAGGTGAAGACTTTTAGAAAAATTCTGAGAAAATTTTGTGAAAAATCTGAACCTGTATAATCCCATCCCCAACCCAGAAGAGATACTTAACCCAGCAACAGCAGCAAGGATAGCCTTGGTATTCATAGGAGTAACTCTGCCCTGACCTCATTCTGTACTGCATTACCACCTCCTCCATGGGTAACAGATTCATGTTGATCTATCTTCCTGGCATCCCTTCCCCCCTCACTGGTGATAGCCTTTCAAGATTCCCTCAGGGGAAAAAATCCTAATCCTACTTCCACTTTAATCCTTCATGAAGTTTACTGACTCCATCTCTGAGGTTAAGAAATGTGCAGGGAATTTAGTTCTGGGTTGGCTAATCAGGGCATTTCAGCCTTCAACTTACTGATTGGTCCAGAGATGAGCACATGACCTTATCAGTTACAGTCAGAACCAAGGTGCATGACTTTTACCAGGACTCTTGGGAAAAAGACCTTCATTGCCCTACAGTTTCTAAGCTTATAAGATGCAAGCCTGGTGCTGCTTATAAAACAGCAACAACAACAATAAGCAACCGCTGAGCCTACTTGGAAATTAAGCCAATATAGGAAGGTAGAGCCAAAGAACGTAGAAAGCTAAATTCTTGACTACAAATTCTTGACTACAAATTCTTGAACCAAATTTTAAACACCTGTGACTCAAGCTTGTTCCTTAAATACATGAGCCAATGATTTTTCCTTTATGTTTCAGGCATTTTTAGTTGGCTTTCTGTCACTTTCAACCAAAAGAGTTGATTTATTTTACAACAAATGTCAATTTATAGTATATGTTTTAGTCTGCTTCTGTGAGAATACCAAGGAAGATCCACACAACCTGTGTCCGGATTCTGATACCAGATGGGTTGGATTCCAGAGATTTACAAGGGGATTCGAATTAGAGGTCACTGGTTGTTCATATTTCTTGATTTGGGTCTCTTCCTACCATTGACCACCCATTGTTAGTGATGTTTTAGTCCTTCCTCCTCTGTCCCCAGGGAGATATAGAAATGTAACAAAGAGAGAAAAGGAGAATCAAAGAAATATAACAAAGAATTTTCTTTGATTAGAGAACTGAGGTTCTTTTCCTCTCTTTCCACTGTCAACATACATATCTTCACAAAACCACTTTAATCTCCCCAGGTCTTTGTTCTCATATTTGTATAAGAAGAGACTGTGATTCTGAGATTTCTGAAAGCAAATGAAGTTGTAAGGGAAAAGAATCATGAACCAGACTTAAAACAAAGGCATGGGTAATCCCACTATTGAGCATATATCCAGAAAAGACAAAAACTCTAATTCAAAATGGTACATACACCCCAATGTTCATAGCAGCACTATTTACAATAGTCATGACATGGAAGCAACCTAAATGTCCATCAACAGATGAATGGAGACACACACACACACACACACACACACACACACACACACACACAGGAATATTACACAGCCATAAAAAAGAATGAAATAATGCCATTTGCAGCAACATGGATGGACCTAGAGATTATCATACTAAGTAAAGTAAGTCATACAGAGAAAGACAAACATCATATGATATCACTTATATGTGGAGTCAAAAAAAAGCTTGTTCCTTAAATACATGAGCCAATGATTTTTCCTTTATGTTTCAGGCATTTTTAGTTGGCTTTCTGTCACTTTCAACCAAAAGAGTTGATTTATTTTACAACAAATGTCAATTTATAGTATATGTTTTAGTCTGCTTCTGTGAGAATACCAAGGAAGATCCACACAACCTGTGTCCGGATTCTGATACCAGATGGGTTGGATTCCAGAGATTTACAAGGGGATTCGAATTAGAGGTCACTGGTTGTTCATATTTCTTGATTTGGGTCTCTTCCTACCATTGACCACCCATTGTTAGTGATGTTTTAGTCCTTCCTCCTCTGTCCCCAGGGAGATATAGAAATGTAACAAAGAGAGAAAAGGAGAATCAAAGAAATATAACAAAGAATTTTCTTTGATTAGAGAACTGAGGTTCTTTTCCTCTCTTTCCACTGTCAACATACATATCTTCACAAAACCACTTTAATCTCCCCAGGTCTTTGTTCTCATATTTGTATAAGAAGAGACTGTGATTCTGAGATTTCTGAAAGCAAATGAAGTTGTAAGGGAAAAGAATCATGAACCAGACTTAAAACAAAGGCATGGGTAATCCCACTATTGAGCATATATCCAGAAAAGACAAAAACTCTAATTCAAAATGGTACATACACCCCAATGTTCATAGCAGCACTATTTACAATAGTCATGACATGGAAGCAACCTAAATGTCGATAAACAGATACACACACACACACACACACACACACACACACACACACACAGGAATATTACACAGCCATAAAAAAGAATGAAATAATGCCATTTGCAGCAACATGGATGGACCTAGAGATTATCATACTAAGTAAAGTAAGTCATACAGAGAAAGACAAACATCATATGATATCACTTATATGTGGAGTCAAAAAAAATAATGCAAATGAATTTATTTACCAAACATAAATAGACTCACAGACATAGAAAACAAAACTATTGTTACCAAAGGGGAAAAGGAGGGATAAATTAGGAGTTTGGGATTAACAGATACACACTACTCTATATAAACAACAAGATACATCTATATATCTGAATCACTTTGCTGTACACCGGAAACTAACCCAACACTGTAAATCAACTATACTTTAATTTTTTAAAAAAGTTTGCTTTAAAAGAGGTGAATTTTATGGTATGTAAATTCTATCTCAATAAAGCTGTTAAACAAAACAAAACAAAACAAAACAAAAAAAAGGCATGGGTACCAGTAAGAAAGAGATTTCCTGACCTGTAGTGAACTGAGGGGAGAGCAGTGAAAGATGGAAAACTGGGCATGCCCTGGACACAGTCCCAGTGAAGGGGGAAGACAGTGCTTCGGAGGAGGCAGTGAGTCGAATGATTCTTTGTGGGAGCCCACAGAACAGACCATCAGCCCCAGGCACAAGGCACTGCAGATTCATAAGGAGTGGTCCATAGACTGAAGGCTGTAAGGTTCACTTTCATGAATGCACCCAAGAAGTCTATGTTTAATATATCTGGCCATTTATGATACTCCTATAGTAAAACCCAGATGAAAGAACACAACTTTTCATAACAGGGAGGTGGAAGGGGAGGAGAGATACTTTATGACAGAAGATGAAAATGAATATAACCCTGATTAAAATGAACAAGGTTTTTTAACTTACTGGAATAATTTGTTGACATTTGGTTATAAAATAAACCAATTTTATAGTGCTGATTTCTGTTCTTTCTACAACATAAATGTCCACAGAAAGGTTTTAATTCCAAATGGAATGGGTTGTTGGTAGTATGTTAACAAGCTACTCAAGATTTAAAAAACAAAAAAACCAAAAAACATAACATGCACAAATTTAAATGCAGTAGTAAAAGATCAGCCCTGAATTGTATATACAATGTATTTGTCAACATTTCCTTTTGAGATAATGTGATGCTAACTTTATTACCAAAACCTGCTTGACACCTGTTCTAGAGTGTTCTCTTGACTCAGGTAACAAACACATGAAGAGAAAATCTGTGCTTGTTTTTGTCTAATCTAGAGAAGCCAAGATGCACATTGTAATAATTTAAAAAGCATTAGCAATTAAATGACAGAGTTCAAGGGACTTCCATGTCAGGGAAGATGGAGTAGACATACTATTTCCTATTCCTCCTGCTAACTACAACTAAAAACCCTGGGCATTACATATGACAGAAACATACGGAGACTCGGAAAGGTAGAGGGAAGGAGACAAATGAGCTGGGGGCCTTGGGACCCCAGGAACAACACAGTGGTAAGTGCCCTGGGTTTGTATCGTTTGGGGGTTTTTGAGTTTGTGTTTTGGCTTCCTGTATTCCAGCCAGAAGAAACAAGCAATCCAGAAATTCTAACAAGCACAGAGAAGAAGAAGTCCCAACAAAATTCTGCTTGCTCCAGCCAAAGGCCAGCAAAAGGGCAGCCTAACAAGACAGAAAGCTTTTAGAAAATAACTGCTTTACTCCAGTCACTAAATAAAAAAGTAAGTAAGTAAGCAAGTAAATAAATAAATAAATAATAAATAAATAAATTGTCATCCGCAAAGGATGATGGGAGAGCCTAGATGTCATGCCTGCCAGGTTGAACAAAACACCCCAAATATTCTGCTGGGGTGGCATCAGAAGACAGAGAAGATAGTCAAGACTTTTAACCCTACAGTCAAAGATTAGTGGGGAGCTGGAACTCCCCCATTTTGCTCAGTAGTGTTGGAGAAGCCAGCTAAGACAGAAAACTTAAGTAAGATTAAAAATATCATAACATAAAACCCAAAATGTCCAGGTTTCAAGCAAAAATTACTCATCAAACCAAGAACCAGGAAGATCCCAAACTGAATTAAAAAAATCAGTGGATGCCAACACTATGCCAACATAGATGTTAGAATCATAGGATAGAAGTTTTAAAGTAGCCACCATAAAAAATGCTTCAATGAGCAAGTAAGAGCACACTGAAATGAAAAAATATAAAGTCTCAGCACAGAAATAGAAAGTCTTTCCAAAGAAAGAGAAGATATAAAGAAAAGCAAAATGGAAAATTTAAACCTGAAAAATACAATAACCAAAATAGAAAACCTCAATGGATGGGATGAAAATCAGAATGGACAGGATACATGAAAGGTAACTGAACTGAAAGATAAAGCAATATAAACTACTCAGTCTTAATGGAAAGAAACTAATTTAAAAAAATAAATGAACAGAGCCTCAGGAACCTGTGGGTCTACAGAAATATTTACCATTGAATCATACCATTGGAATCCCAGAAGGATAGGAGAAAGACAGGAGTATCGAAAAAGTATTTGAAGAAATAATGGCTGAAAACTTCCTAATTTGGCAAAAGACATAAACCTACAGATTCAAGATCTCAAGCAAATCCCAAGCAGGAGAAAAAAAAATTCTTTTAATTCACAGCAAGTGTATTAGTCTACTGAGGCTACTAAAACAGAATACCACATACTGAGTGGCTTGAACAACAAAAATTAATTTTCTCACAGTTTTGGATGCTAGAAATCTAATATCAAAGTGCTGGCAAGGTGCTTTTCCAGTGAAGCCTCCCTCCCTGGCTTGCAGACAGCTATCTTCTTACTGTGTCCTCATGTGGCCTTTCCTCTCTGCATGCATGGGGAGAGAAAGAGAGAGAGAGAGAGAGAGAGAGAGAGAGAGGGAGGGAGAGATCTCATGTCTCTTTCTCTTCTTATAAGGATACCAGTTCTATCAGATTAGGCCCCACCCTATAATCTCATTTGACCTTAATTACCTCCTTAAAGACCCTGTCACCTTTGGAATTTGGGGGAGATGCTTCAGTCTGTAGCACCAAGAAACATCATAGTCAAACTTCTGAAAAGACAAAATAAAATCTTAAAAGAAGCAAGACAGAAATGACACCTAAAGGGAAAATTATTTGGATGATAATGGATTTCTCATCAACAGCAATGGAAGCCAGAAGGAATTCCCACAACATTTTTCAAGTGCTGAAAAAAAAAGAAATGCCAGGCCAGAACCTCATACACAGAGAAAAAAATCCTCCATAAGTAAAGGAGAAATTAAGACATTTCTCACATGGAAGAAAACTAATAGAATTTGTCTCCAGCAGTCCTACTCTAAAAGAATAGTTAAAGGAAGTTCTCTAAACAGAAGGGAAGTGATAAAAACAGGAACTTAGGAATATCAGAAAGGAAGAAAGAACATGGTAAGGAAAAGTATGGATAAATACAATAGATTTTCCTTCTCTTCAGTTTTTTAATTTACATCTGATGGTTAAAGCAAAAATTATAACACTGATGTGGTTTTAAATGTATGAACAGAAAGTATTTAAGACTATTATATTATACATGAGGAAAGGTAAAGGGGCATAAATGAAGGCAAATTTTTCATACTACATTCAAACTGGCAAAATGACAACATCAGTAGACTGTGATAAGTTGTGTCTACGAAACCATTTTTTGTTTTTAGAGCAGCCACTAAAAAACTATACAAAGAAATACATTCAAAACCAATATAGATAAGCCAAAATTGAATTCTAGAAAATGTTCCACTAACCTACAAGAAGGCAGACAAAAAGAAAACCAAGAAACAAAACAAAACTAAAAAAACAAAGACAACAAACAGAAAAGAAAAAATAAAATGACAGGCTTAGGTCCCAATATATCAATAATTTCATTAAATGTAAATGGTCTAAATGCACAAATTAAGGGATAGAAATTATGCTATCTATAAGAAACTTACTTTAGGTATAACAATAAAGGCAGATTGAAAGTAAAAGTATGGAAAAAGATGCATCATGGAGACATTAATCAAAACAAAGATATTTACATGCAAAAAATGAAATTGGACCCTGTTGCTCAGACAAAGAATTACTCAAATGGATCAATATGTAAATGTAAGAGCTAAAACTATAAAAGTCTTAGAAGAAACTATAGGTGTAAATCTTCACGACTTTAGATTATGCAATGGTTTCCTACATATACCACCTAAAGCACAAGCAATCAGAGAAAAAAAAAGTTGAAATTCACCAAAACTAAAAATTGTTGGCTTCAAAGGACACTATCATGAAAGTGTAAAGACCACCCACAGAATGAAAGAAGATATCTGCAAATCACATATTTGATAAAACTGACAAAGAAAAAAGAGAGATGGTACAAATGACCAATATCAGGAATGAAATGGGATATCACTACAGAACTTACAGACATCAAAACATAGAGGAATGCTATGAACAACTCTCCACACACAAACTTGACTATATATATGAAATGGACCATTTCCTCAAAAAAGCATAATCTACCACGACTCACCCAATATGAAATAGATCATCTGAATAGCCTTATAGCTATTAAGGAAATTGAATTGTAATTTTAAAACTTCCAAAAAGAAATCTCCAGGTTCAGATCATTTCACTGGAGAAGTCTATCAAATGTTTAAAGAAGAATTCACACTGATTCTATACAGTCTCTTCCAGAAAACAGAAGAGAAGGAACATTCCCCAACTCATTTTATGAAGCTAGTACAGTAAGTCCCCTATATACGAACCTTCAAGTTGCAAACTTTCAAAGATACGAACGTGCCTCCACATGTCCAATCACATAAGTTAGTTCACATGTCTGTAAGATTACCGTACTGTAAGACTAAAATTTCTTTTTTTTTTTTGATATTGGGGGTAGGAGTTTCTTAATTTATTTATTTTTGCTGTGTTGGGTCTTTGTTTTTGTGCGAGGGCTTTCTCTAGTTGTGGCAAGCGGGGGCCACTCTTCATCGCAGTGCACAGGTCTCTCACTGTCATGGCCTCTCTTGTTGCGGAGCACAGGCTCCAGACGCGCAGGCTCAGTAGTTGTGGCTCACGGACCTAGTTGCTCCATGGTATGTGGGATCCTCCCAGACCAGGGCTTGAACCCATGTCCCCTGCATTAGCAGGCAGATTCTCAACAATTGCGCTACCAGGGAAGCCCCCTTTTTTTATTTTTTGTGTTTGTTTTTTATGTATTATTTGTGTGAAAATTATTATAAACCTAAGACAGTACAGTACTATATAGCCGATTATGTTAGTTGGGTACCTAGGCTAACTTTGTTGGACTTACAATCAAATTGGACCTACGAATGTACTCTTGGAACGGAACTCATTTGTATGTAGGGGACTTACTGTATTACCTGGATACCAAACTATGATGAGGGAAAAAAGTCAACCCCAAAAGGAACAATTAGTGTTTGCCAGGCATTAAGGAGGAGTAGGGTTGGTGTGGCTAGAAAAGGGCAACATGAAGAAACTGTGGTCATGGAAATGTTTTGGTTTTGACTGTATCAATAAAAATATCCTGGTTGTCACTATGAAGAACAGTATGGAGGTTCCTTAAAAAACTAAAAATAGAGCTACCATATGATCCAGCAATCCCACTCCTGGGCAACTATCCAGAGAAAACCATAATTTGAAAAGATACATGCACCACAATGTTCATTGCAGCACTATTTACAAAGCCAAGACATGGAAGCAATCTAAATGTCCATCAACAGAGGAACGGATAAAGAAGATGGGGTACATATAGACAATGGAATATTACTCAGCCATAAAAAGAATGAAACAATGCCATTTGCAGCAACATGGATGGACCTAGAAATTATGATACTAAGTGAAGTAAGTCAGACAGAGAAAGACAAATATCATATGATATCATTTATGTGTGGAATCTAAAAAGATGATTCAAATGAACCTATTTACAAAACAGAAAGAGACTCACACACTTTGAAAACAAACTTATGGTTACCAAAGGGGAAAGGTGGGGGAAAGGATAAATTAAGAGTTTGGGATTAACATATACACACTACTATATATAAAATAGATAAGGACCTACTGTATAGCACAGGGAACTCTACTAGTATTCTATAATAACCTATATGGGAAAAGAAACTGAAAAAGAATGAATATATGTATATGTATAACTGAATCACTTGCTGTACACCTGAAACTAACACAACATTGTAAATCAACTATACCTCAATATAAAATAAAAATTAAATTTAAAAAAATCCTGGTGTGATATGGTACTATAGCTTTGCTATTTTACCATTGGGGGAAACTGGGGAAAGAGTACATTAAATTTCTTAAAACTGCATGTGAATCTACTTTTTGAGATAATCATAATTATCTCAAAATGAAAAGATTAATTTAAAAAAGACACTGTTCATTAGTATAAACGCAGCCATCTGCTAACAACGATAGGAGTGTCTACAAAATGTATGCTTAGCTCTAGTTAAAAATGAAATAAAGGACAATGTGGATCTAAAATATACACATCTTTCTACAAATTAAATCTTGACAGTCCTGAGTATATTCTCAGCACAGATTTGAAATATCTGGATCCATAAGTTGTCAGTCCAACATTCACTTAAAATGGTTTAATTAAGTCTTAGACCACCTCTCTCTTCTTTTGTTAAATTATTAGAAGCAAAGCCTATTTTCTAAATGACCTGACATAAAAATACATGTGTAATATATATATTATCTGATTTCCCCATAATTAGAACAACCATGACAAATCTGTTCCTTTGACACAAACCTCATAATTACACATAATGGTAATAAGTCAAATGGGTTGACTGATGAGACCCTGTAAGGCGGAACCCCTGGGGAATAACAGACAGCAGTTTTCTCAAGTACTCCCCCTGCCTGATTCCTGGAAGCAGCCACAGGGAGAAGTCAGAGTAGAAGGGAAGCCACATTTCTCTCCACACTGTACTGTCTTAAGTACACCTCGCTTGAACCACCATCAAGCCTCCTCCTAACACTGAAACTCTAGCAGTAGTACACGGGCTGGTGTCTTCTGAGCGCTTACTATGTGCTGGGCACTGTGCTAAGCATATATTTAATGTTAACAGTAATCACATGCACCAGATATTATATTATCTCCAATTTAAAGAAAAAGGAAGGAAGGCAGGAAGGAAGGGAGGGAGGGAGGGAGGGAGGGAGGAAAAAAGGGAGAAAAAAAAGGGAAGAAAAGGAAAGAACACCCAAGTGCAGAGATGTCGAAAAACTAGACCAAAGTCACATAGCCTAGTGGTAAAGCTGGAATTTGAACTAAGGTCTGTCTGAAGTTAAAGCTCAAGCCTTTAACCATTACTCCAGTGGTTCTCAACCTTTGCTGTACATTAGAATTGATGGTGAACTTTTAAAAAATCTTCATGCCAGGTAACACTCCACATAGTGAAATTAGAACGTCCGGAGTAGAAGCCAGCTTCAGTATGTTTTAAAAGATCACACGTGCATTCCAATGTGCTGGCCATTTGGGAACCACTTTACTATTAACTAGACTTTAGATTAAAACTCTGGCTGTCCAGGCACATCCCATTACCAACCTTCACCCACAAAGCTTTGCCTATTCTACCCTCAAACTCTTAAGTACACCCTGCTTCATTGAACGCCCTCATCCTGAATCTGGCCCCTGAGAAACTGCTTCGAATTTCTGGATTACCCAGGAGATTCATCTACACTAGGGTTTAGGCTAATGAAGGCTCAACACCTTTCCTCTCTGATGTAATGATTCAGACTGTGGCCTTGGATGCCTCAGCTCCAGAGCAATATAAAAATATAGACATCTGGGGGCCCTGAAGCTTTACAGTTGGAAGTCAACTTCATAGCAGACTTAGCAACAGCAGACCTGAATAGATGTGAGACCCACTCCTGAGAAAGGAGTATAACAAATTAGAAAATACGAACAGGGTCCCCAACATATGAACCATTGATTTTCGTAAATAAAAACCTCAGCAATGGCTTGTAAAGACTCTCAGCGTGAATCGTGTATCAGTTAAGCTCATCATGCCGGCAGAAGAGACTTCGGATAAGAAAAATGAGGCACTGAAAGTAGAAAAAGCAAGGCCACACAGCTAGTAAGGTCAACAGATGTCACCTGGGCCATTAGTTTCTTTTTTCTTGTTCAACGTCTTCACAGACATTGCAAAACTGGGGAGACATGCATAATTGCTGGGCACAAAAATTGGTAGACAGAGAAAAGAAAAATAAAGATGGAAAGAGCTAATAAATTCCACGAATCCAAAAGCAAACAAAGTCAATGTGTATGGCCCAAAATAAGTCGCATATTTGAAAGAAATGGAATTTTGCTACCGCTCTGTCTGAATCCAAATTTGAGACCAAAGTCAACTGGGAGACACACAGAACACAAATGCGTTCTGATTGTTCTTGCCTGTCTCTCATCCCCTGCAGGAGCAGTTGAATTCATCAGCTTGTTAACAGTGGCTTGGAGAAATGTGATATCTTGAAATTTTCCAGAACATTGTTTGCAATTGTCCCTTCACAAATTACCCTAGAAGCCATTTCGTACTGGGTTTATGCTCTGGTTTTCTTTGTCCAATTTAGTGACCATGTGTCCCTTTTAACATTTTTCAGAATATCACTCTTGACACTTTTTCCTTTACATTTAGACAATGATAAAGTCCTGAAAAGATGTCTGCCTCCCAAGAACTAGATTTGACTGGGCTGGTGTGAGAGAAGGAAACTGTTTCCTTCAGGTAGCTGGTATGTGGATGGTGAGGAGGGTGACAGTGGGAGGGTCAGGACTCACTACCAACCAACCTCTGGCAATGCTTCTTCAAGGCTAAGGCTGGGAAATCCTGGTTCTGAAGCAGGTCTCAGGCACACATCTGCTCTTCTCAAGCAACCTTCAGGCCCACCAAGTGACAAAGAGACAAAGCTGCACTAATCCAGTGTGCTCATGAAGGAAGCGTTAAGCCCACATCAGCCCCTTTAGCTGTGCCTTCATAGAGTACTTACTATCTACTTAAAATATGGCCACTTTCTATAGAGCAGAAGGAAGAAATGTTCATAATGAACATAACACGATGCTTTGTTCTCAAGTCTCAATATCACTCTACAGAGTTAGTAAATGTAACCAGTATAGTTCAGCCAATAAATCCACTTATTCTGAAATAAGTAGACATTTCAGTAGAAGGTATACACATGCATCCTGAAAAGTGAAACCAACATGTAATAGCTATCTATTGCTGCATAAGAAATTATCCCAAAACACAGTAAATTAAAATAACAAGTATCTATTATCTCATAGTGTCTAAAGGTCATGAATCACAGCACAGGTCAGCAGGGTACATCTGTCTCAGGGTCTCACCAGGCTGCACCAGCTAGGTCTACAGTCTTTTCACACCTTAACTGGGGGAGGATCTGAGACCAAGCTCACTGACAAGAGGCCTGTTGGCAGGCCTCATGGTCTTGATGTCTGTTGGCTGGACACACAAGTTCCTTGCCACATGGGCCTCTCCATGAGGTTACTCATAGTACAGCAGCTTATTTTCCCCAGAGCAAGGGCTGCAAGAAGGAGCAAAAGAGGGAAGAGCAATATGGAAGTCACAGTGCTTTATAATCTAATCTGAGGTGACAAACCCATCATGTTTTTTCCGATTCTATTCATAGAAGCCATTAAGACCAGCCCAGACTCAAAGGGAGAGGATTATATAAGGGCATGAACACTCACAGGCAGGGATCATTGGGGCCATTTTAGAGGCTGCCTATCACACAACACAATTCCTTCTCCCATATTAAATAATACTGAGATGGGGCATGCTTCCCCTACATTAAACAACACCTAGAACAAACAAATATTACTTAGAGGCTTGCACCAGGAAACACCTGCTCCTGGAAGGTAAGAGTGTAAACTAAGATAGCTTACTCAGCAAGACTAAAATCTTGCTCATCAAGGTGTCTTCAAGACCCTCACCTCACTGTGCCCACTAGTCCAGAGCTATTAGGTCATAGACTCCGCCCAATCACAAATAGTTTCGTACTTGGCAAGACTGACCTTAAAATCACCCAGCCCATATCCTAAAATGCTTATAAACGTCCTCCCCTAGTTTCATGTTTTCAGACAGCTCTAAGACTTTACAAAGGTGGTCATCTCTCTTACTTCAGTAGGTTTAGTAAGAGCTTTGCATGACCAACAGATTTTTCTGTGGGTCTTCTGAGATGTCAAGAGTAGACAATTTCAAGTATAAGAGTGATTATTTCAGTTTCTTATTACCCATGAAATGTTGACCTACTGTGACTGTAGAATGACAAATTATTTTAATCAAATTCTTCTCGAAAGAAAAAGGAAGTAAAATTATAATTAACCTCTTCAAGAAAAGGTACTGTGGCTTGCTATACATTCAACTGTTAAAGCTAGATCATCTTACTTAGGAGTATACACTGGATACTTTATGGTTAGCAAAAAGTCCAAACTAATGTCCATATTTTCTTCACATCATTCTGTTCTTTCCTAATGCTTTATCAGTGTTGGGGATTTTGCTGCCCTTCCCTACCAACCCGAGAATAGGGAAGTTGTAGAATTTCTGAGCTCTCACTTTTTCCACACAGGCAAAAATTTCACTAGATCCATACAAAATAAAATTCTCTCACATTTCAAAATGTTAACTCGGTGTTTCAAAGCTATTGTAATATTAATATATTTAGAATCCGTCCTGACATTTTTAAAATGAAATTTAAAGCACCAAGCTCTCTATTCTGTATTCAGTGTCAGAAGCAAACACCCCTGTGACTCACAGCACTTATCTCCAAGGCTCTTAATTAAAATGAAAGTGTTTTGTGGGGTGGGGTGTTTTGTTTTTGTTGGTAGCTGATGAAAATTAATGGTGTTATTTATGTGGAAATTATAGTTGATACTTAGAATTCTCACATGACTGTGTAACCCAAAACACAAAATAATTTGATGTCCTTTAGATTGCATCTTGTATTTAGATTTGTTTCAGGATATCCATCTTTACTTAACAGCAGGTTTTCCTCTACTCTGAGTTGCAGTGTTTAGTGGTAATGATGGAGAAACTATTTTTAATATTTAAGAACGTCATCCTTACATGCACTATTTATCTTGTAATTATGATTAATGATGTTAATCTGATGTCCAATTGAATTTATGAATTTTAAAGTTTGGTTTTACTATTTAAACAGCCACATTGGCCACCTTGCTAAAATAGCACCCACACAATTAGCCATGGGGAATTGAGAACTTTTACCTTATCTGTAGATGATCAAGCATTCAATAGGTTAAAAAAAATTACACATTCCAAATTTTTAACTTTTAAAATATATGTAGATAGATGGAAACCTGGTTCTTTATCTCAAAGTGGGGACTTTTGTTTAAATAACCATATACCAAAGAAAAGTTTCATTTCGTTAGAGTAACTTTAGACCTTCCTAAGATAATTTCCCTTTCATTTGAGATCAAAACCATGCTCTTAAAGCTCAGAATACAAACCCATTGAGAATTTGGGACCTAGCCAACACTTTTAATGAAAATCACTATATTTTCTCAAGTCCTAGGGTATTTTAGTCCTTGCATTCTAATGAGTAATTGGTACCACTACCAACCCATTAATCACGTATATTATGGCTGCTTTAATAAGTAATTTTTCCGTGAATATAGCTTAAAGACGATGATTGAAATGAAAATGCCCCTGATTTATCAGCTTATTGATATTCTTGATGAATTAATTCAAGCCCCATGTCTTCATGTATTTGGGATTGGTTTCACAAAATAAATTATATCATTTTTCATAAATGTTTGTACTTTTTTATGTTCAATATTCAATCTGATCAAGCATTACAGTGTGAAATATTAAGATCCAGTGAAAAGTCTGATGTCAAAATGTAACAGAATAAATCATTTTAAAAGTCTACATCTTTTTTTTTTTTTTTTTTTTTTTTGGGTACGCGGGCCTCTCACTGTTGTGGCCTCTCCCGTTGTGGAGCACAGGCTCCGGACGCACAGGCCCAGTGGCCCATGGCTCATGGGCCCAGCCACTCCGCGGCATGTGGGATCTTCCAGGGCTGGGGCACGAACCCGTGTCCCCTGCATCGGCAGGCAGACAAAAGTCTAAATCTTTATTTTTACGTGAATCGCTGTAGATTTACAAATATGCCTCTAGACAGTGTGTTACATAGATATTTAATGTCTGCATGTGTATAATTCCTTCAACTACAGAAAACCTGCCCCACCAGCCTTCAATCATCCTGGTTTCCATCTGAGGAATTTGATAATCAAAAGAACAAAATCACATTCTAAGCCTATTTCTTTCTAGAACTGAGGTTCTAAAAGATAAAAACTCTTCTTTTTTTTCTCTGCAAGCTGATATTTATCTGCCTAACCACCACCACCAGGAGGAGAAGGAATTAGTTTAGAAATGACCAACTTTCCATTACAATTTCTTCCAGTGCCAACTTCCCAGATGTATTTACCTGTCCAAACCATAATTCTGAATCTAAATCACTATTTTTAATCTAATGACTTTAAATTCATTTTAAAATTCAAAGTAGTAAAATTTTGAGAAAAAAGGCTTGGACAATCAGGGCTTCCCTGGTGGCGCAGTGGTTGAGAGTCCGCCTGCTGATGCAGGGGAAACGGGTTCGTGCCCCGGTCCGGGAGGATCCCACATGCCACGGAGCAGCTAGGCCCGTGAGCCATGGCCGCTGAGCCTGTGCGTCCGAAGCCTGTGCTCCGCAACGGGAGAGCACAGTGAGAGGCCCGTGTACCACACACACAAAAAAAAGGTTTGGACAATCAAAAAAGTGCATGCTATAAGTAGTAAAATCCTCCCTAGCACACTCCCTTCTCCTTTCCCTTTCCATG
Source organism: Neophocaena asiaeorientalis asiaeorientalis (assembly GCF_003031525.2). Lineage (NCBI taxonomy): Eukaryota > Metazoa > Chordata > Mammalia > Artiodactyla > Phocoenidae > Neophocaena > Neophocaena asiaeorientalis. Next base: position 12,982,498 of record NW_020173397.1, read on the forward strand.
GTGGTAGTCAACTTTATTTGTTTTTAAAGCTTTCAGACATTTTGAAATTCATTTTGAAATTTTATATACATATATATATATATATAT
>NW_020173397.1:12982830-13023638 GCF_003031525.2 Neophocaena asiaeorientalis asiaeorientalis
AAAAAAAAAGTATGAAAATATTTCTGAAAATATTAAAAAGATAAAACAAACTTGATAACCTTCAGGAAAAGGAATCAAGTGTCTGAGACAGAGATGGAAAAGAGTCTCAACACAGATAAGCTTCTGTACATTTTTAATTTAAATAAGTAAATAAAATTTATAATAAAATTCAGATTTTAATTAATAAACACATTTTAATTGTAAAAAATGTAAGTTCTGTCTTATGGCTTGTTTTTTACATTAATGGAATTTCACTATATGGATTATTCTGCAATATGCTTTTTGTCACTTAACATTTCTTATAGATTTTTTCTTTTCAATACTTAGGAGACTACTGAATTCTTTTTCAAAGTTACATATTATTCCAACACAGATAAACCAAAGTTTATTTTTAAATTCTTCTATTAATATACTAAATCACTGAGTTGAGGGCCAGTCAATAAATGCTTCATGGCCCAATTTAATTAAGCTCTCTTAATTAACACTTCCTTTGGTCTATTAGTAGACAATAAATATAAAAAACAAATATGTTCAACCTTACTAATAATCAAACAAATGAAAATTAAAATAGCAATGGGAGGAATTCATTGCTTGCAAAAAAATTCATTGCTTGTGAATAACAGGGCATATCTTACATTTCTAGTAAGATATAAAATGGTACAGTTTGAAAAGTAATTTGGTAATTTGATTGAAAGCATGAACATGCATATATTTTTCTTTCTTAAAATTAATTTTCTTAATTCCATGTCCATGAATTATTTTTAATTAAGCAATTGGACAAATTAGCCAAAATAAATGTGCAGTTTTTATTACATCATTTTCATGAAAGTAAAAAAAAAATGAGAATATCTAATCATAACAGGTGATCAGTTAATTTATTATGATATGTCCATACAATAAAATACATTAAGCCATTTAAAACAAAGTTGTGGAGGATTATTTATTGAAATTGTTAAAAGAAAATCCGATTGCAAACAGTATATAAATCATCTCATTCTGAGAAAACAATATATTTGAATAGAAAAATATCCTGAAGGAATATATACCCCAAACATTAAACAGCAATTTTTGCCCAAGATTGGAAGCACAGGTAATCTTTTATTACTTTCCTAATAAATATTTTATAATTTTTCTGAAATCAGCATGCAACACTTGTAATATACCACTAACATGTATTATAAAGAAGTAAAACAAGCTTCAGTAATTGTTTAGTCATCAAACTCTATCGTAAGCTGGACCATATCAAAGACCAAAGCATAGAAATAATGGATTTGATAACCTTCTACAATTGCATTTTAACACCTAAAACTTGCAACTTTTTGTGTATGGTGCCCTTGGTTGAAAAACATTGTTTAAAATTATAACCACATCCAATAAAGATGTTAAAAAATATATATATATAGCCACTAAAAGGTACAAACTTTCAGTTACAAGACTAAGTTCTGGGGATCTAATGTACAGTACAGTGATTATAGTTAATTATACTGTATTACAGACTTAAAGTTGTTAAGAGAGTAGATCTTAAATGTTCACAGCACGAAAAGAAAATGGTTATTATGTGACATGATGGAGGTGTTAGATATGGTAGTAATCATTTTTGCAATATATAAATGTATCAAATCAACACATTTTTCACCTTAAATGTATACAATGTTATATGCCAATTATACCTCTATAAAGCTGGAAAAAATAAAGTAAAATAAAGCTGCAGTTGGGGAGTGGACAGTGAATCCACCTCTAAGAATTAGACTCAGTAGTCATTACTATTCTCCTTGATGTATATAAATGACAAGACCTATTTTCTTGAAATAATCTGTAATTGATCTGGCAAAAGTAGAAAGCCATTCTTAGAACTTCAGAATATCAGATATGCACAGCTAGTACCATGGAAAAAAATGTCTGAATGAGTAAGGAGAAAGTGGGCAATACTGAAGGAAGAACTCTATGTGTGAGGCTTACCCCTAAGTAACCAGTATGACACTCTTTGTAAATATTCTTTGTTGCTCTGTGAAGTCTTTTATACGAACCCCCTGCACCCCAACCTCACCCTAATAGTGCTCAAAACAGAGCATTTATCGCACCATGTATTACTTGTGTAAACACATTTCTCCCCATGGACTGCATGTGGAGTCTGTGAAGAGGCCCCGTGACATGGCTTTGTGCTAAATATTCTCTGAAGGCTTTGTTTTTGCTGTCTAGTTATACTGTTTTTATGTGGGGCCTTAGACAGACTGACAAATCATGTCCCCAGCTGGAATCTTCCCTTTACAATACATTTTTCAGGGAAAAACCGTAACATACAAACAGTATAGATCATAGGATCAGTAGGATACCAATTTCTTTAAAGAGCATAGATAGTCTCTACAAAAGGACACCTTGCTATTCAAGTCCGATCTGTTAGGGGGAGTTTACACAGCAGTTTCTAATAACAAGGCATTCTAAGTTATCCAAAATCTATTTAGCAGCAGCAGTTTGGTTAGTGGAATTATCAGGAAATGTATCCAAATCTATTGGTCTCTAGAGTTCAAATAGGGAACATTCAAAATTTAATTAAATATTGGATGTTATATCTTAATCATAAATGTTCAAGATGCAATTTCAGGAGATGAGGTGATTTTTACTTTCTCCTCTATTCCCTCTATATTCTAGGAATTTTCTAAATCAAACTTGAGTGTTTCCTTTTCTAAGAAAAGATTTTGAGTAGTGACTCACATTTCAATATTTCTTTAAGAGGAGAAGATCTAAGTCAGTTCAATGTGAATTGTCTGACTGACCATTGGAGTGTTGCTCATTCAACATAAAAAGTATCACACAGTGAGAGGCATCTTCTTGATCAAAATAAGCTTTGCAATCATCTGAATGAGAAAGATACATTCTAAGAAATGTGTTTTCTAACTGTCCCAAACAATTCTGCACAACTCTAAATAAAATTCATCCTCTTCTTTACTTACTATATTAAAGCCAATACATTTTTGAAATAAAAAAATCATCTGTAATGAAATAGGAAGGAAAATTATTTTTCTCATAACGACTATGTTTTTTAGTCAGGTCGCTGTGAATTCAATAAAACCAATCTATTGTTGCTTCGTCTGCCTTGTTGAGATCAATTCTTCAATTGCAAAAGCAATAAAAAAGTTTGAAATGTCCGAATTAAAATCAATATAATTTATTCCAGAATCCACTCCCATTTTCTTGAAATGATGTACCTAAGGTCTTTGGAGAATCCCTGCATGCCCATTGATATGAGTGTAAAAATAAAGCATATCCTAAATAGAGCGAAGTAAATACAACAGTAGCAGCAAAAATAATGAGACACTTATTGTCTGTGGTATGTGGGGTATTATGAGAGGCAATAGAAATGCAAATGCCTGAGATATGAATGTGTAAGACATGAATCCTATGTCTCAAAAGTTTATGCTCATGTATAGGTCAGATGGAGTCTTTGTACAAAAATATATCATTTGGGGCTTAGGGCAGATTATTACAATAATGATCCCATAATGAGTCACATTCCCTGTGCCCATGCTCCACTGTCATTCCTTCTATCAAGAGGCCAAGTCTATTCAGCTACTCAGTTGAATTTTGGCAAGTCTTGTGCCTTTCTTTAACCAGTAGAAATGGCAAATGTGACTTTGTGCATGTTCCAGTCTGTGTCTTAAAAGGCCTTGCAGCTCCTGCTCTCACCCTTTTAAGCTCTGAGATCACCATACCTGAATAAATTAAAGAATATAAGATGAAAGAATGTGTAGAGAAAGAGGCTCAGACACCCCAGCCGCCACAAGGGAGCCACCCAGACCACGCACAGAAAACAGAACTGCCTGATCACCCACCAATCCAGATGAAGAATACATGGGTTTTGATTTCAGCTACTTTGTTTTGAGGGTAGTTTTTTAGGCAGCAATAAGTAAAGTACTGCTTCAGCTATTTATTCATCCAACCAATATGTATGGACTGCAAACTATATGCCAATCACCAGCACTGGACAAACAGGTGAACATCAACAATGGTCCCTTTTCCAAGGAGTTTATGTTCTAGTATTTGAGCGTAGGGAAGGGAAAGACCAATGATTTAAAAATAGTAAAATAAATAATAATTTTACATATAAAGAGACGATGGCTGTGAGAAAAACAAAGCATGATAAAGAGATGGAGAGTGACCAAGGTGGGCAGGGGAACAAAGAAGATGGTCAGAGAAGGCTTCTCAGGTTTGATGATGTTTAATCAGAAACCTGAATGTTGAGAAGAAGCAAGCCAGGCAAAAAAAAAAGTGAGGGAACAGCTTTCTATCAATAAATGCTATCTATCAACACACATGGGATCAGGCTTCCATGCCTGGGGAACATCAAGGTCAGGGGCAGGAGGGCAATGACTACTGGTGGGTGGCTGAAGTTGAGTTCCGAGAAACAGGTGCTGAAAAGACCTTGTGGGACCTTGTGCATCTGTTATATTTGAAGTAGTGAGGATTTTCTTCACTTTTAACATTTAGTTATGCAGAGACACAAATATCCATTGCTATAAAATGATTCAACCAACATAGCAACAGACTCTCCTCTTTACCCCTAATAAGGCCAGCCCACTGTAACGGCCATTTTGCCCCTTGATGTAAAAATAAAATCTAGGGGGACTTCCCTGGTGGCACAGTGGTTAAGACTCAACGCTCCCAGAAAAGGGAACCCTGTTGCACTGTTGGTGGGAATGTAAACTGATACAGCCACTATGGAGAACAGTATGGAGGTTCCTTAAAAAACTAAAAACATAACTACCATACGACCCAGCAATCCCACTACTGGGCATATACCCTGAAAAAACCGTAATTCAGACAGAGTCATGTACCACAATGTTCACTGCAGCTCTATTGACAATAGCCAGGACATGGAAGCAACCTAAGTGTCCATCAACAGATGAATGGATAAAGAAGATGTGGCACATATATAGAATGGAATATTACTTAGCCATAAAAAGAAATGTGTAGTGAGGTGGATGGACCTAGAGTCTGTCATACAGAGTGAAGTAAGTCAGAAAGAGAAAACCAAATACATATATATGGAATCTAAAAAAAAAAAAACAAAAAAAAACGGTTCTGAAGAACCTAGGGACAGGACAGGAATAAAGACACAGACGTAGAGAATGGACTTGAGGACACAGGAGGAGGAAGGGTAACCTGTGATGAAGTGAGAGGGTGGCATTGACATATATACACTACCAAATGTAAAATAGATAGCTAGTGGGAAGCAGCTGCATAGCACAGGGAGATCAGCTCGGTGCTTTATGACCACCTAGAGGGGTGGGATAGGGAGGGTGGGAAGGAGGCTCAAGAGGGAGGGGATGTGGGGATATATGTATACATATAGCTGATTCACTTTATTATATAGCAGAAACTAACACAACATTGCAAAGCAATTATACTCCAATAAAGATGTTAAAAAAAGAGAGACTCCACGCTCCCAATGCAGGGGACCAAGGTTTGATCCCTGGTCAGGGAACTAGATCCCACATGCATGCCGTAAGTAAGAGTTCACATGCCGCAACTAAGGAGCCTGCCTGCTGCAACTAGGACCCGTTGCAACCAAATAAATAAATAAATAATGAAAATAAAATCTGGGACTATTCTGGAGGTCCAGTGGTTGACTCTGTGCTTCCACCGCAGGGGGCACAGGTTCGATCCCTGGTCAGAAAACTAAGATCCCGTGTGCCACAGAGCAGGGCCAAAAAATAAAAATAAAATCTGCATTATTTGAGCTTTAGAAATTGTCTATTGCATGGATTCACACTTGATAAGCAAAAATTCACTGCTGGGAGGCATGTCTTCAAAGTAGCTTGTTTTTACCCCAGGAATCCCTGACACTGGAGGGAAAATTTGGGTCCAAAGATTAGGAGCTTAGAAAGCGAGTATTGTGAGGACAGCTCCAAAATTGAAGAAGCTGTCACTTGGTCAGAAACTCAGAGGGAAAGCTTAGCCAAGCAACAAAAGCCTTTTCAGGGCTCTTCACACCATGCAGTTGAAACAGTGGTTGATTTCATAGCTAATAAGGCATTAAACTGAATCTCTTAAGCTTTCCATATTGAAAGTAATTGTAAATTGAATTTGCTAAAACAATAACTTAAAGAGGCAAGACTTGAATGTTGTCGGAGCAAATCAAGCGATGATGTGGAATTTAAAGAGCCACTGAAACAAGTGTCTTCAAGTACTTTATTGATCTGCCAGAAACAGCTGCTGTCAACCCTGAGCTTTGCTTGGCAAGTGGAATTATTGTGCATTGATTATTCATCATGGAGTCAGGCTATCAGACTCCAGCTCCAGGTGGGCTGGTCATTTACATTTCAACACTTTGACTCAATAGAAATAATGTGCCTTGGAAGGAAGAGAGAGATAGCACTCCCCTGGGCTCAGGGGCTTCATTCCATGGCTTGTAAAAGCAACACTCCAATCTCTCTGCCTTCCTCTTTGCATGGTGTTCCCCAGACCTGGGTGTCTGCCTCCAGATATCCACTTTGCATAAGGATAGCAGTCATACTGAATTAGAGCCCTCCGGTTGGTCTCATTTTAACTTGATTATCTCTGTAAGGACTCTATTTCCAAATAAGGTACTAGGGGTTAGGATGCCAGCAAAAGAATTTTGGGGGAGGGGAGACACAATTCAAGCCCTAACAGTGATAATCCAAAAGGGTAGGGAATGGTTTAGTATTCTCAGTCTTGGCTGTGCCTCATCACCTTCTGGCAAGCTTTGAAAAATAGCTATGCCTGGTTCCCACTTTCAATGGCTTAGATTTAATTGGTCTGGGTTTAGGGGCCCAAGCATAAGTATAGCGAAGAAGCATCTTAGGTGGTTCTGAAGTGCAGCCAGGATTGAAAACTATTCACTAAATATCTCATTCAGTAGAATATTTAAGAACAGGGTACACTCATTCAGTATGGAAACTCAAAAATAGATCAATTATTTTAAGCACCGTGAGGGCAGAGACCATCTGCTCTGATCATCAACACATCCCTAGGACTTACCAATGTCTAGCCTGTGGTGGCTGTCCCATTAATATTAACACAAGAATGCACACTTGAAAAAATTCAATATATTCACTAAGTATTATATGTTAAGCATTACAGTGAGCATTGAGAAATGTAAATATTTTTTGAGTAATTTAATGAGTGAATGAAGGAATAAGATTATAACCAACATTCTCTTCCGGTCTACTTATAATATGAAATGGGGTGTTACAGTATAGGAAGCAGTATTTTGAGTATGCTGGAACAAATCCACTCTAACAAAAATATTTATTTTAAATCAACTAAACAGCCTGCCTTTTGCCTGGAAAATTTTGTGGGGTTTTGTTTTCTTTCTTTTTTCTTTTCGTAATGGCTCTTACACAACTAGACCTTGGGGCCATCCTCTTTTACTGAGCATATAAATGCTTATGTAACAGGTGATGGACTCTTTATTGACACATTTCAGTATCACTGCATAATGTTTAAGAGTTGGCACTACTCTGTAGGAGAGAAAGACAGTATGCACACACAAAATTATCATAAGAAATTCTTGCATTCAAAATAATACCATTCAGATGCCACTGCCAATGGAGTAATACAATCTAAGATATAGATATCAGGGTTTATCCTTCACAGCATTAGTCAGAGATCGACTAGAATAAAGAGATAAGCAGTTAATTACCTGTTGAATCTGATCAGTTTTGATAACTAGACTGGACAGTAGTTTTAGCCCAGTGAAAAAGCTTCTTTAGCTTTTTTGTTTTTTTAATAGCTCTAGGAATTATGGTGAACTTAATTCACTTGTTTGTTTATCCACCCATCCAACCAGGTCTGCTATTAACCCATACGATAGCTCCTATGGAAGTTGCAAACAGGGGTCCTCCTTGGTAAACAGGTTATAAAATAGCTGCCCCTCCTTAGGGTTGCTACATATCTACATCAGGGTATACACCATGGCAAGCTGGATTTTAGTGCACTGCCTCTTAGCTAGATGTTTTTGTGTATGAAGCTAATCATCATATAAAGACGCCGTGAATCTAACAAACATCTATGAAGGACCTACCATGTGCCAGGACTGGGCTGGGCTCTGGAGACACAAAAATGACTGAGATATGGCCCTGTCCCTCTGGAAGTCCACAGTCCACTCGGGCAGACCCAAACCAAATGAATAACTTAGGATAATGTAAACAGTGAGGGCAAGAGTCCTCTTGAGGAATACAACCAAGGCCTCAAAGAGGAGGGAATATTGGAAATGGGTCCTCAAAGATGAGTAGGAGTTTATCACAGGAAAAACTAACAAACAAAAAACAAAAGCAGAGAGTGAATAGTAAATGCCAGTGTGTGATCACAGTAAGATATAATCAGGGGAAACCAAACAGTCCTAGAGAGCCAGGAAAAAAAATTGCGTGTGATGGGAATATTTGTAAAACTAGTTGGGAAATGTACATTGGCAATAGACAACTCAGATTAGCTGGATAATAGTTAAAGATGGATCTATTCATTTAAGAGAGGGGAAACAATCTGGGTAACTGGAGTAATGTTAGGAAGCAAGGAGGCTTAAGCAAACCAGCACTGGGAGAAAATGCACTTGTTTATCTCTGAAAATGGGAAATTTCCACTATCACATGGCTTCTGCTCTTTATGCCACGTTTTTGAATTACTTGGTTTATTAGATGAATGGATTTTCAAATGTCTCATGTTGTATTTCATTTAAACTATGTTTTCACTAAAAAGAAACTGAGGCATCAACCCAGAGTTGTGAAGCCATTTTGGTTTTAATTTTTAAATTCAAGGTACAGGATAATTTTCCAATATTCTTTCTTTTGCAAATAAAGAAACTAAAACTGTGATTTCTGTCAGCATTGCTGATAGGGTAAAGATGCTGTTAATCCTGGGGTATGCATTGCTTTGCCCTGAAGCCAGCAAATACTTTTCAGTAAAGCTGGCATACACCCCTCTGAGTCTTTGGCTGATAACCATCTTTTGTCTTCTTCCCTGTTTGACCTCTGCACAGCCGTGAAAGGTTGTAATAATTAACAAACCCAGTTAATGGTTAGTATCAATTTGACATTACGTGGTATCATAACAATTTGTGACTGCCCAGTTTCTATGAAATTTCAAATTTGATCACTCTTCGGTAAGGCTGTCAGTCTACATTCTTTTTCCTTTTTCAGTTGCTTATATTTTCCTAGTGCCTTCAGGCTCTGCAAGTTCCTACTCAGCTAAAAAAACATGGAATTTAATTTGAAAAATCCAGTGGAGTTTAACTATAAATTATTCTGTGTTATATTCAAAGGCTAGAGATTTTGAAATTGATCATATCAGCAATGTGTGGCTCTAATCGCATTAGGTTATTTGATAATGTTCTAACATAACAATTTTCGAAGAGTGTTGCTTGAAAGATATTTCTTTGGAATGAATGGAAGCATGATGCATTGAACGCAAAAGCAAAAGGAAACTGTCAGATTTAAAATCAGTTATGGACATACATAGGGCCAAATTAATTGCCTTGTCATACTATACAATTGACATATATCACGGCAACTCTATGGATGGGGAGACTTTGAGCATTAATCATTTTTTACCATAATTCTGCTTTGCTGTATAAAAATATTTGCACAACATTTTGTGAACTCCTTGAGGGTAAATTAAACAGGGCTCACCTTTGCATCTCCAGCATTTGGTCTATGTCCAGTACATACTAGGTATTCAAAACACATTTAACAAGCAAATGAACGATAGTGATAACCTCTTCCTATATACCAAACTCTATGCAGAATGTTTTCTGTGAATTTGCTCATTAATTCTTCACAATAACACCATGAAGTCATTACCATTGTTAATTTAACAGATGATAAACAGAGGCTTAGAAAGGTCACACAGCCAGTAAATGATAAAGAATGGGTCTTGGTAGCTCTAAACTCCCCATTCTTAACTGCTGTGTTATACTAGATGAGTGCTTAGAGAGTTTAAGCAAATAGTAACTGATCTGTGTGAATCTTCATTTGTATAGTGTGATCATAGCATCAACACGGCCATGGGAATCCATCTAGGAAATAAACTTCTCTTCTATCATACTCACGATACCCTGACGCTGACTGTGGGGTACGGGGGGGGGTCCCCTACACCAAGCAATTCTCTGCAACACCAGCTGGATGCCCTACAATTCAATTCAATTCTGATACTAATCGGAGTTAGTGTAGATCCCACAGGTTAAAGGATAGAAAACAGGAAAAAAGAGGAAAAGAAAAGAAAAGAAAGGGGAGGAAAGGAAGAGAGAAAAAATCCCAGGGTCGTGTTGAGGTCTAAATGAGATACAGTTATAAAGGTACTTTGAGATACAGAAAGCAAATATGCAAGGTACAACCACATAATAGTACTGGTACATATCAGTAAGCCTTGGGAATGAAATGTCAATACCAGTGGAAAAAACTACTGTAAATAAGGCACTATAAAGCAAAGCAAATTAAAAAGAATGACTTGACTGGTTATTTTCTGAAATTACAGGCAAAATGCATGTTCGTAACCCAGGCACCGACACAGCTACAAAATCTTGTCTCTCCTTTAAGTGCAGAGGATGAATGTGCTTTAACTGGGGAAAAGTCCTCCTGCAGCCTCGTTCACAGCACAAAATGATAGCACAGAGAACCTGGCCTGAATCCACTGGCATCAAAGAGATTTAAGCATTCCAATGTCACAAATAGCCCAGCCCAGGAAGGCATTGATTCCACCAGATTTACCAGGCAGTTCATACAGCATTGCACCACCCTAAAATAGCCCTCCTATTGCCTCTCTACCATTCATAACAAAGAAAAGAAACAATCAGCTTTCAAAGAGTCACTTGGAGAGACAGTCGGTGACTACAGGTGAATGAATATATTTCACACAAAATGATGTACCACTTACAGCCGAGATTCATTCAACATGGAGAAAATGGGATAGTTGGAAGCAGTAAGTGCTAAAAAACAAAAACAAAAAAAGCAGCCCCAGAAGGACATGGGTGGCAGGCTTTGTACCTAGTGTTCTAAGCAGGATTCCAGGAATGATCCGAAAACTGTGGGAAGATTCACCAAGGTACTTTAAGTGCCTTGAGAAAAGGGGTCTGAAAAATCCATTTTGTTCTTTAAGCCACTGTTTAAAAGCCACTTCATCAGAAGTCTTTTGATCTTCAGCCTAGACTAGGTTCTCTGTATACACTATCAAGAGCACTCTGTTCCTCTACTTCAAAGCCTTTGTAGTAATTTTAACTTTTTGAATTTTTTGTTATAACAAATTTAAAAATACCCAAGAATATTTTCCCATATACTTAGCACTCAGATTCAACAATTTAATTTTACCACATTGCTTCACCTACTCCTTTCCGTCTCCTTCTTCTTTTATGTTGGTGAAATATTTATTTTTATTCTCTTTATTAAAGTATAGGAAATATACAATATTAAATAAGTTACAGGTATACAATATAGTGATTCACAATTGTAAAGGCCATACTCCATTTATAGTTATTATAAAATATTGGTTATATTCCCCGTGTTGTACAATATATCCTTGTAGCTTATTTACACATAATAGTTTGTGACTCTTAATCCCCTACCCCTATGTTGCCCCTCCCTGCTTCCCTCTAAACACTAGTTTGTTCTAGGGTATCTGTGAGCCTGTTTCTTTTTTGTTATATTCACTAGTTTGTCTTATTTTCTAGATTTTACATACAAGTGATACCATACATTATTTGTCTTTGTCTGACTTATTTCACTTAGCATGATCCATGTTGCTGCAAGTTACAAATTTTCATTCTTTTGATGGCTGAGTAGTATTCCATTGTGTGTGTGTGTGTGTGTGTGTGTGTGTGTATGTGTGTATGTGTGTGTATACCATATCTTCTTTACCCATTCATCTCTTGATGACACTTAGGTTGCTTGCATACCTTGGCAATTATAAATAATGCTGTCATGAATACTGGGGTGCATGTATCTTTTTGAATTAGTGGTTTTTTGGGGGGGTATATACTGAGGAGTGGAATTGTTGGGTCCTATAGTAGTTCTATTTTTAGTTTTCTGAGAAACCTGCATACTGTTTTCCACAGTGGCTGTATGTTGGTGAAATATTTAATGCAAAACCCAGGGATCATGTCATTTCATCTCTGAATACCTCAAAATGTGTGTCTCAAAAATGATAAATTTGTTTCATAACCACTGTCTCCACCTAGGTTCCCCCCTAAAGCAGAGCCTGAAACAAAGGCTTGCATGCAAGTCGTTACTTCGGGAAATGATTCCCAAGGGAGAATGCAGGGCTGAGAAGAGTGGAACAGGGAAGGAGGGAAAGGGGATCCAAGGATGCATTGTCAGAGGATCTGCCCGGGGGCACCTGGGGCTTGATCCTGTGGAGGACTCTCTGAGGAGCTGTTGAATTGTTTTCAAATTGTGCACAAAGTGACCAAAACGGGGAATGGGGCTGTGCACTGGTTTCCATACCACCTACTGTCGGAGATTCCCCATTGTGTGGGTGTTAACTCCCTTACACTCCCAGGTTTGCAAAGGAACGCTTCAGAATGAGACAGAAGGGCTGGAAGCGTCCCTACAGGTGATCTGCAGGATGCGACAGAGAAACCTGGAGCAGAAGGTGAGAGGTCTGTGGGGCGGTTTAGGGGAGGTGATATCAGTTTCCACCTACACACTTCTGGGTACAACAGCTGGATGAACACGGAGCTGAGAGCACCAGATCCAGGACACAAGAGGTGCCTGACACAGCTACAATGCCATTGCCACAGCTAACTAAATTCATCCCAATTCCTTAGTATCATCTAACACTCAGTCCAAAATCAAATTCCCCCAGTTACCTCAAAGGTGTCTTTTTAGAACTGCTTTGGTCTAATTAGGATCCGAACAAGGACCACAAATTATGTCCTTAATTAGTTAAGGTTACTATGTTCTCAAATCTCTTTTAGTCTAAAATAGACTGCCTCGTCTTTTTAAATGTCGTTGGTTTGGGACTTTCTTGGTGGTCCAGTGGTAAAGAATTCCTCTTCCAATGCAGGGGACGCGGGTTCAATCCCTGGTCAGGGAACTGAGATCCTACATGCCACAGGGCAACTAAGCCTGTGCGCCACAACTACTGCGCTCTCACGCCTCAGTGAGAGAGCCCGCGTGCCACAAACTACAGAGCCCACGCGCCCTTTATCCTGCACGCCACAGCTAAAGAGAAGCCTGTGCACCGCAATGAAGACCTGATGCAGCCAAAAACATAAATAAAATAAATAAATACTTAAACTTTAAAAATGCCATTGGTTTTATACAAAAAAATATGTTAGTTGTCCTGTACACTGTTCTACATTTGGTTTTGCCATGTTGTAGAGTCATTTCACTTATTTCTCTATCTCAAATACTTCCTGTAAAGATCATAGCTCTACAGGCTTTATTAAACTCAGATATAACTTTTATGGCAAGAAGTCATGACAAGTGATGCCATGTGCTTCATAGCACACCCCATTAGAAGACAGATCTGGTGGAAAGAATGTGGTCCCCTAAAAGATATGTCTATATTCTAATCCCCAGAACCTGTGAATATTACCTTTTATGGCAAAAGATGTGATTAATTTAATAACTATAAAAAGAAGAACTTATCCTAGATCATCTGAGTGGACTGTAAATACAGTCAGATGTACCCTTATAAGAGGAAGTTTGGGACAGCCTCACAGAGGCTATGTGAAGATGGAGGCAGAGATCGGAGTGATGCGGCCACAAGCTCAGGAACTTCCAGGGCAGGAACCAGAAGCTGGAAGAGGCATGGAATGAATTCTCTAGAGTTCCTGAAGGGAATGCAGCAGTGCTGGATTTCAGGCTTCTAGCCTCTAGAACTCTGAGACAATACATTTCAGGTAACAGTAGGGATGTAAAAGCCTGATCCCTCCATTGCCAAGTTCCCCAGGAACTTTCCTTCTAATGGTTCTATTCACTGATGAGTGTGACCTGCATTAATTATTATTTAAGGATAATAAAATGGTGATTCCTCATTCCTTTCCCCTTTATTAGTAAGAGCTCTTTTATAAAGAACTATCCCTTATCAGGTTGGGCTCTTTGCTTATCCGAAAATGCTGTTCATAAAAGAAACACTAAAGATAAATACTTAATTCTTCTCTTTTAATTGCTATTCCCCAAGTAAGGAAATGGTCATGATAGTAATTTTTTTTTAATCTTAAGACTTTTTTTAAAGAGCAGTTTTAGGTCCACAGCAGAATTGAGCAGGAAGTGCAGAGATTTTGCATATACCTCCTGCCCCCGCAGATGCACAGACTCCCTCACTACCAACATGCCCCGCCAGAGCGGGACATTTGTTGCAATCAATGAAGCTACAATGACACATCATTATCTCCCAAAGTCCATGGTTTGTATTAGGGTTCACTCGTGGTGTACATTCTATGGATTTGGACAGACACATAATGACATGTATCTACAATTATAGTATCATATAGAATAGTTTCACTGCTCTAAAAACCCTCCGTTCTCTGCCTCTTCATGACAGTAATTTAAATTCTTATTTGTGTCATTGTTTAATATCTGTCTCCCCTACTAGAGTTTAAAAGTCTGTGTGAACAAAAAAAATCTGTCAACCTGCTTCACGGCCTAATCTGTCCTGCCTGCCACAGGGAAGGAGCACACCTAAGATATTTTAATAAACAGGAATTTCTACTCCCTGAGAAATCCCAGAGCCCCAAGAGGAATGTGGAGCCCTCCCCGACCCCCTTCTGCTTGCCTTTATTTATTTATTTTTTTTTGCTTGCCTCTTCTTTTGATCACAAAGCAGTGAAATTACTTTAGGGGATTTTTTTTCCCAAGCCCTAAAGCAAGGAAGCAAAATCCTGTCAGGCAATATCAGCAACTCCTTGTGAAGGGAACCAAACTTTGAAGGGAATGGATCTTAGGGAGGCTTAGGTGGAGTTTTTGGCATTATTTTTCTCACCAGAACCATTTTCTAGGATGTTGGAGTGGGGAGGGACTTAAACAATCATCTAGTCGAGTAGTGCTTTAAAACAATGCAATTCGAAACAGCCACCACTATGATAATAACCATAATAATACTACACCATTCAGAGTCCTAGGATAACTGAATCAACAGCTTCAGGAACAAACCTCGGAGTCTGCATTTTAAGCTTTTCAGGTACTTCTTAGCCTTGGACTTGGAAAGTACTGCTACCTATAGTGGCAGGGTTTTCAAGTTGATAGTTAGTAATAAAACTTTTGGCAAAACTTCAATAGATGTCCAGTAGTTTTAAAAAAGTAATTCATTCTAAAAATACTAAGCGCCTACTAAGGGCCAGGGACTATTCTAGAAACTGGGAATATGGAAATGAACAAAACCAAGAAGGTCCTTGCCCTCATGCAGCTTATATTAGGAGAGAGGAAGTGCATAAAATGAGCTAAAAATAAGTAAATAATAAACACATCCACACATTAACAGCCCCTCGTACCTTTTTTAGAAACTTTAGGGCTTCCTGGGGCAGAATTTGAAAACGTACCCTCTCTACAAGCACGTGGAAGTGCAGAAAGAAGTGAGTTATCCAAACTCACAGAGCTAGACCCTGGCAGAATGGGGCTAATGCAAACATTCCCTTGGGCCTTGTCTGTACAAAGTTCTTCTTAACATAGGAACGTGGATGGTTTGCCTGTTCATTTGACTTGAGTTTTCACGAGTTAACAACCCTAAGGAGAGGAGGATCCTACTGGACAGGAGAATAGGAACACACCAGCCTCCAAGCTGCAAAGCCCCACTCCAGGTCAGGCACAGAGGTTGAGGAGCAGGGGTTTGCCTAGAGTGCTCAGTGCTGCCAAACTGAATCAGTATTACCTAAAGACCCTTTTCAAACTACTGAGTCCTAGAATTTTGTTACTGTGTACTCTCATTTGGTGGGACGGGAGTGAGGCCTGGGAATATGTATTTTTATGAATCTCTGTATCGGGGGGTTTTTTGTTTGTTTGTTTGGTTGGTTGGTTGGCTGGTTGGTTCAAGTAACGAACAAAAACAAACTCTGGTTTACTTAGGGCAAAGATAAATATTTTGGGTGTGGCTCACAGAATCAAAGGAAGGCTAAAAACATAGTCTTTTAAAAGAACAAGAACTGGAACAGCTCCAGGGGCCTGCATAGCAACAATTAAAGGTTGGATTCCCCACAGGCCTTAGTTAGAAAGAATTGGCCCCTGCCATTATCCACACATGTGTCACTCTACTCAAGATTAAATTACAATGGGAAAGTGTGACTAACCTATCTTGGGCCACATTCCTACTTCTTGGCTAGGGAAGAACAGACATTTCGATTGTCAATCCCATCAAAACTACAAATAATAGAGTGGCAATTGATCAAAGACAAAAGACAGGATGCTATTAGCAGAGAAGGGGGCAAGGATACTGGCAGGTAAAAAGAGCTGATGTCCACTTCTACCTCCCCAAGTTGATGCTGAGACACAGCCAGGTTTAAAGACCAATGGCTTGGTTCAACCCCCAGACAGATATTTGAACTGTGCCTGCAACAGACATATCAATGTGCTTGAAAGTACCCTTCGCAAGATGACCCAAAGACCTTTCTCCTTGGAGTAAATATAACCGTTCCTTTTCCAAAGAAGGCTTCCCTCCCTCATGGCCCTGTTGCAAAAATAGGGTATCTCATTTCACAGCATCAGCTGTTCTTCTCCCAGCCCAGTCTCCAAGCTCACACTGGCATCTTATTATTCTTTACATATACCAGTACATGCCTACCTAAGTTCTTCTGCTGTTGCCAGTTCCCTGAGTGGAACACTTTTCTCCCAGAAGCCATACAACTTGCTGTCTTTTCTTCATTCAGTTTTTTGCTTTAATGTCACCTGTTTAAAAATCAACCTCATCCTCCTGCCCCGGCACTCCCTAACTCCCTTCCTGCTTTTTTTCTCTATACCACTACCTGAAATAATGTAAATTTTCCTAATGTATTTCTTCATTGCCTGTCTTTCCTCTCTAGAATAGGAGCCCCTTGAGGACAGGAAGCTGGTAAGTTTTATTCACTGCTGTATCCCCACATTTATAATGGTGCCTGGTATATTGTAAATGCTCAATATAACTCTGATGAGTAAATGAATAAATAAACACATGAATAAGGTCCTTGAAACACCTGTATAAGAATCAGCCGTGGCAGTTTATTTAAAATTCAGCTTTATGTCCCTACCCTCCACCTACTGAATTGGAACCACCGGTGGATGGAGCCTGGGGACCTGCATTTAGAATCTTCACAGTGATGCTAATGAACACTGAGATCTAAGAATTGCATTCTCCAGAACCAGCACAGGTCCTCTTCCACGTTACACTCCATTGGATGCTTGAAGACAGCTCTTCTAACCTCTTCCTCTCACTCACCCCTGGATTTTGTCTTAGACTGAATGGTTAAATCTTCTACACTTATCCCTCCTAGGAGATCCCTCACTTCCCCCAGCAGGTCAGGCTGTGTTCTTTGAATGCACCTCTATTCATTTTCTTTCCTTTTAGAGTGATCTCGGCTGGAGAGTGACTTTCTAACCAACTGCTCTCTTAAGACCCTGCAGAGCTTTTTGAAAATTAGTTCTTATACATGAAATCCTGCCCTTTTTCCTCCACCCTCCCATTCTTTGGGAAGAAGTTGGAAAAGATTGAAATGTTGTGCTGTTCAGACCTGTGATCTCGGAGTGGAAAACAGTGGGTTTTGTTTCATCAAAATGAAAGGGAAAATGGTGTTTTAATACACATTTTCACTACAGTCTATCTATTGTGTAGGTGATCTGTGTCAGCTAACTGATCGTGCTACTGAGTTTTCTTGCATTGTTTTTAAAAACTGAAAAGCAAAGTTGGCAAAATTCTGGAGCTCAGCTTTCCTACAAACTAGGGTGTGTGCTTGCCGATTGGCTCACAGAACCAATGTGAATAGGCAGAAGAATAGCTCCACCACCTCCTAAGACATTCACACTGTCATCCTCAGAACATGGCACAAATATGTTACATGGCAAAAGGCAGAGGCGATTAAATTAAGAACCAGGAGACAGGTAGAATATCATGAATTATCTGGATGTGTCTAATCTAGTCACATGAGTCCTTAAAATCAAATAATCTTTCCTAAGGTGCAGAGAGAGAGCGATGTGATCATGGAAGAGTCATCAGAGAGGCAAAGCTGTTGGTGTTGAAAACAGAGCAAGGGACCAAGAGGCAAGGCAGCCTCTAGAGGCTGGAAAAGGCATGGAAACAGATTCTTCCCTGGAGCGTCCCGAAAGGAACACAGCCCTGCCGACACTTTGATTTTAGTCCAGTGAGACCTGTGTGAGACTTCTGACTTGCAGAACTGTAAGATAATAAATTTATACTGTTTAAGCTACTAAATGTATGATAATCTGTTACAGAAGCAATAGAAAACTAATACGACCAGTGTACAAATGTAGTTGTAAAGTAGATCAGGCATCATGCTCATAATAGCACTGTTAGTAAAGACCCCAAATTGGAAACAATTCAAATGTCCACCCAGAGGTGACTATGACCTGGTTGCTGGTCACATGGTTATAGCCAGTTTGTGAAAACTCATCAAGCTATTATATATAATACATACACCTTTCTATATGAATATTACTGTATAATAAAATTTATAAAAAGCAATGATAATACAAATGTCCATATAATGGAGTATTATGCAGTCATTTAAAAAATACAGTTTAGAACAGAGGTCAGCAAATAATCTAGCCCACCACCTGATCTAAGCACAGCCATTCCCATTCATTATATAATTCTCTGGCAGCTTTCATACTACGAAAGCAGAGTTGATAGTATTTGTGATACAGACTGTGTGAGGCTCAAAGCCTATGATATTTATTATATGACCCTTTTCAGAAAAAAAGTTTGCTGACCCCATGTTCAATGGCATTGTTATAACTCAAAAAAGTAGTTTACAATAGTAAATATATTAAATGATCCTAAATGTTTAAAACACACATATATAGGGAAAAGTCCATACCTTGAATGTGTTCTTCAGATACTAGCTCTGCAGAATATTTATAATAAGTGCTATGTATGTATAAACAAGCTTGCTTCTATGGTCAAACAATCTTAAGGACTTCTGGGTTAAAAGAAGTTGAAAATGTTTCCTGACTCAAAGCTTCAAAAATATCAAAGACCTTTAAATCTACAAAATAAAGGTAGAAAACACACATCCTCCAAACTTAATTGGTCACTTCAGTAGGCAGGATGCTCCCCAAAACTTGTCCCCTCCTAATCCCTGGAACCTGTTAATATATTACCTTATCTGGCAACAGGGATTTTCTAGATGAGATTAATGTTTCAGCCCTAAAAATAGGGAGATTATTTCAGATTATCTGGGCAGGTCCAATATAAACACATAAACACTTAAAAGCAGAGGATTTTCCCCAGCTGGAGGTTGGAGAGGTGAGACAGAAGGGGAAGCCAGAGAGATTCAAAACATGAGGGGACTTGACCCTTGATGCTGCCTTTGAAGATGAAGGGAGTCACAAGCCAGGGAATGGAGGTCACCTCCTAAAGCTAAGAATGATCCCTGGCTGACAATCAGCAAGGACACGGGTCCTCTGTCCTTTAACCACGTGAAACTGAATTCTCTCGACGATCTGAATGAGTCTGGAAGTAGATTTTCCAACCACCCACTCACCCTTCTTCAAGACTCCAGCTAAGAGCCCAGGCTAGCCAACACCTTAACTTTCAACCTTGTGAGATCCTAAGCAGAGTACTCAGCTAAGCCGACTGGACTTCTGACCAGAAGGACTTCTGACCAGAGCTGTGAGATAATAAACAGGTATTATCTTAAACTGTTAAGTTTGTGGCTATTTGTTACAGCAGCAATAGAAAACTAATACAATAATGGATCCTCTTTTGGAGGGACATATCATGGGATCAGTGTCCAGTGGGACAGACTTTAGGAAATGCTGCTGTAAAGACATATACCTACATATTTGCATTGCTAATCTGTTGAAGAGGTTTCAAGAAGTTTAAAAGTTTTTCTTCTTTACACTTTTCTGTATTTTCTAAATTATCTGTAATTTACCTTTATTACTTTCATAATCATAAAGGATTTTTTTTTATTGTGGGAAACTCTACAGGACAGAAGTCTACTAGGTTTATATCAATGAATAAATTTCAAGAAAAAAAAAGGAAATGAAAGAAAACCTACAGACCAAAAGAGATATAAGAAATATCAATTGATTGCAATTTATGGATCTTACTTGAACACCAAATCAAACAAATTAATTATATATAGTTATATAATATTGATCAATTGGAAACTGAATTATTGATAATTAAATTGGGGTATGATAATGATATTATGATTTTTTAAAATGTGTCCTTATCTCTTAGAGATATATATAGAAGTATTTATGAAAAAAATAAATTGTTAAAATGTGAATGCTGTAGTGTATCTCTCAGATACACCCCCTCTGCTCCCAGGACTGCAGTACTCATTTCCTCAGCTGCTGAGAAGGTTGGCTACTGACAGCTCACAGCTCGGGCCCCCTCTAGAAACTCTCTGACAATTCTTCTTCTTTCATTTCCCAACAGGTATTGATCCCAAGAGCAGCACACAATAAACTTCCTGCATACTAATCTCTGTCTCAGGGTCTGCTTACCCAGGAAACCAACAAGCAATGATGTCAATAATAAGAACAAAGTCAAAATCATAGAGTCTGTGTTTCAGGGCATATGACAGGAGTTCCATGTAGGATTTTCTAGTTTCTTAATATTCTTCACAGAAACTGGCACAACCAAACGTAGAGCCTTCAAGCCAAACTTCTCACCTACCAGGTTGGTAGCCAAGCTCACAACTGTACAGGGTGCTTCCAGGACACATAAGGAGAGTGAAGAGGGGAAGGGGCTCATGTGGATGTGGGACCTGGAATGGGACCTGATTCCACGCACATACAGGCTCCAAGGTGGGGCGATCAAGTGGGGTAGTGGCTTCTGGGGAGTACCAGGCAACTTTCTGAATGACGTCAGGGTGCACACAGCTGCAAATGCCTAGAGTAATGTTTGTTATGATGAAGTAGAGGGTACAGTTTCTTCACACACACTCTAAAGAAAAGCTGTTTGCTGTATCAGGTTACAGAGACTGGTAACTGGCATAATGAGCCCTGAGTTAAACTAGAAAGTGGCTCATAAAGTTATGTCCATCACAGCTTTGAACAAGTAGATGCCAATGTCTCGGGGCAGGCCCAAGTAGAAGAGCAAAATGGGTTTCACCTTCCTAACTTCTTTATCCTCCCCCTCAGACCTTCTCTTTTCTTTCCCTGACTTCCCTCCTATTTTCTTTTGTACCTAACTCAGGGGTCAGCGAAGTACAGCTTTGCCGGCCAGCTGCCTATCTTTTCATAGTCCTCAAATGAAAAATAGCTTTAAATGATGACACTTTAAATGATTATATAAGTATCTGCATAATGGTCTCGATTTTGCCTCTTTGCCTGCACAGCCTGAAATATTTATAAACTGGGCCTTCAAGAAAAAGTTTGTTGACCCCTGGTCTAGCTCACAAAGCAGCATTCATGGACCAGAAAGATTGCAAATGAGTGTCTTTTCTCAGGATTCATGAGACCGTATTAGTGCTAGAGCAGGTAGTGGCTTTTTATTCATCCATTTGACGAATATGTGTTGAGTGCTGAGTTAAGACAGGTCAGGCCCTGTAACAGAGGCTGGATATACTTAAATGAATGAAATACATAAGTTCAGGGCCTTGTGGAGATTGCAATCCAAACATCCTATGCAGATAGTCCAGATGTTTGTGATGCTCAAAGGTGGTCTGTGATCCAGCAGCAACAGCATTACCTGCAAACTTGTCAGAAACACAAATTCTGGGGAATTCCCTGGTGGTCCAATGGTTAGGACTCAGTGCTTTCACTGCCAGGGCCCAGGTGCGATCATGATTGGGAAACTAAGATTCTGCAAGCAGTGTGGCACGGTTGAAAAAAAAAAAAAAATTCTGGGGCTCCACACTAGACCTCTTGAATCAGAAATCTGGACAGTGTGACCCAGCCATGTGTGCTTTTGCCAGCCCTCCAGGTGATTCTGACTCATGCTTAAGTTTTAGAACTACTGAGCTAAACCAACAAGGTTTGTCCTGGGATAGTGGTTTTATGAACCAGGTTTTAAGAAAGTAATTAGCTGTAATGCTCATGTTAGAAGGTACTTTGGCCACCTTACTATCCTATGTTAATTATTTATTTTTACTAAAACTATAGGAAATAGATAGTAAAAGTATGCTGCAGAATGTATAGGCGGCTGAATATATACAGAACACTGAGCTCGGCACTGCAGTGAATGTTCGGGAAATAAAGGCTGCTTGCTGCCTTGAGGTCTTCCAGTGGAAAAGAAAATGAACCCATAGTATCAGCATCATTATATGCCAGGGATCAGCAAACATATTCTATAAAGATCCAGATAGTCAATATTTTAGGCTTTGTGGGCATATGGTCTCTGCCCCAACTATTCAATTTTGCTATTGTGGCACAAAAGCAGCATATCTATAGATGATATATAAATGAATGAGCATTGTACGTTCCAATAAAACTTTATTTACAAAAACAGGCAGCAGGACCATGGTTTGCCAACCCATGTTATATACCATCACATACCATATACTATTACATATGATGCCATAAACCATCCTGTATGGTTTCATTATATATTTCATCATGTTCATATGCTTTATACAATTCTCCCAATAATTTTGTCATATTTGATCATCTAACTTTGACCCTCCTAACTTTGGTTTCCAGAACTCTATAAATATCCTATTTGGGCAAAAATTGTTCAGAGCAGTAAGCTTCAAGGTATAACCTTACTCCAATGAGTGAATACACCCTACTTGTTTATTATCACAGTACTATAAACTACTGACAAAAAAAGTCCCTAAAGTTAATATTATTATTTTAGAGGTTGGAAACTAAGTCTGAAAGAAGTTAAACAAATTGTTGAAGTTCATACAATTAATAAGTTTTGGAGCCAAGGCTCAAACTGTTTTTTCCGGCGCCAAAGCTCAGATCTTTACTGAGAACTGCCTCCCAGTGCACTAAATACCAATATATGCTTAATGTGTAACCAGAAACTGGGTTTAGGGTGCAAATGCAACATTTATGTCTGATTGGCTATTTCTGTTCTTGACTCTTCTATGACTGTGATCTCAGTTTCAGGGCAATTAATATCCTTAAGTCTCAGGACAATCACACATGTTGTAGGTGGGTCATAGTCTAAAACCTTAAGTGCAATACCAGTGAAGTAAATCTGGAATAGTAGATGTTCTTTAACAGCCCTATCACCAGTACAGTTTCCTTTGCAACATGCTTTTACAGTTATTTATCCAGAACCTAACTCCCCATGTGACCATCGGCAGATCTTTCCCCTCCTAGTACGTTAACTTGTCCATCTGAAACTAAGGGTCTTAGTCTATATATTACCAAGAAGTCTGCCTTTGAACTCAAAATTTTAATTCTATATCAACATGACATTCTTCCTCCAAGTTTTCCACTCTTACAGAGACAACCCCATGTGTTTTTCCACGGTTACAGAATGCACACTTCTTCTGTTGATACATATGTTAAACCAAATGCCCAACTTTGTAGAATTTACAATCTTAAAAATTAAGGTAGGTATCATTGCCAAATGTAGAGGATAAATGAATACTTGTGGCCATCTTCACGTCTAAAGAAATTGTAAGCAAAGCCATGGATGACAAGATTTTCAGGGAGTTCACCTGTGGTACTCTGAAAACGGGAAGGGAAAATAAGGCATGCTAAATCTGAGAATGTGAGCAGATCTCTACAGATGGGAACATTAGGGAACAAGCACCCATATGCATGTTTTCAGGTCAGATGGAGAGCCACTGAAAATAGATCAGAAAGCAGCAAAGCCTGACAGGGACACATTTGAAAGAGCAGAATGTAAACTCAATCTCACTGGGTAAAAAAAGACTCGACATTATCCTATTTCCCTAATAAGATATGACTGTGACATGTTGACCGTTCAGAAAACAAGAGGAGCCCAGCCAAGGAGAGAAACATGGCTTTAGACAAACACATCAACAAAGAAAGGGTTCCAGGCTTTCCTGAAAATTCATCAGTCCAACCAATGCCTGCTTCGGATGAATTGTTTTTACCATTCATAATGAAATGAAAAAAAGTAAGAACTTCTTACAAAGATGTAGTAATTGAATGTAAAGGATATTATAGTATTATTTTCTTGGATTATGTGCTTCCTTCTTTTGTTGTTGATGTTGCAAAAAGTCCTTTCTTTTAGATAAAATGATGAGAGTAAATGATAGTTGGATTGACTTTCTTCTGTATTGTCTTCACTTAACAAGATAAAATAAAGTTTGTCAACTTTCTATAAGGTCCATCAAAAAAAAATTAATTATCTTAGTTCATGAAATCCAAAATACTAGGGGGCCTGACTTGTGCGACACTTGGAATCACTTTGTGGATCCTCATGATATCTTCATTGTTGAAGGCCTGTTTTGAATCATACAGTTTACATGTCATTTATAATTGTCCCCTGAATCGTGCAAGACATGTATTGCCATTCATAGTTTACAGATGAGGATGTTGAAGTTTGTAGAAGTCAAGAAATTAGCCTAAGGTAAAACAGCTATTAAAATGGCCATCCTACCTCATATAACATCAGAGGAATGCAAATTAAAACAACAGTGAGAAACCACTACACTCCTACTAGAATGGGCAAAATCCAGAACACTGACAATACCAAATGCTCACGAGGATGTAGAGCAAAATGAACTCTCATTCCCTGCTGGTGGGAATGCAAAATGGTACAGTCATTTTGGAAGACAGTTTGGCTGTTTCTGACAAAACTAAACATACTGCTACCATACGATCCAGCAATTGCATTCCTTGGTATTTAACCAAAGGATTTGAAAACTTAGGTACACACTACAACCTACATATAAATGTTTGCAGCAGCTTTATTTATAATTTCCAAAACCAGAAAGCAAACAAGATATCCTTAGTAGATGAATGGATAAACTGTAGTACATCCAGACAATGGACTACTTTTCGTGCTAAAAAGAAATGAGCTATCAAGACATGTGAAAAGACATGAAGGAATCTTAAATGCATATGACTAAGTGAAAGCAGCCAATCTGCAAAGACTACATACTGTATGATTCCAACTATATGGCATTATGAAAAAGGTAAAACTATGGAGATGGTAAAAGACCACTGCGTGCCAGGCTTGGGAGAGTTGGGGATGAATAGGTAGAGCACAGAGGATTTTTAGGTCAGTGAAACTACTTTGTATGATACCATGATGAAAGATACATATTCTTATACACAGAATGCAAACCAAGCGTGAACTCTCATGTAAATTATGAACTTTGGGAGATTATGATGTGTCAAGGTAGTTTCATCATTGTTATGTAACAAATGTCCCATTTGACAGGGATGTTGATGGTGGGGAGGCTCTGCATGTGTGGGAGCTGGGGGTATGTGGGAAATCTCTGTACCTTCCCTTCAATTTCACTGTGAATAAAACTGCTCTAGCTCATACAACTCAATATCAAAAACACAAACAACCCAATCAAAAAATGGACAGAAGACCTAAATAGACATTTCTCCAAAGAAGACATGCAGATAGACAACAGGCCTATGAAAAGACGCTCAATATTGCTAATTATTAGAGAAATGCAAACCAAAACCACAGTGATGTATCACCTCACACTGGCCAGAATGGCTGTCATCAAAAAGTCTAGAAATAATAAATGCTAGAGAGGGTGTGGAGAAAAGGGAACTCTCCTACACTGTTGATGGGAATGTAAATTGCTGTAGCCACTATGGAGAATAGCATGGCAGTTCCTTAAAAAACTAAAAATAGAACTACCATATGATCCAGCAATCCCACTCCTGGGTATATACCCAGAAAAGATGAAAACTCTAATTCAAAAAGATACAGGCACCCCAGTGTTCATAGTAGTACTATTTACCATAGGCAAGACATGGAAACAACCCAAGTGCCCATCAACAGACTATTGGCTTAACAAGATGTGGTACATGTATACAATGGAATATTACTCAGCCATAAAAAAGAACAAAATATTGCCATTTGCAGTAACATGGATGGACCTAGAGAATATTATATTTAGCGAAGTAAGTCAGACAAACAACTACTATATGTATATATATATATATCACTTATATGTGGAATCTAAAAAATAATACAAATGAATCTATATAAAAAAAACAGAAACTGACTCACAGACAAAGAAAACAAATTTATGGTTACCAAAGGGGAAAGGGAGGAAGGGAAGAATAAATTAGGATTATAGGATTAACAGATACAAACTACTATACATAAAAGAGATAAGCAACAAGGATTTTCTGTACAGCACAGGGAATTATATTCAATATCTATTTTTAAAAATTATTAATTTATTTATTTTTGGCAGCATTTAGTCTTCATTGCTGCATGCAGGCTTTCTCTAGTTGGGGAGGGGGGCTACTCTTTGTTGCAGTGCATGGGCTTCTCATTGGGGTGGCGTCTCTTGTTGCGGACCACAGGCTCTAGGCACGTGGGCTTCAGCAGTTGTGGCACGTGAGCTCAGTAGTTGAGGCTTGCGGGCTCTAGAGCACAGACTCAGTAGTTGTGGCGTACAAGCTTAATTGCTCTGCAGCATGTGGGATCTTCCCAGACCAGGGCTTGAACCCGTGTCCCCTGTATTGGCAGGCGGGTTCTTAACTACTGCACCACAAGGGAAGTCCTATATTCAATATCTTATAATAACTTATAACAGAAAATAATCTGAAAAAATATATATATATGTAACTGAATCATTTTGCTGTACACCTAAAACTAACACAATAGTGTAAATCAACTATACTTCAATTAAAGAAAAAAAAGAGTGGAAAATGAAAGTTCTAGAAAAAAAAATAAAACTGCTCTAAAAAAATTAAATATTGGTCTTCCCTTGTGGCACAGTGGTTAAGAATCTGCCTGCCAGTGCACGGGACAGGGGTTTGAGCCCTGGTCCGGGAAGATCCCACATGCCGTG
Organism: Neophocaena asiaeorientalis asiaeorientalis; assembly: GCF_003031525.2. Classification (NCBI taxonomy): domain Eukaryota; kingdom Metazoa; phylum Chordata; class Mammalia; order Artiodactyla; family Phocoenidae; genus Neophocaena; species Neophocaena asiaeorientalis. The sequence goes on from NW_020173397.1 coordinate 13,009,856, forward strand.
GAGCAACTAAGGCCATGCGCCACAACTACTGAGCACTACTGTGCCACAACTACCAAAGCCCACACGTGTACAGCCCATGCTCCGCAACAAGAGAAGCCACCACAACGAGAAGCCCGCGCACCGCAGTGAAGAGTAGCCCCCACTCGCTGCAACCAGAGACAAGCCCACACGCAACAACGAAGACCCAATGCAGCCAAAATAAAATAAAGTTTTAAAAAAAGAGAGAAAATGCTTAACTTTAAAAAAAATTAAGTATTAATTTTTTTTAATGGTTCTGTCCTTCCTCATAAGCAATGCATCCTCAGACATTTGATCATAAATAGCAGAAATCTCAGCGGTGGACAACCGAAAATTGACAAAACTCACTCTTAACTTCAAAGGAAAGTAGAGGGCAATCAACAGATTGACACTCATCCTTATCAGCAACCTCTATGACTCAAATGTTAACGTTTTCCCCAAACAGCAAAGAAGATGTAAGTGATTTTTAAATGTTTATGTGTCTTAATGTGGCTCAATCGTCAGAATGCTTCGTAGCATTTTGGATATACTCCACTTTGGAAGAGTTGGAGAAACAGCAGCATTTTGTGCATTTCACTTTAATTTGGAGGGGGGACATTTGAGATTAATCTGCAACTAAAAAGAGGTTTGGCTGTGATGAACTGATGTAATTCACAATTTAGACTTATTTGAGGAAAATAACAACAGTCACATTTGCCATGGGCAAAAATGGGATGCACGATGGGGAGAAGGGAGTACCAGCTTGTTGATAGTACCACAGATTAGGAATTAAAAGGGCAGGACAAACATCCAGGGACAATCATTTCACATTTTATGAAATAAAATGGAGACTTTGCCTAGCAATCTTTTCAAAGGGATTCATCCAGGAAGCTTTGATACTGATACCCTGGGTGTAGCTACAACCTAATCATGGGTGCAGTATTAAAAGAAGGAAATATTTCACATTGAATTGTTAAATTAAGAACGTGGGCTGGAGTGCTGAGTGATATGAAAGATGTGGAACCAGTAATCCTAGAGGAAATCCTTCCATTCCATTCTTTCATCGGAGAAAACTCAAAGGCTCATGGTTTGAGATTTTAAATCCTGGGGAGATTATAAATGGTTCAGCTTACTTGGTGAGTCACTCTGGGTCTGCAAAACCAATATTTACCCTTTGACTGCTTTTCCAGAAAGCCTATGTCCTTGTGAGACTTACCGCAACATTCCCTCTCTGAAAAATCCTCTACTGTTGCAAGCGAAATACAGAATGACAAAACGTGGTTTCCTTCCAAGCTTTGGGGACGTGAAAAGGAGAATAAACTTAAGTTTCATTTCCCAGAAGAAGAACTCCAGCTATGTTTCAATGTTTTTAATTTTTCATTTAATCAATAAACATATATGGTGGGAATGAAAGTTTCAAATATCAAACTGTATTTTGCTTCTTTGGAGGAAGCTGGTTTCCCCCAACCACAGCCCTTCTGCCACGATGCTTAGGTCAAGAACCTGAGACAGATTAGCTCAGGGAAGGAGAAAGGTATGATGTAAGACCATATTTTTCCAAGAGGGAAACTGGGAAGCTTTTGCAGAGTGGACAGGAGGAGTCTTGGGGGAGACAAGAAAAAAGGCAAGAATTCATACCCTTGCGTTTTCCCAGCCATGCCTAGTAGATACCACCTTAGGCTGCCAAGATACCAGATGAAACACGCTAGATACAGACAAAGCCAGAATTAAGGATTTTCACCACAGACACCAGAATGTTCTGGGAGGTCCCCAAAAGGGCTTGCTACAGGAAGAAAAGCCAGAGAAGTGGAAGGCAAGAATGCAGAAGAGCACTGCCAGCAGAAATATAATGCAGATCACATATACAATTAAAATTTTTCTAATAACCACATTGTAAAAATAAACAGGTAAAATTAATTTTAATAATGTATCTTATTTAACCTGATACAATCAAAATATTATCATTTTGATAACTAATCAATACAAAAGTATTAATCAGATATTTTACATCTCTGGAAGCCAGTATATATTTCACAGGATTTCATTTATAGCAATCTCATTTCAGACTAGACATATTTCAGGTGCTCAGTAGCTATATGTTTTGGATAGCACAGATCTAGAATAAACTGCATGTAAATCCTGGGGTAGTTAAAAACAGAAGAAACCAAATGACTATGACTGGACAACTCTGTTTGCTTATTTTCTGCTACAAATTGGAACAGCGGTTAAAGAAAAAGGAAAGATCAGTACTAGGAAATATTTTAAAGCCATGGGATTATTTACTGTGTTTATTGGATTCTTCTTAGGTATTACATAGAAAATCCAGCCCCTCAACACACAAGTCTATTCAATGTCTACTGTGTGTAAGGGACTGGACCGGATTAAGGGAATGCAGTGATGAATAAGACACTGAATTGCTCGTGATGCTTAGAGTGGGCCCATAATAAAAAATAAAGACATCATATAAATAGAGACAAAAAAAGCAAACAGTGTGAGAACGAAGGAAGGCAGTCCTTAATTTTGCTGGATTTGTCTAGGCTTGTAAGCTCCATGAGGGCTGGAACCGTATCTGTCTTATTTGTCACTTTCTCAACAGTAGCCAACAGAGGGCTCCATAAAACTTTGATGAGTGAGTGACTGAATGATTGCTGCTCAGAGAGAACTAGGTCAGGAGTAGCCTCACATTGGACATGATGTTCAAAATTGGATTAGAAGAACAAATTGTTCTTCACCTTGGAGAGTGGGATACTTGAGACCAAACACCTGAACGTCTTGGATGGTGAACATTTAAGGCACATTCAGTCAATGATATTTGACTTATGAGGCAGGAGTTTAGGTGGGGATGGAAGATGAGATGGGAAAGATAAGCTGGGGCCAGATGGTGAAAAGTGTGGAAGGATTTTTATGAATTATTTGCAGGATTAGTCTATTCTAGCCACCTGCTGATAGCACTACAGTGGGGTAAAGATTCCCACAATGAGAAAGCATACTTCTTTTGCAGCATATTGATCCCCTGTTTTTAGAGCCTTCAGAAAGCAATCAACCATCAGACAGCCGGACGGTGGCAGGTGACAGTATACATTCTTTGAGCCTACTGTACTTTGCTATTGAATTTTCTCCATCTCAGTTAACGTTTTTCTTCCCTCTTAAATAAAGTTACTGAGAGAACAATAAAAGCAGGGAATAAGATGAAAATGTGCTGGTTTACATTTCACCACAAAATAATAGAATGAGATTTGTTTAAATGGGAAGAGGATTGGCAATCTTTGCTCACTGTTTATCATCAAGCCGCCTTTCAAGGATTTCTTATCTACTGAAGTAATATCAAGTACACCATCCAACTGGCGATATTAATGCATAAATCCCAGGAATACATCTGGAAATGGTTGTGCTATAGAAAAATAGAATGCTCCTGACTAATATGGTACTTTATACATTCAATGTGTGTATAGCAATAGCAAGTTTACAGAGTGGCAATAAACAAAACAAAACAAAGAGGGGAGGATGGTTTATGAAGCTTATAAAGGCATTTATTCCAGCATTTGGATAATAGGAAATTTGATTATGGCCAACACAATTTGGGTTCTTCTTAAAACAGAGATGGTGCAGTGTGATGGTTAATAAGATAAACAAAGTCAGATAAATAAGGACTGCAGCATTGGCTCCTTTTCTTCCTAGGAAGTGACTTAATTATCTGATCCTCATATTTTTCATCTGCAAAATGAAACAACAAAAATAGTACCGAACTGAGCGTTCTTAAGAACAGTAAGTGATATTTTAAAGAAATGCCTGACACATGGTAAAAAGCTCATTAAAAGATACTATTGTTTTATCTTTTGTCCACTGAACAATTATTGAACAGCTACTATGTGCAAGGTTCTGGAAATTCAGAGGTAAAAAACACCTGACTTGAAGAAGTTCACTATTGAACCTAACAAATATTTTCTATAAAAGCATCCATCATTACCTAGACTTAGAATATATGCTCTCTACAGTAATGGTCATGTTTTCTCAAGCTGTTTCACATAGCCCAGGGCTTCTCAACCTTGGCACAAGTGACATTTAGTGCTGGTTAACACTTTGTTGTGGGGACTACCCTGCACATTATAGCATGTTTAGACACGTCATTGGCGTCTACCCACAAGATGCCAGTAGGATCCCTAGTTGTGATAACCATCGTCTCCAGATATTACCAAATGTTCCCTGGGGGTGGGGGGAGGGTGCAAAATCTTCCTTGGTTGAAAACCACTAGCCTAGCCTGATGGTGAATGTGTTCCCAAGTCTTCATAAATAAGTAGGCGCAAACTGACAGAACTAAATTAGAAAATATTTTATCATCTAAGTCAGGGTTTTAAATTCTTATTTGTTAAGGAGCCATTGCCTAAATCAGCCAGCACAGTTAAGGCTCTATTTTGTCACCAAACCTGACTCCACATCTACCAACTTGATGGTGTGGTCACTTACCACTACAGGGTCATCTGAATCCTGCCCCTCCTCTGTATTCTGAGAGTTTCTTTCCTAATTCAAGCACCCTCTTCTCTCAGCAGAGCCACTGTGCCACTCGAGCTGGTTTCAGAGCCTCTTCTCTCTCCCCAATCATCCTACATACGGTAAGTAGGTTGATCTCCCCCAAACACAGCTCTGATTAGATACTCTCCTCTTCAAAAACCTACCGATAACAAACTACAAATAGAACTACCATATGACCCAGCAATCCCACTACTGGGCATATACCCTGAGAAAACCATAATTCAAAAAGAGTCATGTACCAAAATGTTCATTGCAGCTCTATTTACAATAGCCAGGACATGGAAACAACCTAAGTGTCCATCATTGGATGAATGGACCTTACCCTTATTCTGGGCAGTAATTTGTAATTGTTTCATTGGCAGTGATTGAGTAACCAGTTCATCCTGTTTTGTTCAAGATTTTCCCAGTTTTAGCATTTTAACATTGAAAGACTGAGGGAACCCCTGTCCCAGGCAAACTAGCATGATGGGTGACCCATAGCAGTGAGCCCCATTTATTTCCAGATAATTCTGTGGAACTCCAGAACGTATATAACAGATATGAATCTTGGATTCAAAGACAGGTGGATGAAATCTGTCATAACTCTTTACAACTTTAAAAATAATTCAGCCTAAGTTCTGACTTCAGTTTTCTGACTGTTCTTCATTTTTTTAGAAGGAAAGAAAATCTCAGTCTAACCTGTGACCTCGCCTCCAGGGTGAGCCACAGTGCTGGCATCCTAAGCAGAGCCAACACGTGAGGAGAAGAGGGACTAACCTGGCCCTCAGTCAAGTGTGGTGCCTGGGAAGTGGCTGCTGAGTTCCTCACTGTCCCTGTGCCCTTGGGCCCTTCCAGTGCAAAGGCCTCTGCTGCATCCACGTCATGTCTGCCAAATGCAGCCGTTGCTCTGAGGCCTTGATTCCTGCAAAGCAGCCTGGTTGGGAAGAACTCAGGGGCTTTATACGCCCTCCCTTTGGTCCCTTCCTGCCCCAATCAGGAGGAATCCCCCCAATTTAGGGGATAGAAAGGGGAAATTGCAATCTCCTCTCTGCTTGCCACCTTCTTCACCCAATTCTTCCAAAGTTTAGTCCAAAGGACATAAACTTGGGTGCTTGGGCTGATGACAGCCTGCAGACAAGCTTTATGTGGCTTGCCCAGTGTCTTTAAGTTCAAATTTGAATCCTTTAAGAGAGAAAAGTGCTCCCCAGTTTTCCACAGACCTCATCATTCCTTGGTTCTCCTGCATCCAATCCACTTGACCTGTTTCCACCACCTGACTGATCCTTCCAGGCAACTTAAGTTTCCAATTCATGTCCCCCACTGGAGAAACAGAATAGGCAATGAGCACAGAGCAAACCTCTGTGTGAATGGAGAGAAATACAGAGAGGAAAGATAACAGATTTGTATCTCCAAATACTGTCTTAGCCACATATGAAAAGACAATGCAGTTGAGGTGTAGACAGGATGTCCAGAGCCCTGACACTCAGCCTCCAAAGTTGAAAATCTCCAAGTCTTTTGAATGAATGCAAATCTTTACCACATTCTCGCCTGTTCATCATATGACAACCTGCTCCTTTTGTCATCCTCTCTCCCTCTCAGCCTCAACAATCAAACCGTGTAACTTGCTCTTCTCTGTATCTGCTCACTTTGTCCTGAATGATTTAGCTCATTATGTTTCCTCCATCCCCGAATGACTTTTCTACTGATTTCTGGTCAGAAACTTAATTATCCTTCAATTAGGAGCTCAAACTCTGTGTTCCTATGCTTTTACAAAAGGTTCTTGTTACCTTTTCAGGTGCAGCCTCCTCTATCAGCCCATTAGCTATAGGAATTCTTCAAGAATCCTAGACCCTCTCCTTTGATCCCCAACCTCCCCCCTGCAACACCCCATAATCTCACCCATGATCACAGCTTCAGTTATGACTATTTTGCAGATGGCCCACATATGTGTATTTCTAGCCCAGTAGTGACCACATATTTACTTGCCTTTTTGACATCTCTTTTTTGAATATTTCAAAGGCATCTCAAGAACAACTTAACTAATGATTTTTCTCTACTAAACCTGTGTTAGTTTTTCAATGAATGATGGTCGCCACCAACCAGCTGTGTTGTTAGCAACCAGAAATCTAGGAGTCATCCAGGATCTCCCCTTCTCTCTTCCTCTCCATATATAAACCATCAGAAATCCAGTTTTTTCACAAGAAGGGGATGACCTGACCAAGCCAACTCAAAATGGTCTTTCCAACTATTGCAGCGTAAATTGTTGCCATTTGGATTTCCTTCTTCAGTACTTTGGAAAGCATCACTCATCAACTCTGGGGCATAGATAATTTGAATTTCAGAATTGGTCAGGCTGAGAAGGGAACCATGCGAGCCAATGATACAACTTCCAGTTAGAGTCCAAGTCCAAGTCTGAAGGCAGGTAAAGACTGATGTCCCGGGAGCTTGAAGGCAGTTGGTCAGAGAGAGACAATTCTTTCTCACTTAGCCTTTTATTCTACTCAGGCCTTCAGTGAATTGCATGAGGCCCACCCACACTGGGGAGGGCAATTTGCTTTACTCTGTCTATGGATTCAAATGTTAATCTCATCTAAAAATACCATCACAGACACACCACGAAATAATGTTTAATCAAATTCTGAAGACCCTGGTCAGAAGACCAACTTGACTTGGCCCAGTCAAGTTGACACATAAAATTAACCATCACAAGAGCTAAACTTAGTCATTTTTCCTCTTACCTGGCCTGGCCTTTCTAATTCACTGACTTCATGCCACACCAAGTCCAGGTCCGCTAAAAGAGCACACATCCCTTCTTTTCCTAATCAGAACAAGGTCTGCCTATTCCTGGAAGCAAAATGTTGTGTTTTGACCATTAACCTTTCTCCAAAGGAGAGAAGAAAGTCATTAAAAATGCAGCATTTCTAAAAGTTAATTTTATGGAACTCCAGTCCCATAAGATATGCTGGGAAAAAAGAAAGGATTTTTTGACAGTTAAGTGCTATATCCCTGTGTTAGTTTTCTATGCTACATAACATATTACCATAAACTTAGCAGCTTAAAACAATAGCCATTTATTATCTCACAGTTTCCTTGGGTCAGGAGTCCAAGCTTGTCCTAGCTGGGTCCTCTCCTTGGATTCTCAGGGGGTTTCATCACGGTGTTGGCTGGGCTGTGTTCTTTTCTGGAGCCCAGATTCTCTTCCAAGCTCATACGGTTTTTGGCAGAATTCAGTTCCTTGTGGAGGTTGGATCGAAGCCCTCAGCAACTAGAGACAGCCCCTCTCCATAGGCAATCACACATGGCTGCTTGTTTTTCAAGGTCAGCAGGATGACCTCAGTTCATCTTTTAAGGGCTTTCACCTGATTAAGTCAGGTTCTTCCAGGATCATCCCATTTTTTATTGACTCAAGGTCAACTGTTTTGGACCCTTCACATTTGCCATGTAATGTAGCCTAATCACAGGCATGATATCCCATCAATTTCACCAGTCTCATCCTCACTCAAGGGGACAAGATTATGTTGGACTCATACATCCAGAGGTTGGAATCTTTGGGACTATCTTAGAATTCTTCCTGCCACAACCCTGATTCAGTTTGTGAATTAGCATGTTATGGCCTCTGAAAAATCCTAGAGGAAAGAAATCTGGTTGACTTTTTTCTACCTATTGTTCTCCAAATTCATTTGGCCTCAATGAAAACCTTATTTTCATATAACATCCATCATCGTCCTTGAAATTAGTGTTCTGTTTCATCTGTGTTTTGGGATACACTGGAACAGAAAAAAGCCTGGACCACCAAGTTAGTTCAGGATTCATATTCCTATCCCGTCACTTCCCAGTGACTGCAGCTTCGGCACATTCCCTGACCTCACAGGGACTTGGTAAAACGGCTGCGGAAGAGCAGTACGAGCTTCTCAAGGCTGTTACAACAATGGAACGAAAGTAAATAACACCATGGGACATGCCTAGCACAAGTTAGAGATCCAATAAGATAAAAAAATCCTGTTGACCCCTCCCTCTCCTTTTCCATATGAAATTTTATTAACAATTACGAAAATGATACCCTATTGATGTTAGAGTGTATATGATTTCAGATCTCAAACTTGAAGCTCTGTAACATCCTTAAGCTAAAAAATCTGAAATTAAAATTTAAGAGGAAGAATATTTCTTTGTTCTGCCCATGATAGTTAATTTATGTTTTAAACAGTCTCTCATCAATACCATCAGATCATAATAAATCCAAAAAATGAATTATTAGCACTTGTAGGTAGTTTCCGCATTCTTTTTAACTACCAAAATAACAAAAACATGAAAAATTTGGTGTTATTGTTAAAGTTGAATAGGTTAAAGTTGATGGAGATGTCACAAAAAAGTTAACTACCACTCCTTTCATCAAGCAAAGTAATATGGAACGCTTTCAACTATATAACGTGAGTATGAACTACCTAATGCCTTTGGAACAAGTGCCAAGTTTTAGAGACAAAATATTTGACATTTAGGCTAACTTGCAGGGGCAGGGTCTGTATGGCAAGACTAAACAGGACTAATTATAAAGGTATAAAATGACAAAACTTGTGGGTAAAATTTAAACACTGTAATAATTGTGTGACCCTCAGCCAAGTATTTATCCTTTCTAAGTCTCAGTTTGCTTACCTAAAAAATGTGTATAATAATAGCATCTGTATCACAGGCATGTTGTAAAGATAAAATAAATAAAAACTTAGTGTAGTGTGTGTCACTTAAGCTATCATTTGATCTCAACTCTTGTGTTGTGCTTTTAAATCCTTGAATGAAAAGGTGGTGCTGAATTCTGAAAAACTTAGAAAACTTTAGATCGAAGTTCATGTTGGACCTCTCATTAAAAAGAAAAGAGGGTTTCCCTGGTGGTACAGTGGTTAAGAACCTGCCTGCCAATGCAGGGGACACGGGTTTGACCCCTGATCCGGGAAGATCCCACATGCTGCAGAGCAACTAAGCCCGTGTGCCACAACTACTGGGCCCGCGTGACATAACCACTGAAGGCTGTGCACCTAGAGCCCGTGCTCCGCAACAAGAGAAGCCACCACAATGAGAAGCCCGCGCACTGCAACGGAGAGTAGCCCCCGCTTGCCCCAACTAGAGAAAGCCCGCGTGCAGCAACGAAGACCCAATGCAGCCAAAAATAAATAAATAAAAGAAAAATTTTTTTTTAAGAAAAAGAAAAACAGCATGCTTATATTACTCAATGTCATTAGCCATTAATAGAGCGGAGAAAAGTGCAGAGGATATATTACTCGTAAACAAAATTCTTTCTAAATGGAATCCTTTGCTATGTATCCCATGAGGTACCTGTATGTCTTTAGGGACACAAAACAATTTGTTGAAACTTCTGTGCAAATTGAAACTCATATTTGGAGCAATGCATTAAGAATCTACAGATCATTTATTCATGTTCTTCGCTGAAGGAATTGCAGACATCACTTTTATTATACAAATTCTCCTTCGGTGATTAAAATTCCTTCTCTCTGGCATATGGATGGAAAAGAAACAAAAGCAAGTGAGTAAGAAATGTAACCTGCTCTGATACTGATAGATAAATTGCATATATTCAAGAACAAGTAAAGTAGTGTGTGTGCGTGCGTATGTGTGTGTGTGTTTCATATTAAAAAATAAAATATATTGGGAACTCCTTGAATTTTCTCCCTCAGTAATTAGTGGCAAGGATGAAAATGTTCACTTATAGCAATCTCACTGGCACACCATCAGTTATGCCAGAGTGGATGGTTGAAAGAAACGTGAATAGGGTATCATTTTGATATTACTTCTGCAAACACAGCTAGGAGAGCTAATGCTCATTTTAAACTGCATGTCAAGGCTTCAAAAGAGTCACAACAAATAAAGAAAAAAAATCCATGCAATTTAACTAGTTTTTCCTGGAGCTATCCTTTCTTGGGTACTATCAAACATATAAGAAAAAGATGTTGGCATTTCCCAGGGCCACTAGGTGAGCTTGTATTAATTGTGTACACCACAATACCAAGGGGCCTGGACTGAGAGCTTTGATAGAGCATACTTTTTTTTTTTTTGCGGTACTCGGGTCTCTCACTGTTGTGGCCTCTCCCGTTGCGGAGCACAGGCTCCGGACACGCAGGCTCAGCGGCCATGGCTCACTGGCCCAGCCGCTCCGCGGCATGTGGGATCCTCCCGGACCGGGGCACGAACCCGCGTCCCCTGCATCGGTAGGCAGACTCTCAACCACTGCGCCACCAGGGAAGCCCCCTGATAGAGTGTAAAACATAGAATTGGGAGTCACTCAGAATTCGCGGGAACCCGATTCGCCCCTTAATGTGTGAAGTTGGGATGTTTCTTAACTTTTCAAAGACTCAATTTCTTCATTAGTCAAATGGGAATAAAAAATACCTACCTCTTACATTAGTTATGGGAATTGAATAGGTTAATGTATAGGAAACACTTAACCCAATATGCTGTAGATGTGTAGCAGTGGTTGCTATTACTTTGGTTGCTGTAATATCTGTCTTTGTTTGGCTTTTGCAACAGAAAGCAAAGGTAAAAGAGTTGGGAACGGAGACAGAGAAGGGAAGAAAGACATTAACAGGTGATTTATGGAGCAGATGACTAGTGGGGGTAACTGGGGCTCAGCTCCTCTGGGGAACTCTAAGAGACAAAGCAGAACAGCCTCAGTATTATCCCCACCCAAGAGGCGAGAAAGCTGAGGTATTTATCCACCAACTCTCTGTTATTGGTTGAGGACTGTTCGTGGGGACATTAACCTTCCTGCACTTCTGTCCTGTCCTGCATGCTGGACCGGTCTGTCCCAAAAGCAGAGAAATGACCACAGGCAGAAAGAATCAAAGCGATTTCAGTAAGTGGCCTTTCAAGTATAGAAGTGAGCACATAGGGGATAAGGGTAGAGCTCCAGCAGGATCTGCTTCATTCTCCTTAACCCAGACTTTGTTAATCTCCTTAAGTCCTTTATGATGATCCTACTTTATGATGTTATTATAATATAGGCAAAATCTTTCAAACTATATTCTTAGGCATCTTCTCATCTGAAGACTGTAGTCTGGCAGGATTAGAGTGTATATACCCTCCAGTTGAATGGACTTGGAATTTTGAGCTTGGACATCCAGATTTTATATAAGGTTGGTTTGGTAGATGCTCTCACAGAATTTACAGTTGAACTGGAGAGATTGGACATACACAAGTAAAAAATGTAAATTTAGAAATTTAAGGTACCAAAGTAAGTGCATTGGAATTTTCTAAGAAGTGAGATGTGAGGTTTTGTCATTGGGAAAACTGCTGAAATTCCTAATGCTTTCGCCTAGTATCATTTCCCATTTCACTCTGAAACTTCGAGGGATCTAAATAGGGCACACACTTAGCGCTGACTTCTTAAACTATCAACTGCATAGCTCAGTAGTGAAATGATAAATGATTTGGTGCAGCAGAGTAAAAATGGCCAAAGATTGGACATGTTTCCTAGGATGCTAGGAAACATCCTATTGCATTATTCTGTTTCGTTATTTTTAAGAGGAAAGAGAGTAGGAAATGGGTTATTTCCCAACTGTGGCATAAAGAAAACATCAAAGCTGGAGACAAGATTTTTAAGTAAGAGTTTAAAATTGGGAAACACCTTTTGAGTATGTAAATGTTGCTAATTAGAGTGACTAACAATCAACTACTGAGTGTCAAATTTGTGTTCTTAGAAAGATGGGGAGGATGAAAACAGCACAGACTTTGCTGAGGGAAAAACCTGAGATCTAAGCTCCACTACTTATGAGCTAAGATATCAGGTAACTTAGCTCATCTTTCTGAGCCTAAACACCTCTTTTGTAAAAAGAGCATAGTAAGACCTGCCCCACAGTATGGTGAAAAGAATATGACATATAAATATAATATGATACATAAAAATGCTAGAGTCCATCAATGGGTGAACAGATAAACAAATTATGGTACATCTTTACAACAGTTACCCAGCAATAAAAACGACTGAACTACTGATGCACAGAAAAACATGGATTAATCTCAAACTAATCATATCAAACCAAAAAGCAAAGAGTATATATTGAAGGATTCCATTTATATAAAATTCTAGAAAACACAAAATAATCTATAGTGACAGAAAGCACATGAGCAATTGCTTGAGGATGGAGGAACCAGGAAAGGTAGGGAGTGATAGGTTAGAAAGAGGAACTTCTGTAGTGATGGAGATGTTTATCAACTTGATTGCTGTGATGGTTTCATGGGTGTATACCTATGTCAAAGTTTATCAAAGTTATAATCTAAGTATGTGCCTTTATTGTGTGATAATTATACTTCAATGAAGTTGTTAACAAAAACAGTGTTAGTGACATAGTAGATTCTCAGTAAATGTAATTTTCCTTCTCTAAATGTGTGTTTACCTGACCTTGACTCAACCTTCTTGGGGTCAAATTTGGTGAGTACAAATCAAGTGAAGCCAGATAGAACTGACATTCATTATTCTGTCTGCCCCTTTCTCTTTCCTGTAACAGGATCTTCCCTTTTTTAGTAAATTATTCTTCTTTGGCTCAAAAATGTGGTTCTGGTTGGAGCTACCAATCACAGAGAACCAGTACCACTCAGGGATGAGCATGTGCAGCAAACACCAGTGCTGTGTGCCCAGCCCCCAACTTCCCCGACCTATGCTGCAAAAGGCTGGTACCCGCAACCTTCCACAGAGGTTTGCACTTGTGCTACTAGAGTTGCCTCACCTCCAGAGAGCCAGAGCTGGAAGTGCCTAGAAGATTATATCCTCTCAGGGCAACCTGTAGCCAACTACTGGGGCACAGGTGCAAAGCCCAGCTCCCCTGCTTCCACACTGGGCCAAACTCTGAGGTGCAATTTATGTTCTGGAGCTCCCTGTGGGATCAGAAGGAGGCTGGCACTTCATCCGATATTGCAGCTTTGACAGACTCTTTTCCTTCCCTTACCCTGTTACCCTCATTTGCTTACCATTTTCTACTGGGAGAACTTCCTTAATAAAACCACTTGTACTTGAATCCAACCTGAAACATCATGGCAGCCCTTTTTCACCACAGAGATGTGTCCAGGAATGGAACTGGGACCCCAGATGGCCTCATCAGAATCTTTTAGATATTTTTAGAACTTGAGCTAGGGGATGAGGGCTCTCTTTCTTCTATAATCAACAGGCGGTAAGGATGTGATGTGGAAGTTCCTAGTACCCACTTCTTCATCTTGTGAAAAACGATTTTAAAAGAAGAAAGCCAAACTGAGAGAAACTGAGACCAGAGGTGATGAG
>NW_020173397.1:13023701-13056154 GCF_003031525.2 Neophocaena asiaeorientalis asiaeorientalis
GGGGGGGGAGAGAGAGAGAGAGAGAGAGAGAGCAAGCCTCCTCATGATGTTTAGGTCCAAATAGTTATATTTCAGAACAGACACTCTTCTTCTGGAGTGTTTTATGTTGGCCAATAAATACACTGAGTTTCGTTTAAGTTTTTGTCACTTGCAATGGAAGTCTTGATCAAAATTCCTGGTAAGCATTGGGACTTCCCTGTTGCCTCAGTGGTTAAAAATCCGCCTGCCAATGCAGGGTACACGGGTTCAAACCTTGGTCCGGGAAGACCCACATGCCATGGAGCAACTAAGCCCGTGTACCACAACTACTGAGCCTGTGGTCTAGAGCCTGCGAGCCACAACTACTGAGCCTATGCTCTGCAACAAGAGAAGCCACCGCAATGTGAAGCCCGCTCACCACAACGAAGAGTAGGCCCCGCTCACCACAACTAGAGAAAGCCCGTGCGCAGCAAAGAAGACCCAACACAGCCAAATAAATAAATATTAAAAAAAATAAATCCTGGTAAGCAATGGAACTAGGACTTTCTGCCCTTGCCATGTGAAATGCACAGGTTAGAACAAATTGGATCAAACAGGTGAATTGCTCTTACCCAGTTAGGCCACAGGCAATAGCCAACATTCAATGTTCAAAATTTTGCCTTTCAGAATTAGAGCTCAAATAGTTTTCACTTTCTTTTTCCTGGCAAAGAAATACAACTTGTATTTTGAGGTATAATCAAATACTTTTACAATATTTTTCATACTATATGGCAGTTGTTTTTAATAATATGAGCTGATTTTCTTTAGAATATGAAACTCTCCCTTTGCACAGACTGATGCTATGAAATCACTTACAGAGACTATGGAGGTTAATCTTAGATTTCTTCCATTAAAAATTATATGTTTCCCTGAGACACAGAATGATAACATAAAATCCCATTTTATCGTAGAAAGAAATGATCCTAATGGCATAGACTAACAGTGATATTATAAAAATGACTTTCTGGGAAAGTTGAGCTAACAAATGCTCTGAACCTTTACTAAATCAAATGGATAGCAGGACCATTAACTGCTTGGAGAACTTTCAAATTGAAATTTGCTATTTCGTGCAGAATCTTGGAATAGTACTTCCTTGGCTTGGCTAAAATCAGACTAATGACATGAGAATTACTATTTTAATTCATTTAATGATTGTCTGATGACTTAGAACTTTTTTGCTTCCCTCCTGCTATGGAATTTAATGAAATTAAGCTATGAAAGGGTTAGATATATAAAATGCACAATATTTTGTGCAATAATTTCTGTTGTTCTCGGAGTTGGATACTGGTGGGGGAAGAGATACATCTGGGATTATGAAAGTCCATAAAAAGGGGAATGACAATATTAAGTATTACATTTCTGCTCTGAGGACAAGTATTTATACCAGTGGTATAAATATTTATACTAGGGGAGGTTTTTCTCCTTCACGCCCTCCAACAATACCCTGCCCGTTTCAGGGACATTTGGCAATATATGGAAACAGCTGTGACTGTCACCACTCAGGGCATTTTCTACTGGCAACTAGCGAATAGAGGCTAAGCATGCTAATAAATATCCTACAATGCACAGGACAGCCTCTACAACAAAGAATTATCCAGTCTAAAATGTCAACAGTATTGAGGTTCAGAAACCCTAACTTATACTCTTGCTACCAAACATTCCCTTTCTTTCAGCACTTCTGAGCTGCACAACACAGTGGTGAAGTGGCTAATTTGCAGAAGATGTATATTCATTGTACAACTTCTGGATCAGACTCTGGATTCAAGTCAGCCCTGCCACCTCCTAGCCGTATGACCTCAGGCAGATCGCTGCCTCTTTCTATGTCTTTTTTCTAATCTGTAAGAGAGGAATAGCATTTACCTCATAAGGCTATCTTGAGAACTGAGTCAGGTGGACACTCTCAGTAAGTGTGCTTAACACAGTGACTGCACATAATATAGACTCAACTCAACTTAGCTATTGCTGTTTTTACTACTATGAGAAGAACTTGGGTACAGGTATGGGTGATGAAGCAAGATATTTTATTTGGTCTGTTTTCATGAAGCCATTTTGACACTAGGGATATTCTGATATAGCCTAAAACATAAAACACTAGAATTCCATTTTAAAAATTACTGTATAACTTCTACCACAGACATCCTTAGTCCAGTCTTAAATCCTACCCCTCCCTTCTCTTTAAGCCTGAAACCTCTTGTCCATCCTTCATTCTCAACCTATCCCCATCCTACTTTTGGACCTCCATTAACTCTCGCCTTCTGCCCCTCTTTCTGCATCCCTAAACCCCACGGGCTTCAGGAAAAAGTTCCAAGCAGTTTATACACCCATAAAGTATAAGCTGTATGGTAAATTTTGTCAGCAGTCTTGCATTGTTTGGTCTGCCTTTAAAAACAAATTTATTTTTTCATTTGTCTGCCTTTAGATAGGACATGTACTTGTTGCCATGGTCCCCACGACTCCTTATTCCCTTGTATGGAGTACTACGTTGTTCATTTAGGTTTTCTTGCTTTGTCTCCTAAAGGAAACCAGATTTGCCACCCATGACAGTAGATGCTGTAGAAGGATGATAATGTGGGAAGGACTTAGGAATGCTACTGGGAAGAATTGGACGCTTCAGTGGCAGGCTCAGGAAGGTGGAGAAAAGGATGGCATTATGGACAGGACAAAAGCTATGACTAAGTGTGCCAAGGTAGAATTTATAAGGTTTTTTCTGAGGAGAAAGAGTAATATACAAGTCTGGCTGAACAAACCTTTCATGAAGGAAAGCCACTAGGGAGACAGAAACAGGTATTTAAACCAGTGGCTCAATAGCCTTAAGCCCTGGGTGGAAGAATTTAGATTTAACTTATAGGGATGGGAAGTATTAAATAATTTAAAATAGGACAGAGAAGGGACAAGATGAAAAGGATCTTTTGAGTCCTTTAAAAATACATTTAATAGTTTTTTACTACCAATATGTGTTAATTATGATAAATTTAGATAACAATAAAGAAAATAAAAATCACCCCAATCCCACCTCCTAGATTTCAAATTATTTATGGTTATACACACACATTTTCAATAACAAAAATTAAAGTAACAAAAATTTTAGCTTTTTTAAAAAATTTGATATATCAATATGTTTCTCACATCATTAAATATTTTTCAAAGTACTGTTTCTGATATAATTGCAGAAGTAAGCAAATATCTGTGTTCATTGCAGTGTTATTTGTAATACTAAAACAAGCACTAAATGTGAAAACCACACAACTGTGCATTAGCAGGAGCAACTGATCCCATTAATTCATTCCAAAAATATTTACTGAGCACCTACTATATGCCAGGCACTGTTCTAGGCATTGGGAATACAACAGCAAACAAAGCAGACAAAAATATTTGCACTCTCTGAGGTAACACTGTAATGAGTTTGTATGCTGGTGCAGGGGTTTGCAAAGTTTTTCTGTAAAGGGCCAGATATTACATATTTTTAGTCATAGGTTCTCTGTTGCATCTATTCAACTTTGCCATTGTAACTGGAAACCAACCATAGACAATACATAAACAAATGGGTGTGAGTGACTTCCAATAAAACTTTATTTACAAAGACAAGTAGTGGGCCAGATAGATAGATAGATAGGGATAGAGATACATACATTGATATATCAAAATAGAAAATTTGTTGAAGAAAACTTCTTAAAGAAATGAACTATTAACAGTGGCTACTACCTTCAGAGACTTAAGAAATCTTACAGTGTGCATACACTGCTTCTTTAAATAAATTAAAATTTTATAATATGTTTTTTGGCATTTTTCAATATTCTAGTGTGTTTTTTTTTATTAACTATTCACCAGCTATGTGATTTCCAAGTTTTCGTTGTTAAATAAATTGCTGCAACAAAAATCTTTGACTGCAAATTTAAGTATTTGTTTAGGATAATCCCTAGAAATAAAATTATTTGACTAGAGGATTTAAACTCTTAGGCTCTGGATATATATTGCCAAATTGTCCTCTATAAGGATGTAACAATTCACACTTCTACTGACAATATTAAAAAGTATTTATTTCCTCCACAATTGTACCCAAATTGGGCATTTTTATTGGTTTAAAAACATATACATTTCAAAAGGTAATATTATCTTTTATTTTGCATTTCTTCAATGCTATCAGTGAAGCTGGCTCTTTTTCTTGTTTACTGGCCACTTTTACCTTTTCTTTTTTGAATTTTTTATTCACATCATTTGTTCATCATGGTGTTATTTTCCTCAGAGCTTCTAGGTACTTAAAATATTTCCGTGTGAAAATTTTACTTGTCTCTCTTCATTTTCTCCCTTGTGGCATTACTGTCTTCACTCTGGTGGACACTCTTGCCCTCACTTTGGTGTAAGGTTATTCCTATTTCTTCTTAAACATAATTTTTGAAAGGAAATTTACAGAGGTTTTTAGCATGAAGAAATCTCTTCAGGCAGGTTCTTTGAGGTAGCTAAGCTCTTCTTAGCCTCCATGGATGGCCATTCTCTCTGAAAGAAATCTGGTAACATTCCTTTTGCCTACACTATCAGGAGTTCTCCATGTTCTTTCAGCCCGAGATCGTATGGACCAGCAGCCGATCCAGGTAGAGAGGCTAGGACTCTTTACCTACTGTCTTTATAGAAGCTAGGGCATCTCTTCAGAAGCTGATCTGCCTTTTTGACTTGGCTTTCAGTTGATTCACTTCTATCATAATTACATGTTTCCTCTTTCCAGAGCTCAACAGAGCTTGATATCAGAGGAGGAGAAATTACTATTTGCATCACTTCTATTTCTTCTTTAAAACTATATTTTATTTTTTTAATCAGGTTCTCCCTGATTCTCTGCTCTTATTACAGCTAAACTTTTAAAATATATCAAATAGGAAAGAACCAAACAAGCGCTTTCTGGAATGCTTGAGTCTCTTCATGTCTCCACTGAGAAAGTCCAGGATCAGCTATTTTATGACTACATTATGGGGCCTAGACTGCAGGGATACTTAGAGCATCCATGCTGAGCTAGAAATGATACAGAATAGGATAAAATCCAGTTAATTGAGTTGGTCATGAAAACAGGCAAGATTACAGTTTAGAACTGTAGTTTGGAAACTTTTTTCTTTCTCTCTCTCTCTCTCTCTCTCTCTCTCTCTCTCTCTCTGTTTAAGTAGCAGAACCTTTCTTACCAACACAATCTCGAGTGCCCTTCCTCCCAACCCAGATAAAATATTGATACGAACTAATCTGGTCAGTTTAAAGGGAGAGGCAATATAGTTTTACTTGGGTCCACATCTCCTTGACTTCCCTGGAAGTCACCGGCAGCTTTGCAAGACAATCACTGCTTCAGAGACCTGCGTCTCTCTGCTCTAAGGCTTTGTCTAACCACAGGGGCGTAACTGTTCTGAGGAAAGGGAAGCTGGAAGTGCCCCCAGGAGCAGCTCTCAACCACTGAGGCATGGGAGTTGGTGGAAAAACATGACCACTTCCTCATCCCTCGATGGGACCATTTTGAGGTATGCTCCATAACATTCTATCAGAGTGCTCTCTGAAACTGAACCCCAATTGCCTACAGCCTGTTCCATCTTCCCTGTCTCACTTCCCCATTCCTTTTCCTGCTGCCTAGGATCACCGCCTAAATAAGCTATTTGTACCTAAATTAGGAACCCAATTCATATAACTTGTACCTAATAGGAATACAATTAAGAAAATAGTGAGATGATACAAAGTCTGCACATCAGTTGGATAGCATAGACCTCTACTGGTAAATATGGCAGTCACTAGCTATGTGCAGCTATTCAAAATTAAATATAAATTAATTAAAATTAAAAATTTAGGGGCTTCTCTGGTGGCGCAGTGGTTGAGAGTCCGCCTGCCGATGCAGGGGACACGGGTTTGTGCCCTGGTCCGGGAAGATCCCACATGCCGCGGAGCGGCTGGGCCCGTGAGCCATGGCCACTGGGCCTGCGCGTCCGGAGCCTGTGCTCCGCAACGGGAGAGGCCACAATAGTGAGAGCCCTGCATACCGGAAAAAAAAAAAAAAAAATTATTTTCTTAGTTTCACCAGCCACATTGCAAGTGCTCAGTAGCCATACATGGCTGAAGGCTATGGTATCAGACAGCACAGTTATGGAACTTTTCCATCATTGCAAAAAGATCCACTAGATCGTGCTGGTGTAGATTCAATCCCAGATTGATTGAGATTGGCCTCTTCCTAGTCATTACTTCAGGCAACTTACTCTCTGCTGTGAGACTCAGTTTGCACATCTGTAAAATACAGCTGTGGTGGGGATTAAGTAAGATAATTTCTGTAAAGCTTGGAGAAAGCACATACATGTTCAATAAATGTAGGGGAACGAGAGAGGTAAGGGAGAGATCAATCTTGAAGGCATCTAAGAACTGAGGAACAGTGAACAAAACCACTAGTGTAGTGTGTGATCCTAGGCAGGTTATTTCCCTTCATGGGACTCAACTTCCATTCTTGTTAGGAGGTACTGGCAGATTTCTAGACATTATTGAATCTTTGAATTTTCTTATTAGGGTGATTTTTGCACTGGTTTCATCTTCACTTAGTTATCTGTTTAGCCAATGTCAGTTCAATACCGCCTGTCTTCCAGGCACTGTACTGGGTGCAGGGTCGTAAGAGCAAAGAAGGCACAGTCCCTGTCACTGCAGATTTTTAAATCTTAAAGAAAGAAGCAGACAAGAAACTAATGGGGTAATTGCCTAATGATAACCACTGAGATGATCCCCAGCCTTGTCTTCAGAGAAGCTTCCTGAAGAGGGTGGTGACTGAAGCCCTCTCTAGGGAAGAGAGAGCCCGAGTCCAGTGAACAACAGGGAAGAGTTGTTTCCATCAGAGGGAACAGCATGAAACCTTCCTTTGGAGCCTCATTCCATACTTCTTCTTCTCATGTACTAAGATTTTGGAGGGGTAGGGAAAGGTTAAGAAACATACTACAAGTGGGGTAAGAAATGGAAAAGAAAATGAGAGAGAAAGAGAGGAATTGGATGATTTCTGTCATTTTCCTCTAGCTTTCTCAAAGTCCCACCTTCTGGATCAGTGCTTCTCCAGTCATAGACAATGGATCACCAACAATAAAGACGGTGGGGTGGAAGAGGTACTTATAAAAATGCAGATCTCTGGGTCCCAAGACAGACTGAATCAGAACCTTTGGAGAATACGGCCCCAAAGACATTAAAACAAAACAGAAACCTCTTAAAGGAATTCTACTGGGGCTTCTCTGGTGGTGCAGTGGTTAAGAATCCGCCAGCCAATGCAGGGGACACGGGTTCAAGCCCTGGTCCGGGAGGATCCCACATGCCGTGAAGCAACTAAGCCCGTGCGCCACAACTGCTGAGCCTGCGCTCTAGAGCCCACGAGCCACAACTACTGAGCCTGTGAGCCACATCTACTGAAGCCCGTGTGCCCAGAGCCCGTGCTCCACAAACAAGAGAAGCCACTGCAATGAGAAGCCCGCGTGCTGCAACAAAGAGTAGATGTGCAGCAAGGAAGACCCAATGCAGCCAAAATTAAATAAATAAAATAAATTTTAAAAAAAAGGAATTCTATTAAAAACCATTGCTGTGACTGCTCACTTCCTAATGAAGCAGGTCATTTGAAATGGAATGCCTTTAATTTTTATTTTGGTATTTAATTAATTAATTTATTTATTAATTTATTTTTTGGCTGCTTTGGGTCTTCGTTGCTGTGCACGGGTTTTCTCTAGTTTCGGTGAGCGGGGGCTACTCTTTGTTGTGGTGCGTGGGCTTCTCATTGCAGTGGCTTCTCTTGTTGCAGAGCATGGGCTCTAGGCGTCCAGGCTTCAGTAGTTGTGGCACATGGACTCAGTAGTTGTGGCACATGGGCTCAGTAGTTGTGGCTCATGGGCTCTAGAGCACAGGTTCGGTCGTTGTGGCACATGGGCTTACTTGCTCCACAGCATGTGGGATCTTCCCAGACCGGGGGTCGAACCTGTGTCCCCTGCATTGGTAGGAGGATTCTTAACCACTGTGCCACCAGGGAAGTCCCTATTTTGGTATTTAAATGAAGGATGTCTTAATAATATTGAAAGTGCTAAATTCCACGGCTTTCGATTGCAGTGGGAAAACAGGTTTCTTTCTGAAGGAAATTCCTTTCCCACAATCTGGTACCATTTTTCTCTTTCAGTCCATGCTTCTCCACTGTCCTTTGTGTAAATGTTCTTCACTCCACTTTTACCATCTTCTTTATCCATTTCTAAATTTCCCGACCAATAGAATGTCATCGCCTTTGTTTCTATCCTTAACTCTCAGTTCTCCACTTATAGTCTTCCAGCTGACCTTGTCCCTGAATGCTCCTTCTCCTGGTTTCTGATGTTCCTTACTCTTCTTTTTCATCTTGACTTTGACCTGTTACTATGGCTCTACCTTCCCTCCCCCAGATCCTCTCCAGGATATAGTGAGAATTTCTCTTGAGCTCATTGTGGTTTTGTCAGAGGAGACACTTTTAGTTTCAGATCCCTTTTCTTCTGTGCACCTTAAAATTTAAATAAGCTGCTGAAAAATGTCATCAGAATTAATCATTTTAATGCATTATTGAAGAGGGAAAAAATAACTGGAGCACAATGGAACTTCTTTCTGTGCCATTGGCAAATAACACAGTTGAAGCATTGGTTAAAATGGCTGTCACAAACAGCAACAGAGGTATTATCAGTGTACATAATGAAAGCCCAAAGTTTCTTTGCCTGTAAATTCAAGAAATCTGTTATCCATTAAAGAAGAAATAACCAGACAAAATCCACAAATGCCCTTTGTTTCATCATCTTAATAGTGATTTTCATTCCTGACAGGGAGTGGCATGAATTCAAATATGTTATCCATGAAAATTAGGATTGTTTTGTAAAAAATTCTATTCATTTCTACTGGTTACAATGAGTCTGTATTTGTCAAATGGTTTTTATGCTTAAATGAAAAGGTAATGATAAACAACCACTGGAACTGCTAGATGCATGATCCCTGTGCTAGGTTTCCTGACATGCCTCTTTGGCAAATCTGGGCCCAGGGAGTAATCAGTGTGGATATGAAAATGAGCACATTATTTCACTGTTAACAGGCACTGCTAAAATGAAAGAAGGTGTGTGGGTCTATTGATGTTTTTATTTTCTTTCCTGGAACAATTAACTCAATAAGAAATAGTGTAGGCAGGTTGTTCTAAATCCAAAGTTTGATGAAGGAGTTTTGGAACTTAATATTTCCAGTGTATGCAAAGTTTATGAGAAGTGCTATATTGTTAACTACTAGTTCAAATAAGATGCTGTCATACTTGGCCTTCAGTTTACTAACAGGGAAACAGGCTCACTGATGTAAATGGTAAAGAAACAAACATGAAAAAGGATTTCTTAGTCAAGCAAAGAAAGCCTAGTGGCTAACAGCCACTGGGATCTCCAGTGCTTGACAATGCACTTGTAATGGGGAAGAACCCTTTGCATTCTACTACAAGTTAATCACTAAACGGATGTTGCCTATAAGCTTAAATTATACATAATGGCCCATCTCTGGGAACCCTCCCTCGCAGGTAATGAGCATTAAGCTAAAATACCTTTGTTTAGCTCACAGGGAACATCTTGATCAGGCCCACCCCTGAATGACTGCAGGGAGGAAGAAATTAACACATCCTCTCCGGAGGCTGACAGGAACCAGGAAATGTTTGATTTTACTCCCTCCCCTTTTAGTATAAAAAAAAGCCTGAATTCTAACTCAGGCAAGATGGGTTCTTTGGGGCACGAGTCCACCATCTTCTCAGTTTGCTGGTTTTCTGAATAAAGTCACTATTCCTTGTTCCAGCAACTTGTCTCTCGATTTATTGGCCTGTTGCGCAGCAAGTAGTACGAGGTTGGACTCAGTAACACACTGGCAAAATACATACTATTATAATCCCCCTTTCACAGATAAAGGTTTGAGGCTGCGAAATAACTGGCCCAAGCTCAGAGTTATTAAATCACAGAGTCAAGACCTGAACTCAGTTTGTCTGATATCTACCTCTGTGCTTCAATCTGATCCCAGACAGTACAGAATGCTTTGGTAGTGGTATTGCCTAAGGCCACAGTTACTACTCAAGCAGTTCACAATTGCAATACTGATAAAGAAAAAGCATAGAATCACTGTTTATTCACCCTTAGCCAATGCTTCTACATGTCGGGGCTGACCTAGACTCCTGGTAGAAGACAGGTCTTATACCCATGTGTCAAGACTCTCTGAGAGCAGCATTTAGTCATCACCTCCATCTACGCATCACAGGATTTTCACTCTACATTTAGGAACCCAGTGGAAGAAGGCAGAGTAACTTGCCTCTTGATTCACTGGGAAACCTCTTGAGAGTTTACCGCTATGGTTTGGTTTGCCTGCTTTTTAAAATTTTTTTTAGTTCTCAAACTAAATAACTCCTTGAGAAGATTATTTAAAATGCAGATGTCAGACTCCATCCTAAGCGATTCTGATTCAGTAGGTCTAGAGTGGAGCCCAGGAATCAGTATTTGCGAAGTTCTAAAAATGTAAAGGTTCCCTGACCCCTATCCTCCACCCTCTTCCTGGAGACAACAACTTTACGCTCTTTTAATACTTTCATCTGGCACATACACGTCTCTACTGTTCGCCAGAGCTATCAAGATAAGTTACAAAGTGTCAGGGACCTTATGACCCATACCTCAGATTGGCTCTGGTGTTTCACATTAGATATCAAGTATTTATTAAGAATATATCAGAGGAAGAAATACAACATTTACTGAGACCTTGCTATGTGCAAGGTCTTTACATACAACATCTCACTGAATACTTACTATCACTGTATGACCTAGGTAGTTCCTCAGGTCACAGATTCACAGAAGGCAGAGGTGAGATTTGAATCCAATCCAGTTTCACTGAAAACCCAGTGCTCATCTCAGCAAAGCACAGTGCAGAACTCTTTGGTGGATCCTTGACCTCAAAGAGCTTCCTATTTGGGAAAAAAGGGTAGAAAATAGCGAGAAGTCTTAGGAGGAACTCAATAAGTGTGAGTCATCCTACATGTGTTTGTTTCATACTTTCTCTAATCCTGGTCCAGTGCTAAGCACTGGAGATACCATACAAAGGTCCTTCTCCTCCATCTCCCCCAACCCCTGGGCTGCAGAGATGGCAGAATTAGAGAATGTGGATGAAGACACTGAGGAATTGCTGATGCAGGACTTGGGCCCCAAAGCTGAGGAATAGGCTGTCTTCCAATTGAAACAGGAAAACTCATATGATGCTACCCAGCCCAGAAATTCACTAGTAGATAATGAACCAATCAAAGATTGCCACATGTACATGAATGGTAATCAGAAAGACTCTGCCCACTCCACTTCCAAAAATCCTGCCCTAATAGAAAAAAAATCCCATCCTAACAGAACACTCATCAAAGACTGTCTAAGGAGGCTTTCCTTTCTCTTTACGAAAGGCACTCTTCTTTTCAAACCCTTTCAGGTCTCTGCTGGAAGGAAAGTGATAGTAGCCAACTCCCTTGCCATAGTACTGTCTGAATAAACCACCTTTGATTAATTCTACAGGAGGTCTGCTTCCTTCTGACAACATGTTCAAAGCTCTCACCACGCTTAAACATTCAGTCTGTAAACATTAATGAATCTTTGCTCCATCCTGGCTAGATGGCAGACCCAGTACAAGTAATGATAGATGAGGTGGGAACTCAGATCCCCTCCTGTCAAGAGAAGGGTGTGGTCAGATTTCAGCTTTGGGGTGTGGTCAGATTTCAGCTTTGGGGTCTGGTCCCAGGCTGTGACCCTGGGCAAGTTACACAGTGTTTCTGTAGTACAGTTCCCCCTCTGGTAAAATGGGAATAACATCATCACCCCTTACAGGGTTCCTGTGAGGCTTAAATGACCCATATTCAGAGGCAGCTGAGTACATGTAAAAGGAATGAGCATAGGCTTGGCACTGAATAAAAAGGGACGCATGAGTCCATATTGATACAAGTGAATACAAGGATAAATAAACGTGGGAGATGGTAAAGCTCTTCTCAGAGTAGAAAGTAAACTAAAAAATGTAGAAAGGAATGGAATTAGACAATCATGATTTTACAACCATTACAGTAATAACTGATTCAAGAAATAATCAACAATGGATGCTAAATCTAGCCAGTAAACTTGTGATTAAGAATGGGCTATAAAGCTATGTATCTATATCTATGAAAAATGGGGAATGAGGCAAAATATAAATAAGTGGTACATCTGGGTAAAGGACACTTCGGAGTTGGGGGTAATGTTCTTGCAACTTTTCTGTAGATTTGTTTTGTCAAAATAAAAATTAAAAAAAATTAAAAGGAGAAAAAGTAAAAAGGGAAGTAAAGCAGAAATAGTTTCCTAGTTCTGTTACATTGTACATTTTCTCATGATCATAGGCTCAAGAACAGAGTAAGGTTAAAAAAAATTCTAAAATGGTACTTAATAGGGTGGGGAGAAGAGAGCGTGGGTTTGAACCATTTTTAATCCGTATCAGATCTCTGACTTTCAATAAGTTAGGTAACCTCTCTGGCCTCAGTTTTCTCTTCTGCAAAACGGGGATTTATACATTGGTACCTACTGGAAAGGCTGCTATAAAGACTAAATTAGTTCATAATTTGTAACGTGCCTGGCACGTATTAAGCTTATTTGCTATAGTAATTTTATTACATATACAGGGCTTAGAGTCACGTAAACTCCGAATAAACGCTTGCTCTTGTTCTGGTGATTACTGGCTTAAAGTGCTTCAATTGATTTGCCTTAACCTTCGGTAAAAGATAAAAAATTCTTACTCAGGTGCAGAGGGGATCCACCGACCTCGTCAGACCCACTTGCTTCTCCCGTACTCCCTCAAGGCTCAGCTCAAATATCGCTTCCCTAGGCGAGCCTCTGGGGCCCAAGGACCAGACCAGAGGCCTCCCTTACTTGGCGTCAGCTCCGTGGGCCGGTCCTCAGAGCACTCACGGCACCGGCTAACGTGCACTGGCCTGTCGCCCCAGTGCAGTTTAAGCCCCACGACCGTAGGGCTCGGGATGTGTTTTTGCTCACATGGTGAGCCGGGGTAGCACGGTGAGGAGGCCACGGGGCCTCTGAAGGCTGAAAGTGAACTTGGGGCCGAGGTGCGAGTCGCAGTGGGGGACGCAGGGCTATAGAAGGTGGCCCCTCAGAGGCGCTGCCACGTCCCGGGGGCAGCAGGCGGGCCCGGGCGGGGGGGGCGGTGCGGGGGGGGCGGCCATCGCCGCGCCCCGCCTGGTTCGCCGCGGCCCGCCTGGCTCTCCGCGCAAGTTTTCTGGTTAAGATGGCGGCCCCTGTGGTGGCGCAGGCCTGGAAACTACTGAGAGATCTGGCGCTCCGGTCCCCGCTCCTGGCGGCCAGGTCCCAGGTGAGCGGGCCTCTTGGTGGGAGCCTGGAGCAGCCAATGATGCCCTCCTGTCCTTGTCTGTCCACCTCTTCCTGGCCCCGGTGCGCGGCCGCTAGGGCGCCGCACCTGTGGAGGGGACGCGCGGTGCTGCGCCCGGGGGCGCACGAGAGACCCCAGCATCCCCCCACCCCCACCTCGCTTCAGGTGTCGGGGGTCCCAGGCGGAGCGGGTAATGACAGTCCGGGCCACCCCGGAGTGAGAGCCACCCAGCTCTTAGTTGTCGCTGACGTGGGTTACCCTAGCGCTGCGGAGGGCGCCTGGCCCTGTACCAGGCGCTGCAGGCATGTTAAGGAAAAGTCCCTGGGACTGGGTTTTGGAGTCCTGAGGTGTTATTATGTCGACAGAAAAAAAATGCACACCCTGAAAGTTGGGAAATATATTTTATTGGAGGCATTATTGAGGGTTGTATCCTGGGGAAGTTTCTGGATAGCTCTGAGGAACTGTTCCAAAGAGGTAAGGGAGGAGCCAGGATATATGGGAGTTTGGGCTGAAAATAAAACAAAAAAAAAAACTTGTAGTGAAACATCAAAAGATTAGGGCTAGTCACAAAAATCAGATATGTCAAGGTAGTGATTTTAATGCTTTGCTCAATTTGGGAAGGTGTAAGAGTCTGGGCTTATTGAAGTTATTCCTTTGATATGCATCTTCACTCTCTAGGGCCTGTATCCTGTTTTTCTGCATCCTGTATTCCCCTCAGGGTGCACTGTCTCCGGCGGCTGCAGTGACTGCTGACTTGATGGCAAGCAACATTCTTGTTTACTAAAATGGCAGGCAACATTTGTGTGTCCTCAGTTACCTGCTTTGCCAATGCTGCTTCTGAACCGTCTCTGTCTTGAGCCTGTTTGTTAGGCCACATGATGAAGGTGCCTAGAAACCCAACCTTGATGGTTTAGTAACTCACCTCCTGGAGTGAGCTCTCTGCAGGCTGCCTGCTTTTGCAGACTTGGGGGGGTGGGTAGTGGTGCTTGAGTTGGTGAAATGAGGGGGTCAAGGAGAAAGATGGGAAACGCTCTCCCTCAATTCAGTGAGCAGTCAGTCCCAGCACTAAAACACATCAGAGCATTGGCCCTGTCCTCTTTCTCCTTGTTTCAGGAGAATAAAAACCTAGGAGGGCCAGTGGTGGATGCTGAATAGCTATTAGAACTTGGCTTCCTGTAGATTTGATCCATACGTTCTGCAGGTGGCAAGAGTCACAGTAGTCAAAAGGTCTTTGGGGAGTTAGGAGTTGGTGATGACTCATGGACAAGTGATCAACCACTGGACTTCTTATTCTCCATTAGTAATATCGCTCCTCTTTTAAAGAAAGGATGGTGTGGGGCTCATCCACAGCAGAGCATTGTCCTTGTCCGTTTTCCCATCTTTAATTGATGAGAGACAAATGATGACTCCTGCAGTTTTAACTAGGATATGCATAGTGTATATTTTTTAAAAATTGAAAGATAGCTACTAATGATTTTTTGAGTTACTCTAAGCTTTGGTTAATTATGACAGCTGAAAGGTTTTTTTTTTTTTCCTTCTTTCATTTCCTGACTTCTCATTTGTCTGTTTTTGTTAATGTAAATTTAAAAGATGCTAATAACTTATTACTGTAATATCTTTAACAGGCACTTGACAGTATGGTGGGATAGCAAAAGGAATGGTGGTTTTGTCTAATTAAAATAACTAATAACTGTTGTAATAGAGTAAGAATACCTCCAGGTGATCAAGTTCTATTCATTATTTAAGTGTCAGAAAAAAACAAGAACTGTGGTGCTAACTATGGGAGTAGACTTGAATTGATGGGAAACATGGTGCCTAAGGCAGTGAAAACTCAAGCAAAGGAAATAATTGTGCCGAGAAATCCAACTGTTTAGTTGAAGTATGATAGGGCTTCTTGCCTTACCAAGAAATGGGAGTCTGAACACAACACTGTAGAGAATCTGAGTGGGTGATACCCTTGGTTTGGCAAGAAGACTGGGTAAAAGGATCTCCTACCTCACTGCATCTAGTAACTTTGATTTACATACTTGTGGGTGGCGTATTGTCCTGTGAACATAAGCTTAGGAAATGAGTTTGTTTTCTTTTTTTAAGTCAGGGATAGTACACAGTGTTCAAGAACTGGAAATGGGCGTTAGCAAGCATCAGATCCAACTAGCTTATTTCACAGGTAGAAAAATTGAGCACTAAAGTTCAAGGACTTGTTCAAGGTTATAAAGAGAGTTTGTGGCAGAACTGATTACAGATTAAAGGTTTACTTTTCAGTTTCCATTATACCAGGCTGTGGTGTAAATTTCCTCATGAATGTAAGTTATATCAGCATGTAAGTTACTCTGCATAGCATAAAGTTACTATGTAACATCCAAGTCACCAACAGGACTGACACATATTAATTTTTTCTTTATAAACATCTTAGAATTGGCAATAAAAGTAGGTGAGTATTGTTTGTGATTTGTAAGGAACCCTTTTCATATTCTTGAATGCTTCTTTGTATCTGCTCCACCTACCTCTGCATGTATGTTGTGCCTACCTACTCCCTTGCCCATGGCAGACATTACAGTTGAATATGACCCTCTTTTTCTTGGAAACTTAAGAATCCTCACCAAGCGTCTCAGAAAACTCTTGCTACTCTTCTTGGCTCAGACCTTCTTTGTACCAGGCCTTATGCAAAATTCTTATGTGTACAGAGATAAATGACCCAGTTTCTGCTGTGAGAAGTAACTTCAACCACTCTCACAGAGGTGCCAAAGAATGACACTTTATGTACCCCCCCCTCGTTGTTAAATTTAACATTTGACACATACTCCTGATGCTAAATGTCATTGACATTTTTTATTTCTTCTGCAGTTGGCTTCTCCGTTTTGACTTTCAATTGATGTTATATCCTTAAAGGGCCACCCTTTTGCCATTTCTTATTTTACATATATTTCTCTGTTCAGCTTATACCTAGAACAAGACTCTCTAGGTACTGATATTTGGGGATAGTAAACAAGGCAGGCAGAGATCTTGGCCACATGATACTATATTTTAAAGGGCATGTTGGGCACAGAGATGAGCCTGTTACATTAGTTATGTCTTAGGGGAAGTCTTGGCTGAGGGCACTGAGTTTAAATGGTTAGTGATAATCTGATCATGGTATTTTGCCTTTTAGTGCATTTCCCCTCTCATAATGGCTGGGTGAAGTTAACAGAGCTGTTGTGTCGTAGGTGAAGCAAAGACATTGTGGGAAACACTGCCCCTCAGGCCCCTAGTTATAGAATCCTTGTTGTGTGGTTCTCTACAAAGCCCAGAGCTTCTGTCCAGGAACTCAGGGAGGAATGTGTATTGTTGAAGGAAACCAAAACCCTGTCCCTGCTGTTGTGTATCTCAGAATAGATGACTCCAGCTTAATTTTCTGTTCTTTCCAGAAGTGAGAGGAGAAAGATGGATGCCTGGCTTTTGGAAGTGAAGGACTGAAGCTTACGTGCAAGTTTCTGTCAGCTAACTATGGCTGTGGAGGCTGCATTGGAAGCTGTGACTCACCTTTATCTGCCTTTTTGCCTAGAAGAATAAATATGACTCTTTTCTTTTATAAATGAAGTGCACTTGCAATTTCTGCTGTTAGAAAAGGAAATTCATCTCAAATAATTTAGTTGCTAAACTACTGACTTCTGTGTGGGGAAGAGCTGTAAATGATAGCTCTTGTCCCGAAGTGGTTTTGTTTACTGTAAACGAAACACTTCTTTCATGGATGAGTACACAGACCCATAGTAGTGAGACTTTTTGCTGCCCTTGTATCCTGGCCCAATTCTGTAAGCACAACGCCCAGAAACTCACTGACGTATCTTGTATTTTGGGGAGGAAAAGAAATTACATATGCAACTTCAGATCATTTGTCATTCAACTCTTTTTACTATTCACTCAATCTGGAATTGTCCTTTGCTACCTGTGCACCCATCATTTTCTGTTACTTGATGAAAACGTTTTGTCTGAAGAACTTGAGAGATTTCTACACGTTTGAGCAAGTGGTAACGTCAGTATACTAATGAAATTTGGGGAAATGACACTAGAATTAGTCTGGTAAAGATGATGCAGGGGAAGGCATGCCAGGTGGAGTGGACTGTGGGCAAAGGCAGAGGGGAGAGAGAAGATGGGGAGATTAGAGGAGTCATTGGGAACAGTTTGGTATGGAGGAGAGGCAGGTGAGTAACAGAAGTGAAGAGCTAGTGGCGATCTTTTTGGCAAATGAGGGAGGAAAGATGAGCTGTAGAAAGCCCACAGTTTGGCATGGTATAGAACTAGATAACTGCACATCAAGCACATATTGTTCACTTAGTAAATATTTTCTCAGTGCTTAGTCTTTGCCCAGTGCTATTTGTTGGAAGCTCCTTGAAGGCAGAGACTATACTGATTAATTCTTCACTGTAAATCTTGTGCTTTAGAGAATGCTGGGCATATAGATACCTTTAATAAGTGAGTTCTATGAGTGAGTGAATACAGGGAAGATACACAGCCCTACCCTCAGGGGGCTCATAGTCTAGTGGCAAAATTGGCGGGTAAACCAAAAATTATACAGTAGAGAGCTATGTGCTTAGTCTTCTGTGACACTGCGTGGTCTTGCGTGGGGCACTTGCTGTTTCCCTGTCTGAAACACTCTTCCTTCTGATCTCAGGCCTTGTTCTATCCCATCATTCAGCTTTCTGATTCAAAGTGGTCTTCCCACAGGGCGTTCCCTAATTATCTTATCTGACTCACTTTCTCCCCAGAGATTATTTTCTGCCCCTTGCCTGCATTTTAACACTTTACCTGGTGGTTTATTATGTGTTTTTTGTTTGTTTGTTTTATTCTCTGTCTGACTTCCTTCCCCACAAATGTAAGAATGTAAGCTCTATGAGGGCAAAGATTTTTCTTATGCACTGCTATTTCCCCAGCCTGCCTGACCAGTTATTCAGTAAGCTTTTGTGGTCTAAATGAATGCATGGGGTACACAGAGAAATGAGAGGCAGGTAAGTAACAGAGATGAGGGTTGATGCAGATAATTGAGGCAAATGAGGAAGGAAAGGGCTATAGAAAGTCTCGTTGTGAAAGGACTTTCAAAATAATAGGACTGTGCATTTCATATGTTACAGACCCTGTGCAAAGTGATGTCTTCACATTATTTCCTTACCCCTTACAATGTTACTGCAGGGGAGATTGTACTGTCTTCACGTTACAAATAACAGAACAGAGGCATAGAAGGGTCATACTAAATAGTCTGCTTAAAATCACAGGGCCAGGGAGTCACCTGCCTCATGCTGATAAGTTACTTATGCTGTTAAAACATTAAGTTACATTGCCAAAGGGTCCTTTTTGAGCTGAACTATCCGGTTATACTGATGGCTGACCTTTCCTCCTTTCTTTGTCCCTGAGTAATGGGCAGCTTGGTCTTTGCACTTATGCCGACTTAGGTGGACTAATCAACACTGCATGATTGTCCTCTTATCTGACTCTTAGCAGGCTCTTATCTGACTCCCTCCTCTGGCTCCAGGGTCTGGGAAACAGTGAGGAGAAAAGGGTATGGTTCTGTGTTCAAATAGGACTAAGTTCAAATTCTGGGTCTGCCAGGTTCTTGCTCTACTAATTATTGAACTTGAGTGAACCTCAATTTATTGTTCTCTGAAAGGAGCTAATTCTTACAGATAGTTACAAAGATTAAATAAGATGATATGCATGATGTCTGACATTATGGTTAGATAGTAGGCTCAGAGCGATTATTTCTCTTGCAGTAAATTTGAAGCTACATTTACTTGAATTTTTTTTTTTGGCGTTATCAAGCCAGAATAGTTTTCCTTTCCCAGATTTGATAAGCATTTAGTGTTTGCTGCCTTATCAGGGTTAGGTGCTGGCTTGGTGTTTCCAAATGGTTTATTTCACTTAATCCTGCATCAACAACTTCAAACAGAGGTGATTATTCTCAGTTTACATCTAGGGAACTTGAGGCTCAGAGAGTTCAAGCCCTGTCTCCTGGGCCCCAGTTATCTTCATTATTCCACAGGTGGGGTGAAGGTCTGGTGAGGCCTGAGGTGGCAGTGGGGAGGGTTGTGTGGGGAACTCAGTTGCACCATCCTGGATGTTGCTTGTTCCAGAAATGTTTGCACATCTTGGTGTTGGCTTAGTAACTATGGCTTCTGGACCACTTATGCATCAAAAGTTTGAGGTGGGGGGACACCCAAACACTAGACTGTAGTCATAACATGTACGCAAGGGCAACTGGCGTATGCCCCTCACTGTCTGCCCTGTGCACAGGACTGCCTTCAGCGTTTCAGGAATGCTGGAGAAATTGTGAAATTGCATTTCCTTTGGAGGTTGAGTTTTGGGGGATGGTGATAGAGGGTGGAGTTTCCTGGTATTCTGAGTTCAGACTTTGGTCAGTGTGCTGATTACGTGGCCAGCTTTTGCCCCTTTCTGGAAATGATTCCAAAAGAATAGCACGTGGATACTAGTCACAAAGGCATAGATTTCTAACACTTACCTCTAACATTTACTTTTATTTTAAAATTAGAGGGGTTTGATGTAGTGTTTGAGTTGATATTGGAGACATGGCAAAGCTTAAGGAATAGGTCTGAGTTTGGGTCCTGTGAGTGGGGGTGGGATGGGAGTCTGGCATCTCTTTTTCTACCCCTATCCATTTCTCCATGTGCTTACCCTATTTCCATTTCTAGGCTGTCTTAGTCCCAGGGTTGTGACTTGAGGACCCTGAAGAATTTCAGGAGGGCTGCTTTTTGGAGTTAGAGGTGGGGGAGCAGTGAGCGATGAGGCTAGAGACATATGCAGGGGCAACATTTTGCTGATCTTGTGAGTCTGGTAATGGAGTCAAGGTTGGTTCTTGAGGGCAGTGGGGAGCCATTGAAGGGTTTTAATAGGGGCTAATTATTTTTAAAAAATTTTAAATTTTATTTTTTGGGTGTGTTAGGTCTTCGTTGCTATGTGTGGGCTTCTCATTGCAGTGGCTTCTCGTTGCAGAGCACAGGCTCTAGGTGCGCGGGCTTTAGTAGTTGTGGCACGTGGGCTCAGTAGTAGTTGTGGGCTCAGTAGTTGTGGCTCAGTAGTGGGCTCAGTAGTTGTGGTTCTAAAGCACAGCCTCAGTAGTTGTGGCGCATGGGCTTAGTGGCTCTGTGGCATGTGGGATCTTCCCAGACCAGGGTTTGAACCCGTGTCCCCTGCATTGGCAGGCGGATTCTTAACCACTGTGCCACCAGGGAAGCCCCCATTGAAGGGTTTTAGACAGAGGAGTGGCAGCAGCCGTTTTATGCTTCAGAGTATTCTTTCTTTATACAGTGTGGAAAGGGTTGGAGGGATTAAGAATGGAAATCATTCAGGTGACTGTTGTACTAATTCAGTGCCAGTAGTAGTTATGCCACAATAATAGGCATAAACCAGGACTGGAATCACACTGCTTGGGTTTAAATCTTGCCCTTAACTGGTTATCTTCGTGATGTGTGACAATTACTTACATATTTTATTACAAGACTCACTTTTTTTCTTTTTCACATTTCAACATCTCTGAAAACTGCATATGTTTGTACACTTGTGTCACAGATTGAGTGACAGTTTTTTTTTTCTCCAGTGGTACATGAAGTGGAAGATGGGGGTTTGGATCAAAATCAGGGTGACCACATAATTTTTTGCCAAATCAGGATACTTTTGAGAGTGAACGCGAGCGCTGTGAATAATTACACCAGCAGGTATAGCAGAAACCCAGACTGTGCCTGGAAAGCTGATATATGGTCCTCCTAACTAAAATGGACTAAATGATGGCAGTGGGGATAGAAGAGAAAGATTGGCATTATTAAGGAAAGAAGCTGGACAGGATTCATGCTTTCCCTGCTGAGTCCCCATTGCTGGCTTCTCTCCACTGCCATATACCAAAAAGGTGATAAAAGGCTGTGTACCATCCCTGAGCAGAGAAGGTGTGAGGAGCTACTGTTGTTACAAAAGATCCCTGCTTGTCTTTGCTATGGGACCATGTGCTCCGTCCTTGTGCCCAAGTGTTCCCTGGACATGCTGTTATGGTCGTAGAACAAGAACAGGCAAATAAAAGAAGAGAAATAGAAAGACCCATAAATATGTCAGGCTTGCAAAGTGCACATTTCTAAACTTGAGCACAGTGAAGAGCTTTCCAAAGCTCCAAGACTCCCTTATCCTGCGTTCACAACGTTCTGGGCCCTGGTGGAATCATGCAGTGTGGCTTAGATA
This sequence comes from Neophocaena asiaeorientalis asiaeorientalis, assembly GCF_003031525.2. Taxonomy (NCBI): domain Eukaryota; kingdom Metazoa; phylum Chordata; class Mammalia; order Artiodactyla; family Phocoenidae; genus Neophocaena; species Neophocaena asiaeorientalis. Next base: position 13,045,317 of record NW_020173397.1, read on the forward strand.
TTTCCTTTTGTGCTCTCAGTCTTGTGTGGATGATGCAGTTGATTATTAAGGCCTCTTTGATTGAAAGATCTCCTTGGACTTTTCTTAAGGGGAAAAAAATGGTTTTTTGAAAGGGACACATACTGGAACTCAAGACTAATGTTCCTTGGTGTTGGCTCCTCTGTGCCTCTTCTGTTGTGTTAACTGGTGGCTAGCTCGTGGTACCATTTCTCTATAACTTGTACCTGCGCATAACTTTGTCCATTCCTGGGCCCCCTCCAGCTTCCTAACCCTAACACATCATTCAGCTTCTGTCTCTCAGAATGTCACAGTTCTAATAACAAGAACATCTCATCAGTCTAGCTCATCCTTTTGCACTCACGTTCGGGTCACTGGCCAGCTGAAAGACTGGCTGGTTCTTTTTAAGGTGTCCACCTCCGCCTTACCACCTGTGGCTGAGGTGGGGAGGTCTTGGAGAGGAGCAGCACCATGGCCCCCTGAGTAGAAGGGCTCTGAGTGCAGTGTTGGTGGGGTGGCCTGATCCATTTAGAATTCCTTCATGAACTGCTGCTAACTTGTCCATCTTCTCTTCTCCAAGTACACATGTTCACGTTTGCTTTGTTTCCTTTTTCACATTCCCAAATTTCTGAAGATCTTCTTACTATTCACTTGGCTGGTCTTAGTTAGATTAATTTATCAGAGATTAAGGTCATGGTAGTGGGCCTTGTTTTAGACCGCTTTCTTATGATCATAACTAAAATAATTCTCAGGAGAGAATTATTAATTGGGAAAATGGGGTATCATGGGAAGTCAGCTTGTCCACCCAAATAGCCAAGTGAGTGTTTCCAAGACAAATGTAGACAATAGGCTTCATATGGCCCTGGAGTACTTCCTCAGCTTTGCTTGGAGCAGTATTCTGCATTGAAATAACCTAACTTCTCTTGGTTCACTTCCACTTTATGCTTCCCAAAGGGGATTCGTTTGGGTCCTTTTGCCACCACTCAATAAAAAACTGCCATATTGGGCAGGACTTCCTTGAAGCCACCTGCAGAGGATGCTGGCTCCCACATTAGTGCCTGGTGCAGTGAGGTGGGACTCGGAGCACAGGGTTTATTTCATTTAAACCATGAGTATGAAGACTATATTTTATCTTAAAACTGGGGCACTTTTGATAGTTAAAAGGGAGCACTGTTAATAATTATGCCAGGATAATAGGCATAAACCAGGACTGGAACCAGACTGCCTGTGTTCAAATCTTGCTTGCAACACTTAGTAGATTTGTGACCTTCTGAAAATTACTTAGGTATTTCATTGCAAGACACACTTTTTTCTTTTTCACATTTCAGCATCTCTGACATATGGATGTGTTTTACAGTTGTGTCGTAGATTGATTGGCAGGTTTTTCCCAGTGGTACATTAGAGTGGTGCAGAAAAGTTGTTCATTCTTAAACTTGATGAAATTTCTGTGCCTCAGTTTTCTCATCTGTAAAATGTAGGGAGCTACAGTATTCACCTCCCAGAGTTACAATGAGGATTAACTGAGGCCATGCATATCATCTTAGCACCATGCCCTAGATGATCAGTAAATTTTAGTTATTGGTTTTGGCATTATTGTCACTAGCTTTAATAAATTGTAGTTAAATCATAGTTAATTAAATCATATTACATAATATGTGATGAATCAGGAGATTGGGATTGACACGTATACACTGATGTGTGATGTGTATAAAATGGATGACTGATGAGAAAATAAATAAACATAAAAAAATAAAAGGGATGTTCTCAAAAAAAATTGTAGTTAAATCATAGTTACTTAAATCATTACATAATATGATTAAATCACATTTAACTTACATGTGTTGATTAAATAAAATATATTATTTAAGTAAAATAGATTAAATAAAATATCAAAATATATTAATTAAAATACACTAATTGAAAATGGTTAATTAAAATATATTAAATATATAATTAAGTTACGGTCACATAAGTAATAAACAGAAAGGCTTAATTTTTGTAAAAAGCCTCCTTCAGTGTTTTCCCTGCTTTTCTCCTAAACCCCCTCAACATTGCAACTTGCAAGGGAGATGAACAATGTAAGCAAAGTAGGGGATTAGAACAGTCAAGTTGGGGAAATGACATGGAAGGAGAGAGAGGCTCTCTGTAGTGCCTTATTGGTGTCAGGAGTGGAGGACTACAATGAAGTCCCTTGGGAAAAGGACTTTCTTGCACTTAGCCCCAGATTGGGAGTGGAGACCAGCCATTTAGCTTTATCAGAAAATTTACTGTTTTCACCTTATCAGTGGAGATCTCTTCACATTTTTATAAGGAAACTATCTTTGTCTTTTGTTTGATGTCACTATCTTCTGCTAATGCTCTCCTAATTGCTGTCCAAATGACCACCTGGACTTTGAAGGACATATTTGGGTTAACTTAACTTTGAAAAGAAGGGGAGGAAAAGAAGGTTCAGAACTCTTTTTAAAGTGATGTATCATTAAAATTGAAAACCAACAATATAGGGAAAAGAAAGATTTTTTCAGTTTTTAACCTTTTTATAATTAGCATGAAAAAATAAATGTGCTATATGGCTAATTAGAAAAACTAAATAAGCTTTGAGATAGTGAAGTTGTAAACAGGTTATCCTCACTAATTTAAAAATGATTACGGATTGAATGGCTGAGTGTTGAGGAGATTAGCTTGAAATGGAAGCAGAAGTCTTGTGACTGGTTTCTGGGGAGGCTGAGCCTAATGGTGTAGATTCTAACATCAGTTCTAGTGTATGGGTTTTCCAGTACCACCAAGCATTTCTCCACCAGCTGGGTGTCCTACAATCCAACTAAATTCTGACATTGTTGACATGGAAATAGCATTAGATTCCACAAGTTAAGGGCACAGTCCAACAAGACTGCCCCCACCCCACTTCAGAGGCCAATATCAAGTCTACATTGTCACTTGTACGGGTTCCATTAATTTGCTAGAGTGGCTCACAGAATGTAGAGAAACATTTTACTTCCTAGGTTACCAGTTTATTGTAAAAGGCTATATAACTCACTAACAGCCAGATGGAAGAGATGCCCTGGGCAAGGTGTGTAGAGAGGGTTATAGAGCATAGCACTCTCTCTGAATCTGCACATGTTCACCACCCCCGGAGCTCTCTGAGTCTCCTGGTACAGGGATTTTTATGGAGGCTTTATTACATAGTCAAGATTGATTAAATCATTGGCCTTCAGTGATTGAACTTAATCTCTAGCTCCTGTCCCCTCCCCTGAGGTGGAGGAGGAGGACTGAAAGTCCCTACCCTCTAATCACTAGGCTGGTTCCCCTGGCAACCAACCCCCATCCTTAGGTTACCTAGTGGCTTTTCAAAAGTTGTCTCTTTCATTTAACAAAGACACCTTTATCACTCTCTTCACTTAAGAAATTCCAAGGGTTTTGAGAGCTCAGTACAAGGACTGGGGATGAAGACCAAATATATATTTATTATAAATCACAGAATCACAGTGTGCTGTTAGGATTGGAGTACCAATTCCAGAACTCCTAGCAGGCATGTTGCGAGTATAATCGATCCTTTCTTTTTTGTTTCATATACGTTTATGGTGAGGTTTTTATGAGTGATATAAAATTGATTTTATATAAAATATTTTAATGTGGGGGAAAACTTACAGAGTTAACTTTTAGATAAGGATCTTGCTGTGATTTATGTCATAAAGTGTTCTGCCTATGTTAAGAGTTTTATAGTGTCTGGCCTTACATTTAGGTCTTTAGTCCATTTGGAGTTTATTTTTGTGTATGGTGTTAGCGTGTGTCCTAATTTCATTCTTTTACATGTAGCTGTCCAGTTTTCCCAGCACCACTTATTGAAGAGGCTGTCTTTTCTCCATTGTATATTCTTGTCTCCTTTATCAAAAATAAGTGCATAGGTTTATGTCTGGGCTTTCTATCCTGTTCCATTGATCTATATTTCTGTTTTTGTGCCAGTACCATACTGTCTTAATTACTGTAGCTTTGTAGTACAGTCTGAAGACTGGGAGCCTGATTCCTCCAGCTCCATTTTTCTTTCTCATGATTGTTTTGGCTATTCGGGGTCTTTTGTGTTTCCATACAAATTGTGAAAGTTTTTGTTCTAGTTCTGTGAAAAATGCCATTGGTAGTTTGATAAGGATAGCGTTGAATCTGTAGATTGCTTTGGGTAGTATAGTCATTTTCACAATGCTGATTCTTCCAATCCAAGAACATGGTATATGTCTCCATCTGTTTGTATCATTCATTTCTTTCATCAGTGTCTTACAGTTTTCTGCACACAGGTCTTTTGTCTCCTTAGGTAGGTTAATACCTAGGTATTTTATTCTTTTTGTTGCAATGGTAAATGGGAGTATTTCTTTAATTTCTCTTTCAGATTTTTCATCATTAGTGTAAAGGAATGCAAGAGATTTCTGTGCATTAATTTTGTATCCTGCTACTTTACCAGATTCATTGAATAGTTTTAGTAGTTTTCTGGTAGCATATGTAGGAGTCTCTATGTATAGTATTATGTCATCTGCAAACAGTGACAGCTTTACTTCTTCTTTTCTGATTTGGATTCCTTTTATTTCTTTTTCTTCTCTGATTGCTGTGGCTAAAAATTCCAAAACTATGTTGAATAACAGTGGTGAGAGTGGGCAACATTGTTTGTTCCTGATCTTAGTGGAAATGGTTTCAGTTTTTCACCATTGTGGATGATGTGGGCTGTGGGTTTGTCATATATGGCCTTTATTATGTTGAGATATGTTCCCTCTATGCCTACTTTCTGGAGGATTTTTATCATAAATGGGTGTTGAATCTTGTCAAAAGCTTTTTCTGCATCTATTGAGATGATCATATGGTTTTTCTCCTTCAGTTTGTTAATTTGGTGTATCACATTGATTGATTTGCGTCTATTGAAGAATCCTTGCGTTCCTGGAATAAACTCCACTTGATCATGGTGTATGATCCTTTCAGTGTGCTGTTGGATTCTGTTTGCTAGTATTTTGTTGAGGATTTTTGCATCCATGTTCATCAGTGATATTGGCCTGTAGTTTTCTTTTTTTGTGTCATCTTTGTCTGGTTTTGGTATCAAGGTGATGGGGGCCTTGTAGAATGAGTTTGGGAGCGTTCTTCCCTCTGCTATATTTTGGAAGTGTTTGAGAAGGATAGGTGTTAGCTCTTCTCTAAATGTTTGATAGAATTCACCTGTCAAGCCATCTGGTCCTAGGCTTTTGTTTGTTAGAAGATTTTTATTCACGGTTTCAATTTCAGTGCTTATGATTGGTCTGTTTATAGTTTCTGTTTCTTCCCGGTTCAGTCTCGGAAGGTTCTGCTCTTCTAAGAATTTGTCCATTTCTTCCAGGTTGTCCATTTTATTGGCATAGAGTTGCTTGTAGTAATCTCTCATGAGCCTTTGTATTTCTGCAGTGTCAGATGGTACTTCTTTTTCATTTCTAATTCTATTGATTTGAGTCTTCTCCCTTTTTTTCTTGATGAGTCTGGCTGATGGTTTATCAATTTTGTTTATCTTCTCAAAGAACCAGCTTTTAGTTTTATTGATCTTTGCTATTGTTTCCTTCATTTCTTTTTCATTTATTTCTGATCTGATCTTTATGAGTTCTTTCCTTCTGCTAACTTCGGGGTTTTTTTGGTTCTTTTTTCTCTAATTGCTTTAGGTGTCAGGTTAGGTTGTTTATTTGAGATTTTTCTTATTTCTTGAGGTAGGATTGTATTGCTTTAAACTTCCCTCTTAGAACTGCTTTGGCTGCGTCCCATTGGTTTTGGGTTGTTGTGTTTTTACTGTCATTTGTTTTTAGACATTTTTTGATTTCCTCTTTGATTTCTTCAGTGATCTGTTGGTTATTTAGTAGTGTACTATTTAGCCTCCATGTGTTTGTATTTTTTATAGTTTTTTTTCCTGTAATTGATATCTAGCCTTATAGTACTGTGGTTGAAAAAGATACTTGATATGATCTCAGTTTTCTTAAATTTATGAAGGCTTGATTTGTGACCCAAGATATAATCTATCCTGGAGAATGTTCCATGAGCAGTCGAGAAGAAAGTATATTCTGTTGTTTTTGGATGGAATGTCCTATAAATATCAATGAAGTCCATCTTGTTTAATGTGTCATTTAAAGCTTGTGTTTCCTTATTTATTTTCATTTTGGATGATCTGTCCATTGGTGAAAGTGGGGGTGGTAAAGTCCCCTACTATGTTGTGATACTGTCAGTTTCCCCTTTTATGGCTGTTAGCATTTGCCTTATGTACTGAGGTGCTCCTATGTTGGGTGCATAAATATTTACAATTGTTATATATTCTTCTTGGATTGATCCCTTGATCATTATGTATTGTCCTTCTTTGTCTCTTGTAATAGTCTTTGTTTTAAAGTCTATTTTGTTTGATATGAGAATTGCTACTCCAGCTATCTTTTGATTTCCATTTGCATGGAGTATCTTTTTCCATCCCCTCACTTTTAGTCGTATGTGTCCCTAGGTCTGAAGTGGGTCTCTTGTAGACAAAATATGTACAGGTATTGTTTTTGTCTCCATTCAGCCAGTCTGTGTCTTTTGTTTGGAGTATTTAATCCATTTACATTTAAGGTAATTATCGATATGTATGTTCCTATTACCATTTTTTAAATTGTTTTTGGTTTGTTATTGTAGGTCTTTCCCTCCTCTTGTGTTTCCTGCCTAGAGAAGTTTCTTTAGCATTTGTTGTAAAGCTGGTTTGGTGGTGCTGAATTCTCTAAGCTTTTGCTTTTCTGTAAAGGTTTTAATTTCTCCATCGAATCTGAATGAGATCCTTGCTGGGTAGAGTAATCTTGGTTGTAGGTTTTTCCCTTTTATCACTTTAAATATGTCCTCCTACATCTTTCTGGCTTGCAGAGTTTCTGCTGAAAGATCAGCTGTTAACCTTATGGGGATTCCCATGTGTGTTAACTTGTTGCTTTTCCCTTGCTGCTTTTAATATTTTTTCTTTGTATTTAATTTTTAATAGTTTGATTAAACTATGTTTCTCCTTGGATTTATCCTGTATGGGATTCTGCATTTCCTGGACTTGATTATTTTCTTTCCCATATTAGGGAAGTTTTCAACTATAATCCCTTCAGATATTTTCTCAGTCCCTTTCTTTTTCTCTTCTTCTTTTGGGACCCCTATAATTCGAATGTTGGTGCGTATAATGTTGTCCGAGAGGTCTCTGAGACTGTCCCCAGTTCTTTTCATTCTTTTTTCTTTATTCTGCTCTGTGGTAGTTATTTCCACTATTTTATCTTCTGGGTCACTTATCCTGCAGTTCTTCTGCCTCAGTTATTCTTGATTCCTTCTAGAGAAGTTTTAATTTCATTTATTGTGCTGTTCATCATTGTTTGTTTGCGCTTTAGTTCTTCTAGGTCCTTGTTAAACGTTTTCTGTATTTTCTCCATTCTGTTTCCAAGATTTCAGATCATCTTTAGTATCATTACTCTGAATTTAGGCTGCCTGTTTCCTCTTCATTTGTTTGGTCTGGTGGGTTTTTACCTTGCTCTTCATCTGCTATGTATTTCTCTTTCTTCCCATTTTGCTTAACTTATTGTGTTTGGGGTCTCCTTTTCACAGGCTGTAGGTTTGTAGTTCCCGTTGTTTTTGGTGTCTGCCCCCAGTGGGTAAGATTGGTCCAGTGGGTTGTGTGGGCTTCCTGGTGTAGGGGACTGGTGCCTGTGTTCTGGTGGATGTGGCTGGATCTTGTGTTTCTGGTGGGCAGGACCGTGTCCGGTGGTGCGTTTTGGGGTGTCTGTGAACTTAATATGATTTTAGGCAGCCTCTCTGCTAATGGGTGGGGTTGTACTCCTGTCTTGCTAGTTGTTTGGCATGGGGTGTTGAGCACTGGAGTTTGCTGGACGTTTAGTGGAGCTGGGTCTTAGCGTTGAGATGGAAATCTCTGGGAGAGCACTCGCCGATTGATATTATGAGGGGCCAGGAGGTCTCTGTTGGCCCAGTGTCCTGATCTCGGCTCTCCCATCTCAGAGGCTCAGGCCTGACATCTGGCCGGAGCACCAAGACCCTCTCGGCCCCGGTTCATGCACTTCCCATCACTCACCCAGCTCCTGCCTCCGCACCTTCCTTCCTTTAGTTTGATCTTTACTTCCCACACCAGGCGGGGGGGCGGAGGGCAGTGCAGAGGAGGCCAGTGGGAAGCTGCCCTGCTGTGTCCTTGTCCGCACCCCGTGCTGGGCTTGCTGGGTCCCTCCCAGTCATGGGGCAGGGTCCGCAAAGACAGCCTGACCACTGGACAGACCCACCGACCCTGTGATTGAATTTTGGGGTGTTGAGGCAAGTAGCAAAGGAATTGCTTTTTTGATTCAAAGTTTGGACCAGCACACGCCTTTTATGTCTCTGAAACCTTGTTTTTGCTCCCTATGCTTTTAAGGGTACTAAAATTATAAATGAATATACTTCTTATTTTTAAATTTATAACTTTTTTTATTGTGGTAAAATATACATAACATATAAAATTTACTTTTTAACTATTTTTAAGTGTACCTTTTTGTGGCATTAAGTGTATTTACATTGTTTTGCAACCATCACCACCATCTGTCTCCAGAACTTTTTCATCTTCCGCCATCTGAAATTTTTGTATCCGTGAAACACTAATTCTCCATTTTTCTCTCCCCCCCAGACCCTGGAAACAGGCATTTTGCTCTCTGTCTCTATGAATTTGACTACTTTAGAATCTTACATAAGAGGATTCATAAAATACTTTTTTTGTGTGACTGGCTTATTTCACTTAGCATAATGTTCTCAAGTTTCATCCATGTTGTTGCATGTGTGAAGCCAAATCCCTGTAAAACCGAGTTCCTCTGCCAAGTTCATGATTAACCTCTCTTTCTAAAACTGTATTCCCTTTCTTGTCCCACCTGTTCCCCTGAAGCTTGAGGAGTATCAAAGAAGAGAGGGATTGAAGCTGAGCAGCGTCCTGAAGGGCCTTTCTGGGTACAAAAGCCTTTACATGTCCCCAGTTTATTGTTTGTAGGAAAAAGACTTCAGCCTCCTGTACCTTCCCTGAGTGTCAAAGGGCAGATTCAAGCAGTTACTAATTAGGGAAGTGAGGGAATGCAGAAACAAAGGAAAAGCAGTCAAGAAACAATTGTGCAGTGATAAGGCAGGGTCCTAGTTCCTCCTCAAGGGATGGACATAGCAATCTGATGTATATCTTGGAGTTGTTCTGTAGGAACTAAGGCCCCCCACTCAGGTGGAGGATGGCAGCTACATGCTGAGATCCCAGACTGGTCGGAACCAGAAGGTTGATGAATGAGATTCCTAGAACGCCACGCTCTTACCACACCAGTGACCAATCAAAAGAAAGTCATACACCTTGCAGCTGTCACCTCAAATGTTGCCTTTAAAAACTGTTCCCTGAAAACCATCGTGGAGTTCGGGTCTTTGGAGAATGAGCCTGCTGTCCTCCTTGCTTGGCCCTTGCGATACACCTTTCTCTGCTCCAAACGCCAGTGTTTTGGTTTGTTTGGCCTCACGGTGCATCAGTTCCACAAACTCGGGTTCAACAGCATGTGTCAGAATCTTCTTCCCTTTTAAGGCTGGATAATATTCTGCTATATGTGTATATATAACATTTATTTACATCCTTCATCAGTGGACCCTTGGGTTGCTTCCACCTTCCCGTATCTGATCAAAATGTCTGTTAAGAAAAACCTTTAAGGGTGATATTTTATTAAATATTCATAATCATTTATCCTTCTATTGGGTATTTTTTAAATGCATAATAGGTGCATTATTAGGCCCAGAAGATAGTGGGTTGGTAGGAAGCTTGGGCATATGAGACAGCTACTGCCTTTAAGGAACATACAGATATGTGGTGGAGACCAATGGGAAATGGACAATTACAGTGAGAGGTGTTTGGTGTTCAGGAGGGCTTCCCAGGGCTCTCTGGGTATACAGCTATACTGCCTCTCTTGGACTCCCCTACACAGTGGCTGTTAATAGTGTCTGTCGGGATAATCTGAAGTTAGGCCCAAGTAGAAATAGACACCTGACATTTATCAAGCACATTCCTTAGGCCAAGTCTGGTACCGTGCACCTGAAGAGGATTGTCTGAGTCCCCATAGCGACCTTAGGAGGTAGGCACTCTCATTGCCATTGCTAAGCCCATTTTAAAGCGCAACAAACCATGGTTCAGAGACTTTAAACAACTTCCCTATTGTCACAGCTATTGTCCTGCACAGCTCCTTGCTGTGCCACTCACACTGATCTCTTCTGTTGTGCCTGTTACACGTTGAATTGTGTCTTCAAAATGCATACCTTGAAGGCCTAACCACCGGTACCTCAGAATGTGACCTTATTTGGAAATGGAGTGTTTATGGAGATAATCAAGTTAAAAGGAGGTCATTAGGGTGGGCTCTAATCCAATAGGACTGAGGTCCTTATAAAAGGGGGAAATTTAGACTCAGAAATGCAAGCAGGGAGAATACTATCTGAATACAAAAAAAGAGATAAGGGTGATGCTTCTATAAGCCAGGGAACACCAGAGATTACCAGCAAACTACTAGAAGCTAGCTGAGAGGCATGGTTACAGATTGTCCCCCACAGCGTCAGACGGAATCAACCCTCAGATGAACCCTTGATCTCAGAGTTCTAGTTTCCAGAACTGTGAGACAATACATTTCTCTTGTTTAAGCCACCCAGTCTATGGTACTTTGTTATGGCAGCTCTAGGAAGCGAATACTGTGCCCCTTGGCATTGTGTGGTGTGCATGCTGCTTGGTTCATCTTGAGCTTTTACACCTAGACATTTTTGGAGTCTCTGCGCTTATCGTAGACATGTACATCATCTTTTTTTTTTTTTTTTTTTTTTTTTTTCGG
>NW_020173397.1:13056448-13065566 GCF_003031525.2 Neophocaena asiaeorientalis asiaeorientalis
TTTTTTTTTTTTGCGGTACGCGGGCCTCTCACTGTTGTGGCCTCTCCCGTTGTGGAGCACAGGCTCCGGCCACGGCTCACGGGCCCAGCCGCTCTGCGGCATGTGGGATCTTCCCTGACCGGGGCATGAACCTGTGTCCCCTGCATCGGCAGGCGGACTCTCAACTACTGCGCCACCAGGGAAGCCCGTACATCATCTTTTATAGCTGCTTGGGAAGCTAGCCCATGAATGATGACCACGAGTTGTCTTGCTTTAATAGGCTTAATATACTTGTTTTGGAACCAAAACATTGTTTCCCACTATCCCATTCACCATTGTTGGATTTGAGAAGCTCCGACCATTTCTGAAAGTGAAATCGATTTAAAGGAAGAAGAAAAGAATATTCTAAGGAATGGGGCACAGGCTTTGATACCACTTCCGAAATAGGAGTTCTAGAAATACTTCGAAACAGTAGCAAAAAATTGGAATAGATACAGAGGCTTACTTCTTCAGATGTGTCAATTTCTGGTATTTTTTCTTTTGCTTAAATAAAATAACAATAAACCTCATTATTTTTTGATCTCACCCAGTTCTTAACTATTCTTTTTATTCAGATAGCTCATCCAAGGTTAAACAGAAAAACTACATTTTAAAACTTGTGTTACAGACCTTTTAAAAAACAGTTACATAACTTAATGCAGCTGATTTTGTAATCAAAGCACAACAGCACTGTTTTTCTTCAGTAGTATAAAGTTGAGATTTAAGAATAATCAGCATGCAATCAAAAGCTGATTGTAAATGAACAATAATGAACATAAAAATGAAATCAATTCTGAGGGTTATAATGAAAGAAAGAAAGGAGTAATAGCAGTAGTCAGAAAAGGAGAGCAATAAAAAGAGGGCATTGTTATGCTAATAGGAAAATAGTGGATGAAAATCAGCCAGTAATGTTCCATGGAATTCTCAAAGAGTTTTGGGGAGAATGGGGGAAACAAACATTATAAGAGAGTAAAAATCTATATACTTGTATTGATTTATTGCCGTTGATGAAGTCATCTAGGAAACGTCATAGTGGGTTTTTAGGAATGAACCACATCTTGATTCTAGATGCTGGCAGATGGCATGGAAAGAAGAGGTTAATTGTGTCTATTTTTGGCCCTCTGTTCAACTGTGTGGCTTTAGGGAAGACATTCGGTTTTTCTCAGACTCAGTTTACTCATTAAACTGTTTAACATTTATTGAACATCGATTACGTACCATGAATTGTGGTATGTGCTAGATACATACACAGCTTTGTAAAATGGCTACTAAAGCAACACTTCCTTAGTGTGGGGTGCGTACCATTGGCGTTACACAAGACTAGGTAACATGGGGATGCAGCATCAAACACCAGTGAGTCACATAGTGAGGAAGCTACTTTCTTTTAAATATCTTTGAAACCTTAAGATTTTGTCAAGGAGAATTATTTGGTCCTGTGCCAGTGTGCTTTTAAGATCTTCAGCTCAGAACTTTATGCCTGGACTGGCCAGAATTGAATTTCTTTTATTTTTAAATTGTATTGGTATCACCTTCTAGTAATGCAAACAGCATGGGTAGTGATATAAAGTAACCTTTTAAAATAAAGTTCTTTAATTTAAAATCAGCCACATAAAGAAATCGGTAATAGTATTAGTGTTCTGTGGATATGGCAAGAGTTGGGTGTGAGTGATTGTCATTTGGGGAACCTTGAACCAGTATAACCCTTAGATTTCTTTGAGTTTGTGTTCCCTGGTAGCAGATCCTGAGAAAAAGATTCATGTGAAAGTGATTTTAGGGGGAGGTATTCCTAGGAAAATCTGGAAGGATTGGGGAAGTTGAACCTGTAGGAGGAGGAGGCTGAGAAGGGTGTGTTATTTAGCTGAGTCTTGAGGAGGTAACTTTGCTTTATTTCTACAGGGCAGCTTTGGGGAAAGTGTGTGACAACCTCAGAATCGTCCCTTTGAGCAGAAGGGGAGTTGAGGTATTTATATACCCTCATCCCTCCCATAGGGATGTAAATTCCCAGGCACTCTGGGTCTTCATGCCTAAGGGTAACTTGGCTTCAGTACCTCATGACAAAGGGCCACAAGGTCTGGCTTTTGGAAGTGAGAGGATCCAGAGTCTACGTGCAAAAAATGGTGGGGGGATCTGTGGCCACGCGGGTGGCGCACCGATGGCATCTGCTGCAAGTCTCTTCCATATTTAAGTGACGTGTGAGCCACTTACTAGCCTTGTGCCTTGGACATTTGGTTTAAACCTTTGTGTCTTGATTTCCTCACCTAGGTTAGAGTAACAGTAGAATTGTCTCTGGGGTTTTTGTGATGTTTAAATAACAGTATTATAGGTTTAATATTTTTCTTTTAAATCTGTTCACTGTTCTTTAAAAAGTTAAATCCACAGTTAAGCTTCACCATAAGCAATTATATCCTTGAAATTATGGGCTTGATAAGTAATTGATACATATTTCTTTCCTAATATGTGTTAATAAGCACACAGAAGAGAGTCTTGACACAGAAAAAACACTCACGTCAAACCTATTTTCTCTTAATTGAAGCCATCTCTCCTTCTCTCCAGACGCATAGCTGTATGGTGTTTCTCAGCCTGCCTTGCAGCTGGTCCTGTGACTGAGCTCTAGACCAGTGGAATGTGACTAGATGTGGTGTGGGCAAGTCTAGCTTATGAAGACTACATGGTTCCCACATGGTTCCTTTATGCTCTTGGGCTTTTCTGTTGCTTGAGATGGTGATGATCAAGGTAGTTTGGAAGCTTTGTGGTCAAGGTGGCAGAGCCTCTGTCACCTGGGTTTCTGAGCAACCCCCGTAGAGAAGAACCCCCTACCTACCTGTTCACCCTCCCAGGACTGCGACTTTATTTATTTATTTTTAACTTTTTAATTTTTATTTTTGGCCATGCCACATGGCATGCAGGATCTTAGTTCCCTGACCAGGGATCAAACCCATGACTCCTGGAGTGGAAGCACAGAGTCCTACTGGACCACCAAGGAAGTCCCCCAGGAGTGTGACTTTAGCAAAAAGGACACTTTGAGCCACATTATGTTTGGGTATATTTGTTACCATGAGCCTGAACTGATACAGAGCTCAATAAATGTTGGCTAAAGTCCCACATATGACCTTGAGCAAATCAGTTTACCTCATACATACATACAATGGGGATAATTAGTGTGACTTCAAGGGGAGATGTGAGAGTCAAAATAGAGTTGAGGAATACTTTGTGGACAGTGAAGAGCTCCATCCACATAGAAATGGGTTATTATTGTCTTTTACTTTGTGCCTGTGAAGAGGAGGGAATAGGAGATTCTGTGTCTTTCCAGCTGGGGTTGGAGGGCAATGTAATTTGGCTGCCATTTTCACCTCTGAGATTCCTCTCAAACTTAAGCATATTTACAGGGCTCCTCCTTCCTTGTGACCCTCATTACACTGCATGTGGTGAACCATGGGGACAGGAGAAAGCCAACATTTGCCTTGATGTGATGTACAGACAGCTGGTGGCACCAAGGCTGACGTTTGGGATACCTAGGTGTACATTCTAAATGTTAATAGTTATGCAGTTTATAATGGAAAAAATATATAACTCACATTCTAAACCTGTACTTTCATATATATTATTGCTTAAGGTGAGGCTCAAGTAGGTGTTTTAGTAACACATAGATAGTAGACTTAAAAAAATGTAAGTATTTGTACTTCTGGTAAGGAGCTGTAGCAAAAATTAAGGAAGTTGGGTTTGGAAAGTACTATAATAGAAATAAACCCATATATATATCATCTTCAGTTCATCTATCTTTAGTTTATCATTTAGCAAGTAATATTCAAAAACCTACGATCATTTAGGAACATTTTTAGTCACCAGGGATATAACAGTACAAAACAGACAAAAAAATCTCTGCCACCTTTCTAGTGGGGAAAGAGAGACAGTAAACAAAGAACATGTATGGTGTGACAGATGACAGTATGTGCTACTGAGAAAGATAAGGCAGGGAGGAGAGAAAGAGTGTGGGTAATGGGGTTGCACATTTAATTAGGACTGTCAGGGAGGTAGTCATTGATAAGGCGTCATTTGAGCAAAGATCTGAAGGTGTGGGAGAGCCATAGAGAAATCTGGGAGGAAAGAGTTCCAGGTAGGGGAAGGGGCAAGTGTAGAGGCCCTGAGATGGGGGCGTGTGCCTGGCATGTTTGAATAACAAGTAGCCAGTATATCTGGGGAGAGAAAGGAGCTTGGCCAGATGGATAGAACATTGTTTTCCTAGAGCTGCCATAAGTTACCACAAACGAGGTGGCTTCTGACAGCAGAAATTTTTTTCTCTTAGAGTTCTGGAGATCAGAAGCCCTGAAACAAGGTGTTGGTAGAATATGCTCCCCCTGATAGCTCTAGAGGGGACTCCTTCCATGTCTCTTCCAGCTGCTGGTGACTCCAGGCATTCCTTGGCTTGTGGCTGCATAGTTCCAGTGTTTACCTCCATCTTCATATGGCTTTCTCCTCTTCTCCTGGGTACCGTCTTACCTTTTCTCTCTTACAGGGACACTTGTCATTGGAATTATGGCCCATCTAGTTAATCCAGGATCATCTCCTCTGCAGATCCTTATTGTAATTACATCTGCAAAGATTGTTTTTTCAAATAAGGTCGTATTCAGAGGTTTTTGGATGTGGATGTTAGAGATGGGGACCACCAGTCAATCCATTACAGGCAGAGCCAAGAGTATTACATGTCTTGAAGGACCTGTAGGGAGTTTTAAGGACTTTAGTTTTTACTCAAAAGTGAAGTCTTTGAAAGATTCGACCTAGCTTTTAAAGAGACCTAAAGAAGGTCCTTTTTCTGGGAAAAGAATACACTGTGTGTATGAGCAGGGAGAACAGACAATAATCCAGAGAAATGAAGATGGCTTGGACCAGAGTGTTGGGTATAGATGATAAGAAATGGTAGGATTCCAGAAATATTTTGAAAGGAGCCCTAGGATTTCCTGATGAATTGGATGTCAGGAATGAGGAGAGAGAAGAGTGAAGGATGACTCAATCCTCCTTGCCTAATTGGCAGGACGGAGTTCAGTTATCAATTTTACTCAACACTGAAAAGTTTCCTAGAAAGCTCCTTTTTAAATGTTTTATTTAAAAGTAAGTATAGGGCTTCGCTGGTGGTGCAGTGGTTGAGAGTCCGCCTGCCGATGCAGGGGACGCAGGTTTGTGACCCGGTCCGGGAAGCTCCCACATGCCACGGAGTGGCTGGGCCCGTGAGCCATGTCTGCTGAGCCTGCGCGTCCGGAGCTTGTGCTCCGCAACGGGAGAGGCCACAACAGTGAGAGGCCCGCGTACCGCAAAAACAATAAAAATAAGTATAGATTCACAGAAAGTTGCAAAGATAGTACAGAGAGGTTCTGTAGTACATCTTCTATAATTACATCTTCTATGATTAAAAGTTTGCTACCACAACTAGGAATTTGATACTGATACAAAGTTTGTGTGTAGTTGTATGGCATTTTATCACATGTGCAGATTTTTGTAACCACTACCACAGTCAAGACACAGAACTGTTTCATCACCATAAAGATCTCCCTTGTCCTAACCCTTTATAGTCTTGCTCACTCCCTCATTCTACCATGCCTAATCCCTGGCATCCAGTAATCTGTTTCCCATCTCTATAATTTTTTCATATGTTCTATAAGTGGAATTGTACATTACCTGACCGTTTGAGATGGCTTTTTTTCACTCAGCCTAAATCCTTTGAGATCCATCCAAGTTTCATGTATTTGTTCCTTTTATTACAGAGTAGTATTCCATGGTATGGTTGGACTACAGTTTATTCACTTGGGGCATTTTTGGCTATTACAAGTAAAATTGCTGTGACTATTTATGTACAGGTTTTGTGTGGACAGAAGTTTTCATTTCTCTGGGTAAATGCTTAGGAGTGCAAATGCCAGGTCGTATTTTGAATGTATGCTTATTTTTCAAGAAACTGCTGACCTGTTTTTCATATTGGCTGCTCTGTTTTCATTCCCATCAGCAATGTATGTGAGATCCAGTTTCTCTGCATCCTTGCTATCATTTGGTATTATCACTATTTTAAAATTTTAGCTGTCCTAATTGGTGTATAGCAATATCTCATTGTGGTCTTAATCTGCAACTGCCTAATAGCTAGTGATGTTGAACATCTTTTTATTTATTTGAATTTTATTTATTTATTTGTTTTATAAGCAAGTTCTCATTAGTTATCTATTTTATACATATTAGTGTATATATGTCAATCCCAGTCTCCCAATTCATCCTACCACCACCACCATCCCCTGAACATCTTTTTATGTGCATATTTTTCATCTGCATATTCTCTTTATTGAAATGTCTCATCTCTTTTGCCCATTTTCTAATTGGATTGTTTTGTTTTTAATGTTGTTTTTGGAAGTTCTTTATATATTCTAGATACTAGTCCTTTGTCAGATGTGTAGTTTGCAGATATTTTCTCCCTGTGTATTCTTGTCTTTTTATCCTTTTAACACAATCTTTCAGAGAGCAAAAGTTTTAAATTTTGGTTTAGTCCAGTTTATCCATTTTTTGCTTTGATGGACTGTGCTTTTGGTGTCATGTCTAAGAAGTCTTCACCAAGCCTTAGATCCACGAGATTTTCTCCTGTGTTCTCTTTTAAAAGTTATTATAGTTTTACATTTAAATCTGTGATCCATTTTGAGTTAACTTTTATGTAAGGTGTGACGATTAGTTCGTGGTTATTTTTTTGCCAATGGATATTCAGTTGCTCCAGTGCCATTTTACTGGAAAGGCTATCTTTCCTCCACTCCACTGAATTGATTCGGCTTAGAAAACTTTTGATTCTTCTGAAGAAATTCTAGAATTTTAGAACTGGTAGGCATGTTTGACATCATCTCTTACATGATAAAGCAACTGAACTGCAGAGAAGTTAAATGTGGGAGATCAGTTACAGTGCCTTGGTCAAAGTGGGAACTTGAACCCTTGTCTTCTGACTCCCATTCCAGGGCACTTACAGCTTCTAACGCCAGTGAAGTAAATATATTTGGGTGTTTGGATATATTTTGTTTTTGATGTAAACTCGGTTATGTCTTTATATGACATCGTTTACTTTTAAAGCTTTTCTGAATTAAGGACCATTTGAGATCCTGGAAAGAAATATTTCACATTTGTGCTTAGTATTCCCATGGGCCCTGGGCTAATAAACCCTGGCTGAGCTCTTCTGTCTGTGTGCATTATAAAGATATTACTCTCAAAACTTGGTATTTTGGTGAAATTAGTTTATGTATTTTCTGTTTAGAAGCTTTCTTCCTACAGTTTTGTAGTGTAGTAGACCACAGGAACCTGGAGAATGTACCCATCGGTGGTAGTCTTGGTAACATTTATAGCCTGTTGATCAAGTAAAAATTGTTGAACTGAGTTCAGGTGGTGTGATGACAACAGATTTGTTTTTCTTAGCTTCCTCTCTGTGGTTCTCTTAGGAAAAAAGTTGCTAGAAGCTCGAGTTTTCCTTCACTCTTTAAAGAACCTCACAGATAGATTGTAATTCTACTTCAGTGGTGGTTTATAGAATCTTAGGACTATATGGAACTTTGGAAATGATTCAGTCCTAACACAGAAGCCAGTGACATTTTATATGGGCAATGAAAACCATGTTTTTTTTCTCTTTTACACTAGAATATAGCTGTTATATGGAATCAAATTGGTGTTTTTATTCAGTTTTACTAGCAAATACTGTAACTAAGACTCTGAAGCAGTATTCATAGTTTGGTGGGTTAAACACAGGCTGGGGCCGGGTGGTGGGGGAAATAGGGAGAGGTTGGTAAAAGGGTACAAACTTTCAGTTTTAAGATGAATAAGGTCAGAAGATGTAATTATAACATGGTGACTGTAATTGGTAACACTATTGTGTGTTTGAAATTTGCTGAGGCAGTAGAACTTAATTGTTCTTACAAAGAAAGAAAGAAGAAAAAAAAAGGAAGGAAGGAAGGAAGAAAAGGATAGTAAATATGTGAGGAGATTGAGATGGATGTGTTAATTAACTTGATGTTAATCCTTTCACAAGGTATACATACATCAGATCATCACATTGTATACTTAAATGTCTTGCAATTTTATTTGTCAATTAGACCTCAATAAAGCAGGGTAAAAAATAAAAATTAAGCAATAGAAGGGCAAATAAAACAAACAAAAACACAGGCTCTAAAGATAGATTCTGCGTTCTAATCCTGGCCCTGGCCTAACTAGCTGTGTGTTCTTAGGCAGGTAACTTAAACTCTGAGAACTTTATTTTTCTTATGTGTCCACTGAGGAAACACAACAAGGGAGTTGTGAAGACTTACAAAGGTTAAGACTGTAAAGGATACATACATAGTAAGTGCTCGATAAATGAGGGTGATGGTGATGGTATTAGTAGTACTAGTTGTTTTGTTAGGAATGATAAAAATAATACATTTTGTCTTTTGAAGTTTAATAAGCTGAACATTTTATTAATATATCATCTTATATAAGGGCATGCTGTAAGGTTGGATTATATAGTATGCTTTCTTTTTTTTTTAACATTTTTATTGGAGTATAATTGCTTTACAATTGTGTATTAGTTTCTGCTTTATAACAAAGTGAATCAGCTATACATATACATATATCCCCGTATCTCCTCCCTCTTGCGTCTCCCTCCCACCCTCCCTATCCCACCCCTCTAGGTGGTCACAAAGCACTGAGCTGATCTCCCTGTGCTATGCGGCTGCTTCCCACTAGCTATCTCTTTTACATTTGGTGGTATATATAAGTCCATGCCACTCTCTCACTTCGTCACTTTCCCCCTCCCCGTGTCCTCAAGTCCATTCTCTACGTCTGTCTTTATTCCTGTCCTGCCCCTAGGTTCTTCATAACCATTTTTTTTCTTTTTTTAAGATTCCATATATATGTGTTAGCTTACGGTATTTGTTTTTCTTTTTCTGACTTCACTTTGTATGACAGACTCTAGGTCCATCCACCTCACTACAAATAACTCAATTTCGTTTCTTTTTATGGCTGAGTAATATTCCATTGTATATATGTGCCACATCTTCTTTATCCATTCATCTGTCGATGGACACTTAGGTTGCTTCCATGTCCTGGCTATTGTAAATAG
>NW_020173397.1:13067629-13159823 GCF_003031525.2 Neophocaena asiaeorientalis asiaeorientalis
GTCTCCCTCCCACCCTCCCTATCCCACCCCTCTAGGTGGTCACAAAGCACTGAGCTGATCTCCCTGTGCTATGCGGCTGCTTCCCACTAGGTATCTCTTTTACATTTGGTGGTATATATAAGTCCATGCCACTCTCTCACTTCGTCACTTTCCCCCTCCCCGTGTCCTCAAGTCCATTCTCTACGTCTGTCTTTATTCCTGTCCTGCCCCTAGGTTCTTCATAACCATTTTTTTTCTTTTTTTAAGATTCCATATATATGTGTTAGCTTACGGTATTTGTTTTTCTTTTTCTGACTTCACTTTGTATGACAGACTCTAGGTCCATCCACCTCACTACAAATAACTCAATTTCGTTTCTTTTTATGGCTGAGTAATATTCCATTGTATATATGTGCCACATCTTCTTTATCCATTCATCTGTCGATGGACACTTAGGTTGCTTCCATGTCCTGGCTGTTGTCGATAGAGCTGCGGTGAACATTTTGGTACGTTACTCTTTTTGAATTATGGTTTTCTCAGGGTATATGCCCAGTAGTGGGGTTGCTGGGTCATATGGTAATTCTATTTTTAGTTTTTTAAGGACCCTCCATACTGTTCTCCATAGTGGCTGTATCAATTTACATTCCCACCAACAGTGCAGAAGGGTTCCCTTTTCTCCACACCCTCTCCAGCATTTACTGTTTGTAGATTTTTTGATGATGACCATTCTGACTGGTGTGAGGTAATAAATCGTAGTTTTGATTTCCATTTCTGTAATGATTAGTGATGTTGAGCATTCTTTCATGTGTTTGTTGGCAATCTGTATATCTTCTTTGGAGAAATGTCTATTTAGGTCTTCTCCCCCTTTTTGGATTGGGCTGTTTCTTTTTTTGGTATTGAGCTGCATGAGATGCTTGTAAATTTTGGAGATTAATCCTTTGTCATTTGCTTCATTTGCAAATATTTTCTCCCATTCTGAGGGTTGTCTTTTCCTCTTGTTTATCGTTTCCTTTGCTGTGAAAAAGCTTTTAAGTTTCATTAGGTCCCATTTGTTTTTTTGTGTGTTTATTTTTGCTTTTATTTCCCTTTCTCTAGGCCGTGGGTCAAAAAGGATCTTGCTGTGATTTATGTCATAGAGTGTTCTGCCTATGTTTTCCTCTAAGAGTTTTATAGTGTCTGGCCTTACATTTAGGTCTTTAATCCATTTGGAGTTTATTTTTGTGTATGGTGTTAGCGTGTGTTCTAATTTCATTCTTTTACATGTAGCTGTCCAGTTTTTCCAGCACCACTTATTGAAGAGGCTGTCTTTTCTCCATTGTATATTCTTGTCTCCTTTATCAAAAATAAGTGCATAGGTTTATGTCTGGGCTTTCTATTCTGTTCCATTGATCTATATTTCTGTTTTTGTGCCAGTACCATACTGTCTTGATTACTGTAGCTTTGTAGTACAGTCTGAAGACTGGGAGCCTGATTCCTCCAGCTCCATTTTTCTTTCTAAAGATTGCTTTGGCTATTCGGGGTCTTTTGTGTTTCCATACAAATTGTGAAATTTTTTGTTCTAGTTCTGTGAAAAATGCCATTGGTAGTTTGATAGGGATAGCGTTGAATCTGTAGATTGCTTTGGGTAGTATAGTCATTTTCACAGTGCTGATTCTTCCAATCCAAGAACATGGTATATGTCTCCATCTATCTTTTTCTTCCTGGTTCAGTCTCAGAAGGTTGTGCTTTTCTAAGAATTTGTCCATTCTTTTCCAGGTTGTCCATTTTATTGGCATATAGTTGATTGTAATAATCTCTCATGAGCCTTTGTATTTCTGCAGTGTCAGATGGTACTTCTTTTTCATTTCTAATTCTGTTGGTTTGAATCTTCTCCCTCTTTTTCTTGATGAGTCTGGCTAATGGTGTATGAATTTTGTTTATCTTCTCAAAGAACCAGCTTTTAGTTTCATTGATCTTTGCTATTGTTTCCTTCATTTCTTTTTCATTTATTTCTGATCTGATCTTTATGATTTCTTTCCTTCTGCTGACTTTGGCGTTTTTTTGTTTTTCTCTAATTGCTTTAGGTGTAAGGAGTATGCTTTCTTAAAGTAGTAGGCTGAATAACTTATGATAAATACCATAACTGAGGGCTTCCCTGGTGGTACAGTGGTTGAGAGTCCGCCTGCCGATGCAGGGCACATGGATTCGTGCCCCGGTCTGGGTCTGGGAGGATCCCACATGCCACGGAGCGGCTGGGCCCGTGAGCCATGGCCGCTGAGCCTTCGTGTCCGGAGACTGTGGTCCGCAAAAAGTAAGAATCCATTCTGATGGTATTTTCTCTGGATCATCAGAAGCCTCTCTTAGAGAGTAATCTTGGTCCTACAGTGTGTATGGACCATTTTATGTTTCCTCTTCCAACTCACTGTGAGCCTAATTCTCTTTCTCCTCCTACATGTGGACCTCACATGTAAACCCAGACTCCCAAGTTCATATCACACTGAACTGTGTGGTCCTTTCAAACACTGGACTTGGACGTCCTTGTGTTTTTGTACATGATGTTTCCTCTGCTGGAAATACCTTTCCTTACGTCTTTGTTGTCTTCAAGATTTAGCCGCAGTGGTACTTCTTATAATGTTTTCTGTTTCTCACTGTTAACCTTTCTACCACCCACCTCCAGTGGCCTAGTCTCCTTCATCTTTGTATCGTCAGCATCTAGTACACGGAGGTTCTGTAGAATGAATATGTCCAATTTCTGGTTAACAGAATGTTACACTTAAAGCGAGGAGTTTTCTGTTTCTGATGAATAATTAGTAACTTTGCATTATCCAGGAGAAAGGTTGGGTGTCTGGATAGCATCATCAGAACTTGAAAAGTTTAGAGAATAATTCTATTTCTTACTTATTAAAAAAGTGCCCATGAATAACTGATAAAAATGTAATTGAGAGAATAATCAGATATTGCTGCCAGCCATTCTCCCCTGCCCTCTCCCCATGTGAAAAACCAATTACTCCACTCTTTTACCTGAGGAACCCTTAATGAGCATGATTTGGAATAGATCGCAAAGAAGACGTTAAGAGTTGATACTTAAATATCTGTTCTTAATTTTCAGGGCTGGGAAGCTTTGTGCTATGCCTGTAGTTGGTGCTTTATTATTACTTATAGTTATTAGCATGCTTTTCAATACATTAGAATTTATTGTACTGAATGGCAGTATTGTGCATAAACATGGGCATAGTTGGAAAAGCTTTTGGTTCTAATTTGATGTCAGCTTTACAGAGGATAAAATATTTGAAACCTTTTTTTGGTTGCGGTGGGGCAGCTGCCCACTTGACATAAAATCAGGAGTACTAACTTATGCGTTAAAAAATTTTGCAGATATTATTTCTGATGCCAAAGATTTTGTAGAAAAAGGAGGCTGTGCTCACATAGGTGTCCTCATCTATTTTGTTATTTGCTTATTAGTGGGCATTTGTGTTATTTCTGATGCTCCACTGTTTTAATATTGTGATGAATATTCTTGAGCATGAATTTCTGTTTACTAATTTAATAAATTCTTAAGATGCTTTGTCAGATTGCCCTCCAGAAAGGCTGTACAAATTTACACTCCTATCCGTGGTGATTAATAATAACAACAGTAAGAGTGGCTCCTATTTATTGGCAGTTTATTATATGTAGTATGCTACATCCTATTCTAAGCACTTTGTGTGGATTAACTCATTCATTCTTTTTTAATATGTTTTTAAAAAATTTATTTATGGCTGCTTTGGGTTTTCATTGCTGCGCGTGGGCTTTCTCTAGTTGCGACGAGTGGGGGCTACTCTTTGTTGTGGTGCGCAAGCTTCTCATTGTGGTGGCTTCTCTTGTTGCGGAGCACGGGCTCTAGGTGCGTGGGCTTCAGTAGTTGTGACATACGGGCTTAGTTGCTCCGCGGCATGTGGGATATTCCTGGACTAGGGGTCGAACCCATGTCCCCCTGCATTGGCAGGCGGATTCTTAACCATTGCGCCACCAGGGAAACCCCAGCTCATTCAATCTTAACAAAATGCTAGCCTCCTTTCAGAGATAAGGAAACCAACATGCAGTATATGAGAATGTGTGTTTTTTTGTATCCTGACCAACATCAAATATCATAATTAAAAATTTTTCTGTTCATTAGGTGGGAAATAACTTCTCATTGTTTCAGACTGCATTGCTCTGATACTAAAAGAATGTACATTTTTTTTCATCTGCCAGCAAGACAACACTGTTATCTTCTCTGTTTTAGGAAGGAATTTGTTCCTGAAAATCTCCTAAGACAAGTTTTAAATTCTCATGAGTCAGACATATAGTTACTCCTGATTTCAATAGGAAGTGTTTCAATGCATGCTTGACTTGCAAAATTAATACCATTTTATGCTAAACAACACTAAACCCTGTTAAAATGTACACAGTTTTTTCAGGAATTAAAGTCAGTCATCATGACACGACATGATAAGATGGTTTCCTTTCATTATTTACCTTGTGATGTGTCTGTTCCCTGTGCTCCTTCAGCATGTTTTTAGCTTTCTATATAGTGCACTTACTAGTTTACTTATCAAGTATTCATTGATACTCAGTGTTTATGTAATTGAAACTTGAATGCAAGCTCCATTCAAGAAAACCATAAAGCATACAGAAAAAAATCAATGAAAGCAATGCAAGTGATACATGGGATAATTAGTATGTATTATGAACTAGCAAGCTATGAGTACACTTACATCAGATGTAAGGCTGCTTGCATGATGTTTCTTGTTTCCCAGCGTTTGGCTGCTCACAAGGCATGAAGTATCAGAAATGATCCTTGTAAATAAATGTCATGTAAGTTGAACCAGGTTTATTAAATGAAACTCCTCATTAAGTTGAATTCTTGTAACTTGATGGGTATATCTCAGGGTCTTACTGTATTATAAATATTTGGGTTGGGGGAGGAATTGAAGGTTATTTTATGCCATGTTGCTTAAGTAAGTGTTTTAATTGAGTTTCACAAATGGAGGTTTTAGTGCAAAGAGGCAAATGTGATTAGAGTTCAGTTTTCAAAGAACCACTTTGACTATTGGATGGAGAGTAGACTGTAGCCACAGAAGTAGCGGTAGAGTCCAGAGTTAGGAGGCTGTTTGGAGAGTCAACTGGAAAGGTCCAAGTGTGAATCTTAGACCACCTGTATCAGGATCACCTGGGATGCTTGTTTAAAATGCTGATTCCTGGGTCCCCTTGGATATAATCTATGGTTAAAATACAGGAATCTGCATTCTAACAAACATCTTCCACATTAATGTTTGAGAACCAGTGCTCTAGTGATCTGCAGGATCTATTTTAGCCCTGGTATAGAAAAAAGAAAAACACTCTTGAGTCTATTTTATGAATTTTTGAATAAAGGAGAATAAATATTTTAATACCTTTTCATGAGAACTCATTTCAATATTGTGTTTTGAAAAATAGGGCTCATTTATTGGATACTTAATAGTTACCAGGCATTGCCCTAATTGCTTTTTTTAAAAAATTTATTTATTTTTGGCTGTGTTGGGTCTTTGTTGCTGTGCGTGGGGTTTCTCTAGTTGCAGCGAGCGGGGGTAGTCTTCGTTGTGGTGTGCGGGCTTCTCTTTGCGGTGGCTTCTCTTGTTGTGGAGCACGGGCTCTAGGAGCGTGGGCTTCAGTAGTTGTGGCTCATGGGCTCTAGAGCGCAGGCTCAGTAGTCGTGGCGCACAGGCTTAGTTGCTCCGCGGCATGTGGAATCTTCCCTGACCAGGGCTCGAACCCGTGTCCCCTGCGTTGGCAGGTGGATTCTTAACCACTGCTCCACCAGGGAAGCCCCCTAATTGCTTTCGATAATTTTTTTTTCTTAAACCTTCTACAGCTGGGCAAGCTCAGCATTAATAACCCAATTTCAAGATGAGGAAACTGAAATTCATGGAATCTGAAGTTGTTTTCAGTTAGAAAGCTTTTGGCTATAAGTAAAAAAATCTTGACTCAAACTGGCCTAAGTAAGAAATAATTCATTATCCCAATTATCATGGGCTCCACAGTAGGTTGTGCCCCAGGTTGGGTGATTCAGTGGCTTAATGTATGTTATTGAGACTCCAGGATCTTTGCTTTCCTCTGCTGTGAGGTTTTAGCACTGGTTTTACCTTCATTTTGGAAGCAAGGTGACTAGCATTTCTGGGAGAGAGACAACATCCAGAGGAAAAATAGAAATGATCTCTTTTTTTTTAATCTTCTCGGGGGAGGAAGTTCTTCCCATAACCCTCCCATCAGGCTTCCTCTCACATGTCTCAGGGGAGGATTAGGTCATATGCTCATTGCTGACCAGTAGAGGTGCGATTCCCATCATTGGCTGGGACTACTAAATGATTTAGAAAAGATACTGGGAGTCACAGTGTCTGCTATGGCCACGCTGCTGTCAAGTGGCAGAGCTAAGACGTGGACCCTCTGTCTGTCAGACTCCAAAATCTGCATGATTCCTTCTATGCCATATGCCTCCCTAAATGGCTGTTTGCTTGCCACAAAGCCTTCCAGTTGCAGCTTTCCTTATTGGTTTCTTTTTGGGATTAGACCAGTGGCTCGTGATCCTAAATTATATTCAAATATCCATTTGCTGGCTTTCTTTATGGACCAAGCCTGCCCATCCCTAGGCTGTGAGGGCATCTCCTAATCCCTGGAGCTCATAGCTAAGGTAAAAGGTCTGCATTTACATTCAGCTGTCTGCTATCCTAAGGCAGTTGGAACAGTTGCACACTGTCAGGTAAGAGGTGAAAGGTCAAGTGTAACTACCAGCTGGAAATGTGTTGATGTGTGTCAGCCTAGAAGTGATGGCGGAGACAGTTTCTGAGCTTTTAGACAGCCTAGCCTTTACAGAGCCCACTAAGTGCCAGGTTAAGCACTGTAATTGCATTTTCTCCTTGGCACTCACAACAATGCTATGAAGTAGGTACTATCATTATCATTATCTGTCATTATCTTCATCTTACGAAAGAGGAGACTGAAGCTTAGATGGGTTAAGTAGTTGGCCTAAATACACCCAACATGTAAATGATAGAGTCTAGATTTGAATTCAGGGCTATGGGACTTCAAAGCTTACACTTTTATTTCAAGCTTTCTCAAATTGTGAAATATAGCATAAAATACTGAAAACAAATCTATACAACATATGTGTAGTTTTGTTTTGTTTTTGTTTTTTAATATATATCTACCAGCATTTTTTAATTTTTATTTATTTTTGGCTGTGTTGGGTCTTCGTTGCTGCGCCCGGGCCTTCTCGAGCTGTGGTGAATGGGGGCTACTCTTCATTGCAGTGCACGGACTTCTCATCGTGGTAGCTTCTCTTGTTGTGGAGCACAGGCTCTAGGCGCGCGGGCTTCAGTAGTTGTGGCACGCAGGCTCAATAGTTGTGGTGCAGGGGCTTAGTTGCTCCGCGACATGTGGGATCTTCCCGGACCAGGGCTTGAACCCATGTACCCTGCATTGGCAGGCAGATTGTTAACCACTGCGCCACTAGGGAAGCCCCTATACAACATATGTGTAGTTTAATTTGTAATTATAAAGTGAACATCACTCCCAGAACCAAAATATAAAGTTACCAATATCCCAGAAAATCCCATCCTCATTTTTTCTACTGATCGGTTTCCATACTGCTAACTTTTATGGTAGCCTTTTAGTTGTGAAACTTGTACACTTACTCTGTTTAATTATCCTCCTTAGCATTTCATGATATGGCATAAGGGGAGGCTACGTGAACCAGAAATCAGAGGCATAGATGCTTCCCTTTGGTAATTGTATTTACCTTGGCCAAGTCACATGTCTCCAGAAAAGATAGGCATAAGGCCAAATAACTTCTAAAAAATCTTAACCACCATTATCCAGATAAGGGGTTGGTTAACTAGAAAGTGAAAAGCAAGTTAGAGGGCAGGTTTTGCTTGCTTTTTTCTTTGTTAATTTAGTATTAATGGTTATAGAAACCCTTAACAATTTCTGTGACAGACTTCACTCATTTTGAATAGCAAGTATTTTGTTCACTTATGTAAGTCAGTATATTGCCCTTACACCTTATTGATTAAAATGTCCTAGCTCTTGAAGGACTCACGAGTATAATTTCTCTGAGACACACTGTACTTGGGGTTCTTAAAATCCACTGTTGAGGTCTGTGCATGACAAAGTGGAACCAAGTGGTTATTAATTTTTCATTGAAATCTTCTGAATAAGTGTTTTCTCTTGGTTGGTTTCAAAAGGAGTCATATTCCTGAATCTAATTAGAGGCAGTTCATGTACTGTGGGCTTATTAAGATTCAAGGCACTTTTTTATTTTAGCCTGTCTGATATCCCTTTTTGATTTCACTTAAATTTGAATTACTCTAAACATCATCTGGGCATATTGAAGATACTCAGTGTTATTAATAATGATGATGTTGACGAATCTGTCCCATCTTACTCTTCTCGAGTTCGATAACCTTATTCTTGATCTTGGCTTGTGAATACATGGGACTGTGCTGCTTCTCTTTTCTTCCTGTGGCGGCATCAGTAATCAAACATGACATTATTCTGGTGGGCCCAGACAAAGCCCCTGGGACCTTCTGCACATAGTATACCAAGCAGCCATTCCCATCTGGTCAGAGTTGGCAGGCCCTTCGCCATTCCTCATCCTGATATTGGTTGTCTTAGGTCTAGACTTGTGTATCCCTCTTTATGACCTATTGAGTAAGTTACAATATCAGCTGATTGTTTTTTCTCAGTTTCTGCCTTGAACTCCCATTTTTCTACCTATTTGGATGAAGATCTTTCCCTTTGCTCGACCTCTCTGTATTATCTTACTTCACATGTATACCTCAGATCACTCAAGCTGCCTACATAGTGTGTGCATCTCAGAACAAAGTACTGGACTTATTCCTTGACTAGTCTTTGTTCATTTCTTTGGAGTTTGTTCTTGGAAGTGACTCCTTTCTTAAGGTGAGAACTCTTTCCTGTTTTAATAACGTGAACTTACAAAAACTATCTCTGCTTGAATTCCTCCTGCGTATGTATCAGGCAGGCTCCATTTACAGTATGGCCATGTAAGCTCTTCACAGACTGAACTTTCCATAGTTAGTGACTATATACTCTGGAAAAAATGCAAAAACCAAGAACTTGAAGGTTCTGGATAGTGAAGAAAAGCAGGAAGATCCCAGAGGAAAGTTGAAATTGGAAGGGACAGGTGTACTGAGTTTCCAGTTTTTACTTCCAGGATTTTTCTTAATAATAGGCTCTAGTGGTATCTAAAACTCCAATAGAAAACCTATAGTCCTGCCCTGAAGAACCAGAGGACAGAATTTGGGATAACCACAGCAGCTGGAAAGTGAGGGGATATCCCAGAAAGGAGAGAGACAGAGGGGTGAGTCCTGGATTCTTTGCATAAACTGCCCAAATCAGAAGGTATCCCCTGAAGGATATGTGCAGGAGGCTGACTGCAAGTGACCCAGCTAAAGTGAAAAAGAACTGAACTAAGATTTGAGCAGCTGCCCAAGAGACAGAGTTTGTAGTCTGAGTCTGAATGTGTGTCACCTGTGAATCACTCTTCACTGAGAACTCAGCTATCTTTTCACTTGCGTCTGATACACGCTATGTAAACATGCTCTTTTCCCACCGTTCAGTTGCCCGTCTGAGTTTTATGCTTCGTTCACAGTTCACAGTTGTTGGGCTTAGAAGGCAGGCAAGAGGTCTAAAATATTTAGAACTAGTGCAAAGCCTCATCCAAGGCAGGAGTTTGATATGAGGTTTTAAGGCTGATGGTTCTGCCACAATTCCCACTTCTTTTGCACAATTACTGGTGTGTGAAGATTGCCCTCATGCATTCTAATGTCATGGGTTACCTCCTTTGTTGGCTCTTCAACATGGTGTTGGAAGAAGTGTTGAATATTATAAAAATCACAGTAGTAATAAATGGTACCAGCTAATATTTTCTGAGCTCTCATTACACAACAGGTACTGTTCTAAGCACTTTATATGTAGTAACTCATTTTATTCTCATGGTAATCCTGTTTTATTATTCCTATTTTATGGTTAAGGAAATAAAGGCCTAGAGGTTGAATACATAGCTATAGAATGGTAAAGCCGGGAGCCAAGTGAAAGAGGAAGATAGGTCGGTATGGTATATACTCGGGTACACTGTCTGAGAAGCTTGGTTTGGATTGGGAGATAGGTATCATCTGGACTGAGTTCCACTAGATTCCTGAGTAAAGGAGATGTGAAAAATACCATTTTCCTGCTACTGTGTTCTATCAAGTTTACTGGCATGAACTTGGTAGGGGTAAGGTTAAGAAATACTTGTGTTAGCCCAAAGATTGAACTCTAATTTAGTTAAAGGGATAATTAACTGGTGAGTAGTTAGCTTATCTCAGTTGAGTTAGGTTCTGTCTGGGCAATTGTTTATTGACTCTTGTGACTAAAATACCACTGAAATTTTTATTTGTACTGAGGAGCAAATTATTGAGTGTAGTCGGTTAGAATGAGAAGATGAAAATAAACTACTTATAAGAGAAATAATAGTTTGTTTAGGCTAGAATTTTGAAATCTGCTTAGAGTCCTACAGACTCTTGACTAGAACCTTGATGATGGTAGTGGTCCTGGTCAAGAATTGGCAAAGGAAAGAGGAATCCCTTTCTACCATGGCACCAAAGAGCTTTTAATGATACACTGAGCACTACAGTTTACTGATTAGATGACACGGGGTCTCTGTGGATACAAAAGGAAGCTGTTACATTATTAGGCCTAGGTAATTTATAGAGGTTTGTCCAGGATGGAGATGTGTTTCTGTTCTGTTCCATATTGTTCAGACCACATCTGGAACTTTGTCCTCTTCTGAACCCCATGGTTATAGAATGGACACTTTATTTCAGTAATGGAGTAGCTTGTATTAGACTAACAGATAACACATAAAACAGTGATAACTTCTTGACAAAATAAGAAAAAATTTCCAAAATATTAAAATATTTGAAGGTGTTATAGAGTAATCAAAATGAGACAGAAACTGGAGAGAATTCCATCCTTTAAGGAAGGGAACTGCACTGAATAAGAGCCACATTTATACAGCTTTTCCTTTGAGGACTCTTCCCATCCTACCCAGTGCATTAAACAGCTGTCCATTGAAATCTTACTTTTCTTTATTTGCCTAGACACGTTTAGGCTTTACTGTTGCCAGGAAAACTTGTTGACACTGATTGGAAGCATTGTTCTTTAACTGATATTTATTACAACTAGATTATTTTCCTGGCATTTCATTATGGAATGTATCCTTAATTTCATGTAGACTTGGGGGCTTAACACTATTCTATAGGTTATAAGACATGAGGAAATCAAATATACAATGAAGGAGTCAGGGTATATTAACCGTATGGATTTGGGTTTAGAACTTGGTTTTTGAAAACATGCAAAATCCATTTGCTGTTTCAGTGTTTTAAAGGTTTGACCTCTGTGTAAATGATTTCACTACAGAAACTGATTGCAATGTATTGCAATGTTTTTGAATATTGATATAATAAATATTTAATGGATACATCCTGCTAGTAAGTATTGTATCTAACATGGAATTAGAGAAATTTTACCTGAATCAGCCAGAAAAATATAATCATGTCCTTTTGAATAACCTTAAAAACATTTTACTTTTCATTATTAATTTGTTCTTGCATTTTGGTTTATGGCTTAAGCACATTAATTAAAAAATCCAGTACCTGTACATTCATCCTTTTGCACTTGTGGGTTCTAGGGATGAGGGCAGTGGAAAAGCAAAATTGTACAACTCAAATTTGTATTTGAATATGAAGAATTATGAAGCATCATTGTACACATTCATTACATCCATGAAATACCAAATAGGTTATTTTCTTGACTGTGTAGATGTTTATGGCAATGTAATAGTTATAATAAAAGCATTTACTGAGTGTCTTTTGTGTTAGGCACTGTGATGCATACTTCAAAGGGAGGATCTCACTGATGACAGATGATAACCTGACAGGATAGTGATTAAGCTTATGGGCTCCACAAATTTGGTTTGAATTCTTAACACCTTGGAAACATGTCTAGTCTCCCTGTGCTTCAGTTTTCCATGTGCAGTTGGGGTAATCCTTTTCCTACCTTGCTGTTTCTAAATTAACATACTGGGACAGAGTCACCTCCCCTGGTCACTTCCCATTAATGATCGTGGTCGTCATCATAGTGGTTCAAGGGCTCAAAAGCAGGTCTCTCTCTCCAAAGTCCATGATTTTAATCACCTTACTGTGTGTCTAAGCATGCCTAACACATAGTAGGTGCTAAATAAATGTGCTCTGAGGTACATGTTCCCTGTAGAGTTTGTGTTTGAACTGCCATTTGTAGATACTATATGGCAGAATGTAGAAAGAAGCTTCTTAGCTTTGGAGTCTTAGAGATAAATGGTGGGCATATAGACTAAAAGCTATATCATTCTAGAAGCATGACTACTGAACTGTTAGCCCAGGAAGTGCCTGGCCTTGTCTGATATAATTTATTGTCACAAGAACTGTTGTTATTTGTCTCCCATGAAGGCAGTTTGGTGGCCCCAGTTTTAGGTTGAGATCATTTTGTCTGTGGCCTTTACACCTAATAAATTAGTTATCACTCAGCAAATACTTACAGTGCACCTTGTACGTGCCGGGACTGTCCAGGCCCGAGGGATGCATTGGTGCAGGCGTCAGGCCCGGTTTGTGCCTTTGAGGCCATCATAGTCTCTTGGGATGCCCAGACATTGACAAATCACACAAATATGTAGTCAGTCGCCCTTTGAGAGATGCTATGAGGGAAGATAATGGACCGTAGTGAGAAAGGTTAACCTGGGAGTGGAATGCCGATGTAGGTTTTGGTGGGAGTCAGCAAACTTTTTCCGTAAAGGACCGTGTAGTAAATATTTTAGGCTCCTGGTCCTTATATGCTTGGTTGCAACCACTCAGCTCTATCAACTGCAATGTGAAAGCAGCCCTTGACAAGATGTAAAAAAGCATCCAGTATTATAAAGAAAACGAAATCTCCCACACCCCCGTCCCCTTCCTCAGAGGAGAGCACCCTTGCCAGTTTGGGGTGTAGCATTCTGTGCATAAAGTTTATTTTATAAGCCACACCTGGAAATTTAAACAAACTTTCAAAAGGCCATTTATCTAATAAGCTGAGTTAGGCAAGTTTCGTATGGGAGAAAGTTGGTGCTGCTTCTGGATATGCTGCTGTTCAATGATGAGATGAGGCTGGGGGACTCTACTCATGGTTAGTCTTCTTTTTCCATCAATAACGGGACACACTCTTTCAGTACTTGATATAGATGAGGATTTGTGAAAATTAGTGTCTGCTCCTGAGACTTTTCTCATAATGAAATGATATTAGTGTGAGGAGAAGGAGCACGTCTGGAATCAGCAGAGAAAGGCTTAGAAAAAGTGAAGTTTACATCTGGAGCTTCTCATGCTGCTTTCACTGTTGTAGCTTTAGAGATGTAACTATTCTCAGGGAAGTGGACTCTGTGTGGCACTCTGCAGAAAATGTGCTCAAAACTTCGATTTGATAGCTCCTGGGTGAAAATTTCCACCTGATTCCCTGTCATGGAATCACATGCTGAGTTAATCCGTGGCTGTTTTGCATTTTCTCATTTGGGAAATAAAACAGCATACTCAGAATTCCCCTCCCTTTTCTTTTGCCCTATCTCTCTAGAAGTAGACCTCTTCTCCCATGATCTGGACTGGTAAGAAAGGACATACGATATGGGCTAGCAGGTTGTTGCTGACGACAGTCACAGAGGCTTATCAAACTCCATAGCATGATTTTACTTAGTGAAGTAATGTCTTAGTGTATGTGCACTGGAAGGACACTTGTATGTTTTTACTTAGCTAGTGAGGTAAAAAACTCTCCTGTGGGACTCTCCATACTGGTGTAGGAGGGTATGAGGAGCAGTTTCCTCCTGTGGACTCTCAAGTAGTTTGTCCCCATCTCATACTGAGGAAGGGGGTAGTCAAGTTGTTTCTTAAAAGACCAGAGAATAGATATTTTAGGCTTTGCAGCCGTGCAGTCTCTGTTGTGACTACGCAGCTCTGCACTTGTAGTGAGAAAGCAGCCAGAGAAAATATATAAACAGGGAGGCTCACTCCAAATAGCCTGTCAAAATATTCCTTCTAACTGCATATCAGAGTCTGCCTGAGAGAATTTGGGAGTAGATGTATCTTTGTCCATCTTGAACATTCATAAATGTGTTTATTCCATAAAAAAAACTGAATTGAGTACCTGCTACGATGTATCATACAGTGTTCTAGGCACTGGCATTTATCTGTGAACAAAACAAGTGTGTGTCTGATGGACCTGGCATTCTAGCTCTATAAATATATAATATTAGTTACAAGTGAGGAATTACAAAACAGGGGGACAGCATTGTCTAAATTTCTCTGTATTCATACTTTCCATTCCTGCTTTAGCATTGGAGTCCAGTCAGAAATATAGAAACTGCGCTAGTCATTTTAACAGGGATAATTTAATGTAGCAAATTGATTAAAGAAATGTTGGAGGACTGCAGGGTCAAAAAGAGAACCCTGACTAAAGCAGGGATTGTAACTGTAGGAAGCAGCTACCACCCCTGGAATAAAAGGAAATGATTGGAGCTCTCCAAGAACTTGGAAACATGGAGGAGGAATCCTGCAGTGCTGGGACCCAGAGCATTAAGGAAGAGGCACTGCCTAGCTGGCTCTGATGGCTGTTCTAGGAGTGTAGGCAGAACTTTATAAACTGAAATCAACTGCTCTTGGAACTCACTGCTACATCCAGGGTGAAGAGCTGTGGCTCGGGGCTCTGATGAAAGAACATTATACACCGAAAGGAGCAGATACTTTCTCCATCCTCCAGCCTTCTAGTCTCGCAGTGGTGCCACATGTTGGCAGAACCTAATGGGAAGCCAGCTGGCAAAGAAGAAGGTAATTTGCAGAGTTTCAGCTGGCAGAGTGGTGGGCACCTATAAAGGAGGTTTTGGAGCTGATAAAAAATAGCTTAATAACTGGCACATCACTGATAGGCCTAAGTGTGTGCCCTCTTTCTCTCTCTTTAGATCTGCTGCACTGAATCCCAAAGAGGTTGTGCAGAACAATGAGAAGATAAGTGGAAATACCAGAATAAACAAAAGTACTTTCACACAAAGGTGAAAGAACTCCTGTTTCCTTCTGTCTGGTGTTATGGTTAGTTGTGTACTTGAATTTGTTTGCAGTCTGTGGCATTTCCTAAAGGAGTGACTAGTTCCATGGGAACTAAAGCAGATGTCAAGTGAAAATTGGTTTGGGGAAGACTGTAAAATGTATCTAAATACGCATATTTTTTAAATGGTTGGACTTCTCATAACCTTTAATGAGATAATGTGTGTTGAGAATTTCTTCTCAACAGGAAGTAAAGTAAAATTGAAGGAAGTAAAATTATGTATTTGGCAAATATTTGACCATGAACGTCTCTCCTCCAATTTCTAGTGCATTAATTTATTTTCCGAATATATTCCCTTTACTTTCAACCTGTCTCTTCTTGCCTGTTTTTTTTTCAATGATCAATTTTAAATTTTCAAGGTTTCTAGTTAAATTTTTTGATTGATGTAATATTCTCTGATATGTCTGATGTATTACACTTTTTAAAGCTTTGTTCTCTCTGAGCTTTTTTCCCTCAGTTATTAGTTCTCCTGTTTGTTTCTCTTTCATGATGTTGATGGGCCTCTGTTGTTTAATTATTATTAATTTTGTGCTTAGAGCATCCTGTCATCAGTGACTATATGAGAGGGGCAGAGGGTGTAGCCCCATGGAATGTGTCAGTAACTGGTCTTTTCCCATGGTATCAGAGGTCTCCTGGACCACTGTGTCATCCCTTGGGCCCAGGTACCCCACAACTACTGTTTAGTCTAGCACATCTTGTGCTACGTCATGTCGGTTATCCTAATGGTTGCCTTGGCCCCCTCATGTGCTCCCTGTATATCCAGCCTTCAAGTTTAAAGTATAATCAGAGTTACTCCCACTTTTGGTATAGTCCTGTCCTGGCTGTTTTAGCTGTAGGATTCTATTTCAGTCTAGTTCTTATTTGTCTGACATTCTTCAGTCAGGGATTTTTCTCAAATTCTGGTCTGCTAGGTGCATTCCCTTCTTTATTATTTTCTCCAGTGCTGCTATGACTGGTTTGTTTGGACATTCTGGTCCAATCTTGTGTTCTTCCTTTCTGTATCCCCACTCTGCTTAGCTCTAGTTCTAACCCTGTAGAGTAGGTTATGTTTACTAGGTGGATTGCTTTTGGGAGGGGACTTGGTCTCAGGGTCTTGGGTTACTTCTCCAGCTATCATTGTGGCAATACTTCCTTTGGGTATTTCCTCTGCCTTGGGAAGCTCAGGTGCCTCAAAGATGGCAGGATCTGTAGAGATCACTTTTGAGGTGACTGTCCTCCACTAGAGATAAATGAGGAGCTTCTCAAGAAAAGAGAGTGAGGACCAACAAGGGAGAGTTATTTAGGCTATTTAGCCTTGGATAGCCACTGAATGCTGGCTGGATCTGGCTGCCTGGAAAGTAACAGCACCATCTTCCCACCGTGGCAGCATTTTTTGCCTTTCTGGGGTTGTTTCTTGATCCCAGACCAGATTGAAAAGGGATTTCACAGAAATTTTTCATTTCACTTTTCCACAACCTTGTAAGGTTGTGGTGGTTGATAGTCTCATTTAACTTAAGTAAAGAAGGTAAAAGGTCATCTGCCAATAAGTGGTAGGGCAAAGATGGGTGACCAAGTCTTCAGCCTCACCCTTTTAAGCTCATTTCTCACTATCAACTCCTGAACCCTTCATGATGACATTACCAAGCAGTACATCATATTTTGCTCTTTTGTTTCTCATTTTCTCTGTTAACTTTTAGTTTGGACCAGTTGTTCAATTGTTGTAATATTGTATAACATTTTACTCTAGGTTCTTGAAAGAAAAATGATTAGGATTAAACTTTGTTGAGATTTCTTAGGTTTTTTTGAATCTCTCAATTTTAAGAGGATATAGCATGATGAGAATATTATTTGCTGCTCAGATATTAAGTGTCACATTGTCTGTTTTGCAAGAGTCCTTTTGTCTGTGTGTGCTTTTCAGATTTTTCTGTTATCACAGTGGACTTTTCAGATGAATCACAGTATTTCTTTCAAAAGTTTCCTGGAGCAAAGTGAATGTCATGTATCCTATGCTGTGGTATAAATTCTCTTTTCAGGGATTATTTTGACATTTCATGTTATCTAGTTTTCTGAAAGCTTGCCTTGAAGATTCACTTCTATGGGTTGTTCATACAGATATATGTAAAATTTAGCAATTCTCTGCCTTCCCAACTTTGGCTAAAGAAGCTCAGATTACTGCAAGAGAACAGGTGACTAATATGAATCAAAAGATCTGGCACGTGCTTTTCTTTCATAAGTAGGACATTTACGTGGAATATTGGGTAATCAGATTTAACACTTGAGATTCTAATTTCTCCTATAAGTGGGAATTCTGACAATGGAAACATGAAGAAAGGGACACTCTCTATAATGTTGATATCTTTCTTAATAGACAATCTAAGACCTCACTCTCCAGAGTAGTGATATTTCATTCATCAACAAGAATAAAGTCTCCTTCTAAACATAAATAGTGCGCTTGGAACCTTGCAGACGCCAATTATCATTCTGTACAGCAAACCTTCAAAATGTCAGACAATCTCAGGAATTTCCCCAGCAAAGGTCGATCATTTACTACTCTCTGAGTCATTTCTTCAGCATGCCAAGGTGACAGGCGAACCTGTGAGATTGAGTTAGCTAGGTCACTCAAAGCTGCTACTATAAAGAAGCCATGAGAAGTCTATTTGTATTGGGTAAATCCCATTAAACTCAAATGTATCCTAAACTGTTGAGTGCTATTAGATTGTTAGAAGGAGCATGAGTGGGTTGATGGAAATAAAGTCTGCGCCTTGCAAGCTTTCTACTGAATTTATTGGAAGGGACTTCAGGGAGTAATTTAAGGAGAGCTAACAAATTGGGAACTGAAGGGGATGGAGCAGGGAAGGTGGCAGGCTCTACTGGGGAGCTGAATCTGATGCACTGAGTTGACACATGTGACTCCTTGTAATGGCCGTGCTGAACACATACAACAAAGCGCCTTCACATACCTTATCTGTTTTTATCCTCCCAGCAATCCTGGAAAGTTCAGTGTTCTGCTTTACTAGTATCTCTGCTTTACTCGCTTAGTGTCACAAGCTCGTTGGAGGTGGAGTTCTTGAAACACACCCCTGTAAGTCTTCTCACACCTTTGGGCAAGGTTGCTGAAGAAAAATATCTCGCATTTTCCCTTCTCTGAGTATTATACATAATCTACTCTGATGGCATGTGTAAATGTGTAAAATGGTTGGCTGGGGTTAGCTGAGCAATTAATGGCCCCAGAATACAAGGTTGAGTCCTGGCTGTTGTATTATTGCACTGTTTTGAATTTGTTTTCCAGTGAGCACTTTGCATGAAAGCTATTCTTGGAACCCCAAAGCCCTTTTTGCTACCGCAGAGACTCACTTGAGTGAGTGGAGAAAATCTCTCTCACACACACACACACACACACACACACACACACACACACACACACACATTTTTATGAGGTGAAACGATGACCTAATTTTCAGGAAAGTACTTCCAGAGTTATTCACTCATGCTAGAAATGAGCAGAAGCTCGACTTTAATGAACATGAACCTGACATAAGAGCAAGTCACCTGACACAAACCTGAGACAGTTCATGGGTGCAAACCTGTATCCTCCCCTCCGTCCCTGAGCTCACCTGTTCTGCACAGCTGTAGTGCTGGTGTTCTGGAAGGGCCTGAGCACACGGATGGATGCCTCACTCTAGCTTGATGAGGCTGTGCCAGCTTGGCATATACATGTTGGGGAGGGAAAAACTATTTTCCTCTACCCATCTTAGGTTCATTGTCTGGGGTCCTGCAACTTAGAAAAAACAAGAGAAAAACAAATAGAAGTTTATTAACAG
Source organism: Neophocaena asiaeorientalis asiaeorientalis (assembly GCF_003031525.2). Lineage (NCBI taxonomy): Eukaryota > Metazoa > Chordata > Mammalia > Artiodactyla > Phocoenidae > Neophocaena > Neophocaena asiaeorientalis. Next base: position 13,086,598 of record NW_020173397.1, read on the forward strand.
GTGTAGTGAACACACACATGGGAGCACTCAGTGATGAGTAACTCAAAGGGATGGTCAGAACTTGGGCTTTTGTAGCATCTTTTTTTGGCCTCTCCCGTTGCGGAGCACAGGCTCCGGACGCAGAGGCTCAGTGGCCGTGGCTCACGGGCCCAGCCGCTCTGCGGCATGTGGGATCTTCCCGGACCGAGGCACGAACCCGTGTCCCCTGCATTGGCAGGCGGACTCTCAACCACTGCGCCACCAGGGAAGCCCTGTAGCATCTTAAGAGAACAGTAAATGTGTATGGGAGTGACAGGACAAAGGAAAAGGACTTTGAGCTTCTAGGGGGAGCAAATTGTGGGAAGGTAAATAGATGCATGGAGATCCTGATGGGAGGTAAGGACTAGTTAGTAGGTTCATTGTGTGATCCCTCTGGTGCTGTCTCTGTGCTGAGTCTAGATTTGTCTCCCGTGATTAAGAATAATCTTGTCCATCCTGGTGTGTGTGTGTGTGTGTGTGTGTGTGTGTGTGTGACGGCATGTGGGATCTTCCCAGACCGGGGCACGAACCCGTGTCCCCTGCATCGGCAGGTGGACTCTCAACCACTGCGCCACCAGGGAAGCCCCCTTGAGCAGAGAGTTTTCGTTGTGTCTGCTTCTTTTTGTTTACCTTCAGCTCAAAATAATCCTTATACCTGAATGGCATGTTTTGCAGTGGCATACGCTGAACCCCTTTATTTATCTCTGTAAGATTGTTTAATATTATTATTTTTTCCTGTTTAAGTATGCATTCTGTTATGTGTCCCTCTTGTCTGTCACTTGCTTTTCCCTCTCTCTGTTTTGCTTTGGAAGTATGTCTGCATTGATCTATTTTAAGATCTGGCTTATTCATTTGAACCATTTTGTGGAATTCCATTGGATATGCCACATTTTATTTATCCTTAGATTTTATTTCTTCCCTTTTACTATTTCTGCTTGCTGTCTCTTTAATCAAGGGAGGCCTTTTGCTTTCTCCTTGGAGAGAAGCTGCAGATGGGCCACTGTAGCAGGAGAGTGCTATAGCAGGGCAGTTTGCCTGTTGCCTGCTGGGATCAATATTAAATAATGGAAGAAGGTTATAAGATCAAAGACCCAGTAGCTCTGATGTTGTGGAATGATGTACAGAAGTGTCAATAATTAAGTGTAATGCAAAGGCCAATTTGGGCAAAAAAATCCAAGGTTAAGGTTGTTTCTAAAGAAATGCTTTTTATGACTAGCAGGTACATAAAACTCAATAGGCTTAAATGAATTAACCTTGTAAAGTGTGTGTGTGTGTCTGTGTGTGTGTGTGTGTGTTGTGTGCATGTGTATGTGTGTCTAATATTAGATTTCCTTTTACTTTATAACCCATATCTAATCCATGAGTAGGCTTTGCTTCATCACCAAACTCTGTGAAGAATCCCTCCATTCTTCTCTGTTTCCCCCTCCACCACTTTCTCTGTGGTCTAGGTGAGGAGTCTGCAAACTGTGGCTTGCTAGCCACATCCTGTTTTTGTAAATAAAGATTTATTGGAACACATCCCTGCCCATTCTTTTATGTATTATCTAAGCCTGCTTGTGCTACAAAGACAGACTTAAATAGTTGTAACTGAGACTATCTAGTCTCAAAGCCTAAAATATTTACTGTTTGGTTGTTTATAGAAAAAGATTGCAGGCTCTAGTCTGGTTTAATGCTTCCCTCTTGTAATTGGTTTCATTCTGTAAACATAAGACAGAGTGACTTTTCTAAAATGTGAATTTGATCTTCTCACACCCCATGAATAAAAACAAAATCTGAACTCCATACCATAGCTTACAAGCACCTGCATGGTCTGGTCCCTGCTCACCTTTCCACCCTAATGCTTTCCAGGATTCCCCCTTGTTCTGGTCACACTGAGCCTTTCCTGCCTTGGGACATGCTGCTTGGCTTCTCACAGTTGCCTTATTTTCAATTCAGCTCTGTACTGTCCTGCAGTGAAATCTGTAAAGCAGAGCATTCCACTTTTCCTCCTGCCCCAGTTAATTTCACTGCCCAGGACCCAGTTTTGTGGGCTGGGAGGCAATTCACAATTTGTACCTCAATGAAGAGCACAGACTGTGGACTCTGGCACACACACCTGGATTGGAATGTGGCTCTGCCTCTAACCACTTAGCTTTCCTGTGCCTTAATTTGCTCATCTATATTTCCTGTTAGGGTGGTTGTGAGAATTAATTGACGTAATGCTTTTCTAGTGTCTAGTACAGTTTCCACAGCTTTGTAGCACTTACACATGTCAGCTAGTATTTGGTGTAGTTTTAAAATAGGAGACCTTGTCATGGCACTCTAAGAATTAAATCTAAAATAGCAACCGGCTATGATCCAGTGTCTAGAGAGTCTGAAAGCTCGACTTTCTTTTCTTCCCTGGTAGGACAGATGATTTTATTTTATTTTTGTAACAGATGCTGCCCCCCCTTACTGTTGGGCCTTAGAGAAGCAGTACTATCAGAGATGCCTTGTAAGAGGGGCACAAATGGCCTCAGGCTCCTAGTCTGATCCTCATCTAGTTTGTTGTAAAGAAGAGTTCAAGTATTATTTCTCCTGATCAGTGTATGGTCAGGCCACTCAAGATGGCTGTTCTCTTGCTCTCCGTACATCCCTGGCCTGACCAGTGGCTGCTTCACCTACACCCTACTCACTTGATTGACCTTCTTACATACTTGCCCAGGCCCCAGCTAATGATTGGCCTTATGCAAGGGATGGTGAGGAAACCCCTCTACTGGTTTCCCTGGTAACTAATGAGTCCACCTGATGTCAGTTCCCCTATAACTGGTAATCCCCCCCACCCCACCCCAGTGAAGACTGCCGCCATGTCCTCCCCGCTGTCTACTGCGTAGTGGTGCGGCGTCACTCCAGGACCTTGCTTCAGACTTACAAGCTCCTCCATCCATTAAACTATTAATGTCTCTGTTGCTGACTCTAGGCTGTTTCTTTGGTCTTGAAGCTGGGCAAGCACAGGCCTTGTAGGCCTTCAGGGTATGGCCCAACAATCAGTAAACTTTTTAAAGTACTTTTCCTCTCTAGCCATCTACTCTAATTAAATACCACATCCCATCAACACTGTTTTTTCAGGTACCACACCATCTTTATTATTAGTTTGTCAGCTGCTTCATTTCCCCTTCTTTTAAATAGAAAACTAGGTATTTTTAGGTCAGGAATGGCAGTATAGTTTTTATCTGTGGTAGTTCCAAGGATTGACATAAGATTCACAGAAAGACAAAAAAAGAAAAGAAAAGTAATAATGGAAAACTCATAGGTATTTTAGGCAGAGAACTTGGATACAAATCTTGATTCTCACTTAACTAGCTGAACGGCCTTAGACACATTTCTTAACTTCTTTCACCTTCACACTTCCTCATCTGTGACATGGGGATATTCTGCTCAAATGAGATGGAAAATAAATTTACCTAGCACAGATAGCACATTTTAGATGCTTACCAAATGTGAGATTTGTGTGGTCCTTCCTCTTGTAAATTACTGTTTGGTTTCTTTCTGTGACTGTTGAGTGAATTAAGTATAACATTCCACTCTTAGAGTTTAAAAATACCTCCCCAAATGCATTTAAAGTGAGCAGCAGGACACCAAGGGCTCTTCTTTATTGTTTATATGATCACCTACTATTTTCATTCTAGCAATTCCTCAGTGTCTCCTTGTCACCCTTTTCTCCTGCTTTGTATTTCTGTATTAAATAACAGTAGCTAACCTTTTTTTGGGTAGTTATTATATGCTGGGCGCTGTTCTAATTGACTTGTACTTAATCCTCACAGCATCCTATGAGGATGGGCCTGTTAGTTTCCTCCCTTGTAAATGATGAAACTCATTTCAGCTATTTCTCTCATCCTTAGAGGGTAGCTTCCCTCTGTACCCCTGTTAGAGCTTAGGGACTCCGCCACAGGGGCCTCATTAATTGGTTAATTAATTTCTTTACAGTGTGCAAAATGGGGATAGTGTAAATGGCAAGTGGCCAGCTCGACAAAAAGGGTGCTATATTTTCAAAGATTACCCATATGAAGGCTCCACACGAAGGCCCCACACTTTAGCCTGAACACACGTAAAATATAACAGAGTCTCGGTACTCACATTCCTGCTCTTTCTTCCAAGTCTGACTTTATTCTTTCCTTTCCACAGGCTTAGGTTTCTAATCATGATGCTGCTTTTCTTTATCTGTCTCTTCAGCATGTTTCCTTTGTGAAGCAGGAGTTGACGTGCTGGTGTTTTCATATTAAGGGCTAAACAGAAAAGTGCTGTTACTATTATTGTTGTTATCTTCCTCTTATAAACGAGATTCTACTTAATCTCTTTTCCAGGGCAACAGTGCAGTGGCTTCTTTATCAGTGCCTGTTTTAAGCAGGCAGGCCTTTTATTTTATGGTACTCATATTGAGACACATCGAGTTATATCTGTCTTTTCATTTGCACCAACACGTTTATTTGAAGCCTAGTATTTCCTAGGTAATGTGACTAAGGTAGATTTATGGGTGCTAATTTGCATACAGAATAACATTGGCAAAAACTAAAATATAACAAACACATACCAACTCTTGGCATGCCACTGCCCCACCGAGCATCTGCCTTCCCTGCCTGTAACGAGAGGGAAATATATTTTCCTCTGAGTTTACAGCTAATTCCTTGTTTGTATTCCACTGTCGTCAATGCTGTTGAGAGCTCAAAATGAGGTTTAAGAGCCTCTTCCTATCTAACAGCAGGAGTTTATATTAGAGGTGATAGTTCTGTGTAACAGAGAAGGCACCCTGATTTCACACCACAGTTGAAGAACCCCTGCTACATTTAAGTGCGGGTGCAAGCCCTTCATTTTCTAGGCAAGTTAATAGACTCGAGGCTTTGCATTTGGGTTAAAGCTTAGGTTTGATGACTTCTTCTCAGTGTTGTTTCTGAGTAAATTGATTTTCATTCCACAAATAATAAATGTTTTTTTCTATAATTTTTTATTTGTTTGTTTAAAATTATAGATTAGGTTAAATCATCCTTTGATCACCATGTTCCTGGTCTGCCCTCCTCAGATTTACTGGCATTAAGTTTGGTGAACTTCATCTGGCCCTTTTCCTATACATTCACTTACTCATATGTCTATCCTTTGAAGATACAGAATATTGCTTTGTGTGTGGACACGTGTGTCTGAAATATAAATATTATTCTACTTTATATACTGAAAGAAACTTGCCATTTTCTTCCAGTAACGTGTCTTGGAGAATGGTCAGTGTTAGGCGTCCATACTTAGCAGGCTAGACTAGTCAGTGAAGAAGTTATTCTTGAGATCTCAGTGGTCTGTTGACCACTGAGGTTTATTATTATTAAATCAAAGGTTTCTTTCTTTCTTTTTTTTTAAAAAATTATTTATTTATTTATTTTTGGTTTCATTGGGTCTTTGTTGCTGCGTGCCGGCTTTCTCTAGTTGTGGCTCACGGGGGCTACTCTTCGTTGCAGTGGCTTCTCTTGTTGCGGAGCACAGGCTCTAGCCATGCAGGCTTCAGTAGTTGTGGCTCGTGGGCTCTGGAGCGCAGGCTCAGTAGTTGTGGCGCGCGGGCTTAGTTGCTCCGTGGCATGTGGGGTCTTCCCGGAGCAGGGCTCAAACCCATGTCCCCTGGATTGGCAGGCAGATTCTTAACCACTACACCACCAGGGAAGTCTTTCTTGTTCATGTAAATGTGTGACTCCAAGGCAAGGGTCCTCCATGTAGTAACTTGATAATCCATGCTGTTTCAACCCTCTGACTCCACCGTCTCCACATGTGGCTTCCAGGTCCTTGCAGCCACCGGAAAAGGGCGCTGGAGGGTTGCTGGAAAGTTTTGGCACGCTAGGTGCAAGAGAGCTGAGAATGGAGGGGAACACGTGGATAGTGGTGCTAGTCTGTTGCCACAGGAGTGTTCAGTGCTTCATATAGCTTGAATATATTGTGGTTTAATTAGCTGGTCTCCTATTTGATGGGCATTTAGGTCACTTCCAACTTTCCCCTTTATTATGTACAACACTACACAGAAGAGCCTTATGTGTATCCCGGGTACACATGTGACTGTTTTGCTAGTTTAAACACTCAAGAAGTAGACTTCACAGTTCAGAGGATGTGGGTGTTCTGGTTACCATCAGTGCTGTCACATTGTTTTTGAAGGTGGTCATACTGGTGTTTGATTTGCATGGTTAGTGTATGAGAGAGAAATACCTTCACCAGTGACATTATCAAACATTCATTTTTTCCCCCTATCCAATGGCAGCTTTGTTCCTTTTGGCAAAATGGCTTCTCATTTTTGTTTTAATTTCTATTTTCCTGGTTATTAGTGAGTTTTTGATTCTCTCTCAGACTCTGTTATGCTGCCTGAGTGAAGCAGGACTGTGGAAAGTCAGGCTGAAGAAAGGCAGGGAGTGCAGAGAGCCAGTGGGCAGATGTGGCTCACACGTTCTCCCTTTGGGGGCACTCAGCTCAATAGCATTTCTTTCTATACTCCCTTGATCAATTTCTTTTCCCTTCCATGGCGATATTTCAGTACTCTTTACACCTCTGATTTTAAAACTGCGGGGTGAAGGACCCTTTCTCAGTCGTGTCATTTTTTTCTGTGGAGCTGTCTAATTTTGTGTTTTGAGTTTTCTTGTGAATTTTTCCCTGCTTAGTCATTGTCTTTTTATCTCTTGGTTCTCTTTGTCCTTTCCCTCATTTTTCATTCTTTTTCTTCTGTCTCTGCTCCCTTGTTCCCATTGGCTGTTAAATCTTTATGTGCTGCTTTTCTTTTAAGTTGTATTTTCCCCTTCCCCTCCAAGCTTAGAAATGCTTGCTCTGTCAAAGAAACATGGAAGGGAAGGGAGCAATGGAAAGGTCTGCACAAATCTAGAAGTAACCAAACCCAGGGGCCCACCCCCTGCAGCTGTTTTGAGAACACGATGCTGTTCCTGATATGGTCACTTTGCCAAAATCTGTATGAAAAAAGGAAAGAACATTGGAATTAGTCCATTTCTCATTCTGCCTCTGGCTCACTGTAGGATCCCTAGGCATGTTACTTCTCATCTTTAGGCCTCAAGTTCTCTGACTCTAAAATGAGGAGGTTGGATCCCAGTAGTCTTTCTATACCTTGGAACCCCAGTATATGAAACATGTGACTTCCTGGGAAACTGCTGCAGATTAAGAGTCCAAAGTCACCTTTATAATCGCCCACTGCCATTCCTCTTCCCCTGCGATGTCTTGAAGGGGCGCCTTCAAAATCTGTGGAGCAACAGGTCATTTAATAGGAGTTAACAGGGAAGATAATTCATGACAAAAGTATTAGAACAATTAGAATCCATACAGGGCTGGGGAGGCAACCCAGAGACTGGCAACATTAGGAACCTTCTACCAGCCTGAGGAGTGGAAGGAGTGGAAGGGGGTGGTGTTGGCAGAGTCCAGGCCAGCTTGTGGGCGCAGGAGTCACGGTGGCGAGACAGCAAGAGCTGGAGTTATGGAAGGAAGGGCTGTCTGGAGGGACCTGAGGCTTCAGAGGAGATGCAGTCACTGTTGGAGTGGCCACCTGACTTAGAAAGAGGAAGCCGAAGCCTGGTATCTTCTTCTCACTGTCCTATCTCCAAACAGTCTCAAATTTAGGCAGGAGCCAGTTGCAAAGAACACAGTTTGAAGGCAAGCAGGCAAATGACTGGCAGAAACAACTGAAAGGCACTGGGTCAGATGATCTTTAAACTCTCTTCCATTACATTCCAGAGTTCATAGATTCCCTGTAAGATTCCTGACTTCTGCAGTGAAGATATTAGTCTAGGGTTTTAACAGGTCGCTCTACCTAGGAATTGGAATAAACTACTACTTCTACCATTTTAGAGTCTTGGGACAGCACCTGCTCACATCTCCACTTCCCTCCCTCCCAAAGCCTGGAGCAGCTGCATTTTTCCTTACGTGCGCTGTGCCAGCATTTCATGAGAATCCTATTCCTGGTAGATTTTTGACCTTTTGAAGACAGCAATATGATCTTGCTCATGCCAGTCTCAGTATTTATCACCGAGAGGCCTCTGGGAATGTGGAGCCAGAGTACAAACGGAGGGAATCAGTAGTATTACAGTCGAAGCTTTGCAGTTTTACAGTCACCTGTGATAGTGGGCCAGTGACTAACCTTCAGCCTGGGTTTCCTAAACGGTAAGATGGTTTTATTAGGACAGACTAGGTGCTATAGATGGGCTAGGTTCTGCAGCAGCAACAAATGATCCCCAGAATCTCAATGGCTAAAAGTCCACAAAGGTTTATTTTTCACTGCACATTCATTGTGATTTACCTGGGGATGTTCAGTCCTCACTTTTAACCCCTGGCTCATAGATCAGCTACCATCTTGAATATTGCCAATCCCCAGGTCGAGAGAGAGAGTGTTTGGGTGGGTGGGAGGGTTGACAATCAAATGTTGGGCCTAACATATCACGCACCATGTGTACTCATGGCCTGATTAGCTGGAACTAGTTACATGGCCTCACCTAACTTCAGCTAAGGCGAAGAAGTACCTGGAAGGAGGACAGTTAGGAATATTTGTTAGTTTTCATTAATGATAGTTACAGAGAAAGATAATAATACTTCTCATGATTTTTGGGCCGTTAGATAATATAAATACTGATTGTAATAGCTAACCTGTAGGAGATGCTCCGTCAGTAATAGGTAACTGTTGTTGTTATTATTCAGCAGCATGCTTTACACCATCCTTCTACTTAGTAACTGCTCTTATTTTTTCTTCCCCATGAAAATGCAGAAGTAGAGTTAACTTGTTCCTGTCTAGACATATCACAAATTCATAATTAATGAAGTTGAGTTAATGAAGTTTTAGATCCAGTCAGGGACCCTACTCTTCCAAGTTTAGGATGGACAACTATAGGTAGTTATTCTGTAAAACGATCACTTTGTGGAGTGATAGCTTGAGTATCAGCAGTGGCTTTGGAACTATGTTCACTGTGTTGGTTTTCAGTTGAAGAGCCACAGACTCTAAGCAGCTTTTCATTTTGAGTCAATGCAGAAACAGTCAATATGTATTATATGTCTATGAAGCTGGTCTCTGGATCAATTGCAATTAGTTTGCAGCAGGTTGCATTAACATATCTAAAATTAATCCAGTGAGCGTTCTGATGAAAAGAAATTGACCATGACCACACTATGGCTGTTTTTAGTCTCTCTCAAATGTCCTTTTCAAACAGTATTTCTTTTTTTCTTCTGTTAATGGCTTTAAATTGGTACGTCAACATAAACTTCATCTATTGATCCTTCCCCATTGGCCTTTTAAAAGTGGTCCCAGAATATGGCACATATCATGTTCAGTCTCTTCTTTCTTTAGGGGGCTTTTACTAAATGCCTCAAACTGAATTTTTTCTCGGCATGTTACATGAGCTGCTATTAAGACTACTAAATTGACGAGTACATTCATTTTTGAATTGTTGTGTTTTTCAAATTACTAATATTTCATCAAGACTTAAAAATTCAGAAATAAGAGTAACAAATCATATACAGTTAACAAATTATCTACAGTAAACAGTTGTGAGCACTGCTTGTCTGACAGTTTATTTTTATCTTAGCATTATCTGTTTCTAAAGAAGAAGTGCAAGCAACTTCAATTTTAATAACATCATTACCAATATTTATAAGGATGGAACAAAGACAGAGCTTGAGGCTTGATCATGTTGAAATTTGAATTTTTTTACAAGTGTGTGTAAATTATGTTTATTTTAGATCTGAAGGACTTTTACTTTTTTTAGAGAAAGTCAGTTTCTGGAAATGAAAAGTTATCTATATCGGGACAAAAAAGACAAAAGGCAGGATTTATTTATTTGGCTATCTAGCTGGTAATTTTTTAGTATCTTCTGTATGCCAAGCACTATCACATTCTTCATAAAGACACAAAGAAGTTGAAGGCACACTCTGTCCTTGAGTAGAACCCAGTCTTGCTCTAAGGTTCTGGAGCCTCTTTGGAATGCCTCTCTTCTAAAAGAGCTTCATGAGTGCGTTGTAGCTTGGAGATGCCAGAAGAACATGCCATTTTTAAGGACACATTAAAGGTCCTGAAAGCTAGTGGTTCCATGTGGTAAAGCCCTGTGGGCCTCAGTTTATGGTCTGCATGATACTGCTCAGACATCCACTGAGGTCCTTGACTGAAGCCGCTAGGAGGTATGTCAGGTGATCTTCCACCACCAGTATTGTGAGCCAGTTGTGTGATTGATTTTTTGGTTGGTTTGTGCATTAATGGCATCGTTATCTTACCTCTAGTGAACTGTGGTTCCTCTGCATCATAACTCATGGATAGAAATGAAACTAAGTGTATTTATTTTTTTCTTTTTTTCTTTTAAAAACAAGGCTTATGGATTTGATAGGGAATGCCGATCTTATTCTAAAGCATGAGAAGAATTTATTTGTTCATGTCACTCCATCCTTTGATTATTTTCTTCCAGCACAAATATAAACTAATTGATTAGTGCATATTGGAAAGCCACTTTCACATGATTCTTACGCAGAGTTACTTTAATACACAAATTGCAGTTTTTAGGAACTAGTAGTTTCATTAATGGTGACTTTTTCAGGTTACTGTACTCAACTTTAGTGTGTGAAAGAGATAATCTCATTAAACACATAATGACTGTACCTAGAGTCCATTAAAAACCACAACAAAGAAGTGGATTAGTCTGTGGCCCATTGACCTCAAAGAGTTGAAACAAATTTCCTGAGATACCTTATGATGATTCATGCTGTGTGTACAGTTATTAAAATAATGCTTTGAGCTTTGTTTGGAGTGGAGATGGGAGAAAGCATATGCTATATAACAGAGTCCTTAACATTTTTAAAAGTAACTTTTTACTGAAGTCCTTATAGACTCACAGGGAGCTGCAAAAATAGTGCAAGAGTACACAGGTGTACTCTTCCCCCAGCGTCCCCTAGTGTTGACATCTTACATGGTTTGAGTACAGTATCAAAACCAGGAAATTGACCTTGGTACATTCCTGTTAACTAAATTACAGACCTTATTCATTCAGGGGTGTGTGTAGTTGTCCTTAACATTTTTGATTAGAAAAACAAGCATGAAGAATTCATTATAGATTTTTTTTTCTTTTGCCTCCAAAATCTCTGTTGCTGATTGCCTTCTGAGGGTACCTGTAAGACTGGCCCTATAAGTTGACTGTTATTTTTCATGCTGTTGTAAGTCTCCTTATCTCTCTCCCCAATTTCTCTAGGTGGTTCAGTTAACCCCCAGAAGATGGTTGAACCTGCACGAATACCAGAGCAAGAAACTAATGTCTGACAACGGAGTGAAAGTTCAAAGATTCTTTGTAGCAGACACTGACAATGAAGCTCTGGAGGCTGCTAAGAGACTAAGTAAGCTAATTCATAGTAGATGAAGTACGCTTGGCCAAATTAGTGAATTCACAGGTAGTGGTTTCCCACTAGTTAAATTTCTTTGTCACCGGTTATACTAACAGTGACAGGTACAGTGTAGAACTTTGAGTTGCAAGGGCAAAATGCCCAATTAAGAAAACTTTATTCTGTTACATGAGATAGCAGCATATGGGGTGCCACTCTATGGTAATTTTTCCAAGTCTCTCAGTCACCGTTTCACCTAGTTCTCTTATCTGTGGTTTAGTGGCTGCAAGAAAATTGGTTGAAGAGTGTAAAGTGTCAGAGAGAAGCCCGTTGCAGGGTAAGTCAGGCAAGACAGTTGGCATCCTTTATTAAGCCTCTTAGAACATGCGGAAAGTTTCCTCTGAGCGACTGGAGGAGAGAAAGGGAAGAATGTGCATTTTGAAGTCCTTTTTTGTTTTTTTTACATCTTTACTGGAGTATAATTGCTTTACAATGGTGTGTTAGCTTCTGCTTTATAAGAAAGTGAATCAGTTATACATATACATATGTTCCCATATCTCTTCCCTCTTGCGTCTCCCTCCCTCCCACCCTCCCCATCCTACCCCTCCAGGCGGTCGCAAAGCACCAAGCTGATCTCCCTGTGCTATGCAGCTGCTTCTGCTGACTTTGGTTCAGTGTTTTGCCCTTTCATTTATCAGCTCTGTAACTTTGCGTAAGTACCTTTTCTTTTCTGTGCCTCAGTTTCCTTGTCTGTAAATCAGTGCTAATGTGTTTACCTCCCAAAGCTATTTAGAGCCTTTAAGGGAGACTGCACACTGGTACATGGTAGAAAATCTAATCAGTTTCCCTAGTTATAGATTGAGAAATTAGGACTCAGATTTTGCTGTTTTTCAGTGAATATTCCTCCTTTTGCCATATAGACTCTCTCGTTGTCAGTCTGGATTAGCATTGTCCATTAGAAATGTAATGTGAGCCACACAAGTATTTTAAAATTTTCTAAATCACCTTAATAAAAATAAAAAGAAACAGGTGAAATAAATTTTAATAATATATTTTGTTTACCCCAGTATATCCAAAATATTATCATTTCAAAATGTAATTAATATAAAACAATTTTCAAGGAGTTATTTTATATTCTATTTTTGTGCTAATGCTCACAAATCTGATTTATATATTACATCACCAGGACATCTCATTTCACAGTAGCCACATTTCAGGTGTTCGAAAGACACATGCTGTCTTGTGGCTACCCTGTCGGACAGTGCAGATCTGGACTCTAGAAGGATGTGCATGTGCATTCTTTGCCTGCAATCTTGGAGAGCAGTTGTTTGCCATTAAAAAAGAAAGCATAGACCATCTGCTCACTGGCCTTTCCCAGGCAGCTGTAGCAAAGTTTGAGAGTGCTCTGTATTTCACTTTTCCAATTTTCTGTACTCTTTTTAAGAGTAGGCGATGAGGTGCTTTGGTTAGTAATTGTTCTTTTATCTCCCTTTCAGAGTTCCCCCTGGTGCTTATACACCAGATCCTTTCTGTTATTTCAGTTGAAATGTATATTTATTTTTTCTTTCAACAAATAGTTATTGTCAACCACGTGTTTTAGGCCTGGTGGATGCAGCTGTGGAAGATGAGCAAGCCCTTTTTCTTCTTCAAAGTTACATTCTAGAAAGGAACAAATTTGTAATTTTCAGATGCTAAATGTAGAAATTGAGAGTCTATCTATCTATCTATATATATATATTTTTATTTTTTTTTTTTGCGGTTCGCGGGCCTCTCACTGTCGTGGCCTCTCCTGTTGCGGAGCACAGGCTCCGGATGCACAGGCCCAGCAGCCATGGCTCACGGGACCAGCCGCTACGCGGCATGTGGGATCCTCCCGGACCGGGGCATGAACCCGCGTCCCCTGCATCGGCAGGCGGACTCTCAACCACTGCGCCACCAGGGAAGCCCGAGAGCAGTCTATATTTTAAGAAATGAAAATTGGTTTTATTCTCAAGAACTATCAAAATTGGTTTTTATGGTTTAAAAAAAAAACAGTAAAATTAGACTTAAACCTGGATGAGAGTTCCGCAGTGAACTGTGGTAATAGACTCAGTAAAGGTTAGTATTCTAACATCATTACATGAAAGGATCGTTTTTGTTTTATACTCCTCTGGTTTGGAGATTGGGTAATGAGAGCAAGAAGTGTGGAGTTCAGGTTGGTCTTTGGTCCTCATTTTCCCTATTATTTTCTTAAATGTGCTGACACACTAGTAGTCCAGGTCTAAGGATCCTTCTTAAGGGAATTCTGGAAGCCAGCTGCTTACCCCCCACCCGCCTTAAGTGGAGCATGGCTAAGAGAATTTACCATTCAGATTTTCAAAGAGATTTGGACTTAACTGGACTAATTGGCGTCTTAGTCATGGATTTGTTTTATAAGCATTTATTTAGCCACCACTTTGTGGGTGGGAATTGTAGACTGTGTTTGTCAGACAGGATTTTTGCTCTGGAAGAATTAGCAAGGTGATATTTATATGCCAAGGCAGGGTGGACAGAGGGGAAGAGATAGGCAGTGAAGCAAGTTTAAATAAAAGAAAGTTAAATTAAAAAATGAAAATCAACTTTTAAAAAAGACATGTTGGTTCCTGAGGAGTGGTTTTTAAGGAGAATGAAACTGGATTGAGAATGATGTGGCTGCACGTGTGCCTTGGCCCGTGCATACCTGTGATCATCCTTTAGATGGGGTGGCCCTGGGAAGGCCTCGCTGTGATCCTCTTAGAGCTAAAAGAGCATTTAGAGAACTAATCCGAGCACCTCATTTTCTGAATGAATGTAATCCTCCTCTTACTCAGTAAGTCGTTTTGGGAGAAGGAAGATGTCTGATTTTTGTTGTTGAGTAGACAGTTTTGGTCACGGGAAATTTACAGTACTGGAGAAGGAGATGGTACCAAGTCTAGTTGGTTAAACATGAAACAAGTTGATAGTAAATATGAAAGGAGGTATGCACATCATTGAGATTGCTTGGAGTGAGCAAAACGAAAAGAAGCTGGCGAAACTTCACCCTGTTTACGTTCTTGTCTCTGTAAGATTGACAAAACCAACAGCACAATTGGGAGTTTTACCAAGGAGATTTGAGGTTAAGGTTGAAGCTGGATCACACATATGTCTTTCTGACTGTCCTGAAAATGGGACTTCCACTTTATAATTACAGTATTTTAATGGGAAAAAGTTACATAGAAGAATAATATGTGTAACGTGCAGTAAGTGCTATATAAGATTTTATTGTTGTCATCGTCGGCAGCAGCAGCATATAATTCCAAAGGGTTCACTGCTGTCATGATGCAAATTCACAGACAAATCAGAGACATCTCATAATGAGTATTCTGTCGATTGTATGTTCGGAGAGTTCACATTATACTTTGCAAAGTTTGTAAATGATTGAAATGTATTTGTTTACCTTTCTACTTTATTGATATTTGAATATGTCTTGAAATAAAATGACATTTTATAAAATATTTTGAAAATAAATACTGATATTAGCCATGCCTGTGATTTCCATTGTAATCTCTGTGTAGATCATCTTACAAATCTCTTTCTTTGTGTTTAAAGTCACATTGCTGGTTTTCTGTTTGCCATCCACTTAAGGGTATCTCTGTCTTTCCTGGCCCAGATGGAGCTTGTCATCTCTTGGTTGCTCCAAACTCCTTCTCCCACCCAGCTGAGATATCCCTGTGTCATCTTTAATGCTTCTCATGTCTATCATATTCAGTCATTTGCCAAAGCCTGCCATTTTTAGTGCAGCGTCATTGTTTTGCTAAAGCAACTAAACAGGCAAGATAAGGTTAAAAACTTGCCAAGGTTGTACAGCTAATAATTGACAAAGATGGGATTTCTACCCAGCCAGGTTGGATTTAATCTCTTCTCCAAGCATTTTTCCTCTTTGCTAACTTGATGATGTTCTTCTTGGGAGATTTTAATATGTGAGTCAGCATTTTTAAGATAGGAAATGCATATTAATAAGATTAGAAGATTGAATTAAAACTAGATGTGGCAGATTCTAAGGCACAATTTATAGAAACTGTAATCTGAAGATATTTTCTTAAGGATTCATTTTGTATCTCTTTGGGCAGTAGAACATTTGGCTGTGTAGTTATAGAAATCTTGTTAATTTGACCATTTGTTTCAAGTGGGTAATGCAAACCTTTTGTTTCTGAAACAATTCATAATGATAAGCTATTGAGCGAGATCCTCATTTTGTTGCACAGAAAATGAAGTTCTAAGGCACAATTTATAGAAACTGTGTAATCTGAAGATATTTTCTTAAGGATTCATTTTGTTGTGTCTCTTTGGGCAATAGAATGTTTGGCTGTGTAGTTATAGAAATCTTGTTAATTTGACCATTTGTTTCAAGTGGGTAATGCAAACCTTTTGTTTCTGAAACAATTCATAATGATAAGCTATTGAGCGAGATCCTCATTTTGTTGCACAGAAAATGAACTTACGTCTGATTGAGAGAGTAAATTTGGTTTGGTGAATTAAGTTTTTAATATATGGATAATATTCATTTCTGCAGCATTTTTTATGAGCTACCTTTTGTAATCACACTTTCAGGAAGGAGTTGTTTCCTTTGCGTATAATTTTCTCAGGAGATTTATTAATTATACGGATTTCTCCTGTATGGATTACATTTAATGTATACAGTCAGCAAATAATTACAGAATACCTATTGTGTGCATGACTAATTTTTATGTTGTGTTTTATTTCTCTTTAAAAATGAATGAAGGCTGGGCTTCCCTGGTGGCGCAGTGGTTGAGAGTCTGCCTGCCAATGCAGGGGACACGGGTTCGTGCCCCGGTCCGGGAAGATCCCACATGCCGCGGAGCGGCTGGGCCCGTGAGCCATGGCCGCTGGGCCTGCACGTCCGGAGCCTGTGCTCCGCAAAGGGAGAGGCCACGACAGTGAGAGGCCTGTGTACCGCAAAACAAAAAAACCAAAACAAACAAACAAAAAATGAATGAAGGCATAAGTCTTTCACATAACTCAAAAGGCCTGTCTCAAAGATGTGTATAAAAGCATAGACAAAACTTATCTAGGACCACCACTTTTTAGTTTTTGGAATCTCCACAGTTTATTAATTATTCCATTCATATTGATATGAGACTCTCAACATTTGATTAAGCAAGAAGATTGTATTTCAAAAACTCAGTTTTATTTCTTGTCGGGAAAGAAATTGAAGTGTGAATGGAGAAATTAATCTTTTCTCAGCTAATGACGTGCTTCCTAAAATGGAGATACGGAGCTTTTTATTGAACTCGGCCAGCTTTGGAGTGCTTTCAGCTACAACGTGTTTCCATTCGTCAATATGATGACTTATTCTTTTCGTTTTATATAATCACATCCTAAAGCCTGGTGAATTACTTACACCATTAAGGAGTTGTACTTTATATAAAAAGGGAACTGCTGCCCATTGACTACTGATTGACATGTACTGTAAATCCTGTAGGCAATTAAATGCATAGTAAGCCTCCTTGATTGTTGTGGCTTTGTCATATCACATTATGTGGTTAGGATCTTGCAAAAAGATCTTCTTATAACCTTTGTGTTGAGATGGTGGTCATTATTGTCTTACAATGATGGGTGAGGATAACACTGATTACTCTGTAGTAAATCTTCTTTTTACCACCATACCAGCTGTCCATTATTTTGAACCTGCAGTCAAGAATGCAATTGCAAGGTTGCTGACAAATGCGGGCCATCAGAGGTTGAAACAGTGTCTACTTTCTAGGAATTGTGGTGGTGACTCATCCAGACAGAAGGTGTTTATCGTAGGTCCTGAGACAAGTAAATGCCCAATAAATATTATTGTTACTCACAAAATTTTCATTTGCCCGTGTTTACTTACAAATGCTCCCTAAAAGAACACCTGAATTGACCTTAAAGGCTTTCCCTGACTATGTTTATTAAGAGCATCCCGTTCAACAAATTGTAACCTTTAATAATATTTCCTATTGAATATATTTTGCAAAGAGATTCACCCTTTTTTATAAAATGTTCTTTTCTCTTCTTCCTAAGTCTGCACATATAAATGGGCTTGCCTGGTCATCTCCCTAGAATTCCTCTTTGCTAGAATGTCTTTTCCTAATTGTCTTGTGCTGTTCACTGAATAGAAGTAGCAGGAGACCCATCAAGTGAAAGGTGAGATTAAGACAGGTTGTGGGCAGGCAGGCTTTATGGGAGTGAACATTTAGCTTCCTGTCAGTTTCCTTAGAAACAAATGAGAACAGGGCTTTGAAAGTCTATACCTCAACTTGAATTTTGGCTAAGGCAAGGATTAGTTCTTCTCACATTTTAACCAATAAAAATAATAGTGGTGGGATTTAACCTTTGGCCTCTTGCCATGTTTCTTGCCTCATGGTGAGCATTTTGTAAGTGTGATTTCATGTAATCCTCATTTAAACCAAAGGGGCTTTCCTTTTGGAACTGGTTCCAAATATCACCATATCCTGTGTGTCTATGATTGTGTATTCACGGTGACTAACATAAGTTTTATTCAGTCTTTTCAGTTTGTCATTTATGGACTTATTTATTAATTTTTTTAAAGGTACCTCATTATGAATGAACAAAGAAGTTATGTACATGGTCTCGTTTTCCAGGTCTTTCCTATGAATTATTTGTGCCTGAGGTCTTTGACTCACCCCAGTGTATATCGTGGTAGTTCTAAATCTACAGAAGATACCTTATGGGGTTATAAATGTAGAAAAGCTTTGCCTGGGGTAAGTAGGCTTAAAAGCTAGCTTCTTATTATCCATCTGTCTGGACATATTGGCCTTTTTAAAGAAATCTTAAACATAAACAGATAAATCTCTTTTGATTATCAAAGGAATATGCTTATTATTTTGATTTTGGAAAATACAGAAAAGCACAAAGAAGGAAAAACCTCCTATAATCCCATTACCCAGAGAGAACCTGCCTTAAGATCAACATATTTCCCTCCATTTTTCTTCTGCATTCATTCAGTCAGCAACATTTATTTCTGTGCACATATTTACATAAATATAATTGAGAGAGAATGTTTGTTTTTAACTCTGGGAAAATACTATGCATATAGTTTTGTGTCCTACTTTTCAAAGTCCATATAATCACATGAGCATTACCTAAATATTAAAAATGTTTTTCAGAAATATTATTGTAATGGTTGTATGGTAATCCCTAGATTGACTATATTATTTCCCACTGTGACTTACTTAGATTGTTTTTTCTGTTTTTGTATGTTAGGGAATTCTAGCTTATGTAACTTATAAACTGCCCAGTTCTCAGTAGCTTGATACAATAAGGAGTTCTTGGTCACATAAGAATCCAATATGGTGTTCTTGCTCTGCCTGTAAGTGGTGACTCACAGATCCTTCATCGTTTCACTCTGTCCTCTTCAACACATGTGTCTCAAAGTTGACCTGGGGATTGTGTTTGTTTCAGTCATGTAAGAGGGGAAAAGAGCATGGAGGATTGCGTGTGGAAGTTTTGCACATACTGCATCACTTCAGTTCACATTCTATTGGCTAAAATTCATCAGATGGTCACAGTGAACTGCAAGAGAGACTGGGAAATACAGTCTCAATGCATGCGTAGGAAGAAGAGGAAATGGGTTTGGTGATCCTGGTAGCAGTCTCTGTAGCTTTTAGAATTTGGGGGAACTTTGTCTCTGCTTCTTGGCTTAGAACGAGCATGGACTGTACAGTCCGAACATCATCCCAGGTCTCCTTTGGTTACTTAAGCCACAATTTACTTGACTATAAAATTGAGGCTAATAATACGTATGTCAAGGAATGATTCAGGTTAAAAAAAAAGACAAACATAGCACGTGCCTCATATAAACGAGGTGCTCGCCAATTTACCTCCCTTCTTTCCTTCCTTCTTTTTTGGCCTGAACTAAGTGAATGTTTCAAGCCATCATAAAAGACATATAGTAACAGCTATTAAAAACGTCAACAGCAGATAAAAAACAAACAATGCTCAGTGCTTTTGCAAATAACACTGGAGTGTTGAACTATATTTAGTGTACAGCTCGTCAGATGATTTGATAATGAATATATTACTCATATACTGTTGGTTGATATTTTCTAGGGAGATGGAGCTATGTGAAGTCAAAAGTTGCATAATTTTGAAAGAAAATGAAAACCGTTCTTTCTTTACATTGCAACAGAATAAATATTACCTAAGGAATTATGCTTTTTAAGAGGCTACGCTGTTCCCCAAGGTGGTTGTTACAGGAGTTGGCAATGTTTAACAGATGTTCATAAATAGTACTAAGGCTCCACTTGAGTTTTCTAGGTTACTTACAAAAAAGTCAGAAAGTGAACTGAAAATATTTTAAATATATATATTGCTTGATCTACTGTAGGATGGATGAAAACCAAATGAGTAAACAAGCTACCTCAATTATGTATCTTTTTCTCCTTTCATTCAACATGGAACAAGCTAAGGGATTTGTGAGTCTGTTATTTTTCTCAGATTAAATGTGGACCAAGTATTAGAATTTTTTTGTCTTTCTGAGCGCATATACCAGCCACTTCAGTATGCGAGGAAAGAAGTATATGGGATGTGGATAACAGGGGGGCAATAACAGTGCTAAAAGTATTTGATATGCAAAAATCAGACTGTTCCCAGAGTCTTCAGGTGCAAGGTGTAGCACTGAAAAACAACTTTACATAAATATATATTTTCTTTATAGATAACCTACATGTGTATCATAAACATGAGAAAAATCTTCATCCCTTCACTTTCTTATTGCTCAGAATCCCTTACTACTTTTCCCTGTTTGCGGATTCACAATTAGAAATTCCCTTCAATTCCTCGTTTACTGAGTGTTTTTTTTATAATGATAAAAAAATTGATGCCAAATAGTATCATGCATTTTCTGTACCTATTTAGAAAATCACTTTTTTTCTTTATAATTTATTAATTTATTGAATTAACATTGATTGAATTTTGAGCCGGACTTGCATTTTTGGAATGAACCTGCTTGGTCAAGGTATATGATCTTTTATTTATTATTGAATTCTGTAATAAATATTTTGTTTGGTATTTTTGTGTCTGTGTCTCTGAGGGCCGTTGGTCTCTACTTGTTTTTGTAAGGTCTCTCTGTGGCTTTGCTATTAGGATAATGTTGGCTGCATAAAATGAAAAAAAGAGCCAACCCACCCCTTGCCCCCTCCTCTGGCAACCACCAATTTGTTCTTTGTATCTTTGAGTATGGTTTTGTTTTTCCTTTTTTTAGATTCCATGTGTAAGTGAGATCATATGGTATTTGTCTTTTTCGGTCTGACTACTTCACTGAGCATAAGAACCTCAGGGTCGATGCATGTTGTCATAAATGACAGGATCTCCTTCTTTTTAATGGCTGAATAATATTCTGTTTTACATACATGTGTATGACATCACATATCCTTTATCTAGTCATCTGTCTGTGGACAATTAGGTTGTGTCCAAGTCTTGGCTGTTTAGTGCTGCAGTGAACATGGGGGTGCATATGTCTTTTCAAGTGAGTGTTTTTATTTCCTATGGGTAAATACCCAACAGTGGAATTGCTGGATCATATAGTGGTTCTATTTTCAACCGTTTGATGAACTTCCGTACTGTTTTTCATAGTGGCTGCACCAGTTTGCATTCCCGCCAGCAGTGCAGATGTTGTCATCCTATTGCTGTGGTTTTTGCTGTTATGGTGAATGGTGTGCACCACATCTGTGTGCGCGGGGTGGGGGCAGAGGCTGTCATTTAACTTGCGGTGTGTTGTTTCTCAGAAGGAGGAAGCACATGACTTATGAGACAGTTGTGGGCTGACCTCTCCACACAATACTCTTCATATAAGAAAGAGATTGTATGTGTTCCCATAAACCAGGACAGGTTTCAAGATTCATCTGGCATTTAACATTTTTTTAAGTGTCTCTAAGCGTAGATGACCATCCGTATTGGTTTGTCTGGATAGACTTAGATACATCTGTTGTTCAAGGACTATTATTAATAGCAATCACATTCACTCTCAAACTGTCTTCATTTAAACAATAAAGTACATGATCACCTTACTTGTAGAGGAACTTTAAGAATGACTCCTTGATAGCAGTGGTCCTTTACTGAAGCCTGTTTTATGGAATGGATTATGATGGTTTTAAGTATTACCCCATTAATTCATGCAGCTTTTAAATGAAGAATGAAGAGGAGATGAAAGGGCCTTCCTGATACTCTTAGGCAGCAGTCCCCAACCTTTTTGGCACCAGGGACTGGTTTTGTGGAAGACAGTTCTCCCACGGACCAGGACGGGGGATGGTTCAGGACGATTCAAGCACATTGCATTTACTGTGCACTTCATTTCTATTATTATTACATTGTAATATATAATGAAATAGTTATACAACTCGCCATAATGCTGACAGGAGGTGGAGCTCAGGCAGTAATGCGAGCGATGGAGGGTGGCTGTAAATACAGATGAAGCTTCGCTTGCTCGCCCGTCACTCACCTCCTGCCGTGCTGCCTCATACCAGTCCGTGGCCTGGGGGTTGGGGACCCCTGCTCTTAGGGATGACTTCAGGAAGCCAGCGTATAAACACAGGACAAAGCTTAGTTCTCCATTCCAGGGCCAAGGGAGCTTCCCATTCATCTTTGCTTTCCTGGTACCCAGAGCATAGTGTAGGTTCCATAAATGGTTACTGAATGGAAAAATTAGTAAGAGAACCAACACTCCAAGAAACCTTCCATCTAGGTTCACAGTTGCTAAGCAGGGCTTCTATGATGTACACACTCACTGGGTTTTCTCTTATGCCACTGGGTCATGTCCTTAAATTTGGCTTAGGGAGAAGGCAAAACTAAGGGAGCAGCAGCCCCATGGGCCATGGTGGAAAGGTGGGAGGTCATGACGGGAGATGTCAACCTGCCAGCTTTGCCTGCTGCCAGCTTTCTGGCAGAAATTAGTTTAGGATTTTCCTCAGGCTGGTCCTCCTGTCTAATGCCACTAAACAGCCTTGGCCAATATGTGGGGATGGTCAGGTCTTCTGATATTGCCAGGAGCAAGTCTGCTTAGACAAAGACAGCTTCACTTTCTGCCAGGTTCTCTCTGAGCTCTAGCAGGTCATGGTATTGATAGTCCCTATTTATATCACCCAGCTGTGCTTTCAGTTATAGCATCACTGGATGTTTGTTCATTTAAATTGAAAGGTACCTCAAGAATGCTCATTTCAGTGCCATTTTTTGTTACTTCATCTGCCTACTGATGGAAAAAAAAATAAATATTGTACAGTATTATACAGTAGCTTTCCATCCTTGCCATAGTGTTGTGTTTATTACCCTTGGATAAAATAAGAGAGTGGACTGTAAGGAAACCAAGGAAGGACTCAAAAAACACTTGTAATTTAAGTAATCTTTTCTGTGTGATGTTAATTCATTTAACAGTGATTGGGTGCCTCAAATGATTCAGACACTGAGGTTGGTTGGGCACAAGGATGACTAAGAATAGTTGGTGCGTCTAAGGTGTTCACTGCCTTGTAGAGAGACTGATGCATACCCCTAGGAATGCAGTGATGGTAGAAGCATGGCTTAATGTTATGGGCACAGAGGGGAAAGGTGTACCAATCCCATTGTGGATGCTGGACGATCAGGGACGACTTCCTAGAAGAGGTGAAAATTACATTTCCTTTTTGGCTCTTTATTAAATCTAATACATCTAATGAACAACTTTATTCTGACCCTAGAATGGAAACCTTGGCCTTATTTTTTTTCTCTTTGGTTCTGATGGAAATGATCTCTCAGAATGATTGGTGAGATATTGGTAATACTCGCTCTGAGGAGAGAAGCCATAACTTAGATCATTTTGTTATTTGTGTGTCAAGGTAGTTACTTGTAGGAAAGAGAGAAGTGTGCTGTCCAAGGGAAGTGTAGATGGCTGCCTTCTTAGGTAGGATTCTGTGGACAGTGCCCTAAGGGATACTACTTTGAGTAAACTCCAGACCTCTTCTTGCCTTTGTAGGTTGTGAAACTTTTGGGAACCCAATCAGAATTCATCGGACTGTAGAGGCTGGATACTAACCAACCAAATTTATGAGAATGATGTATAAACTAAAACCAAAAACAGAATGCTTTTCTTGCAACTGGAATGTCCATATCTGCCATCCTATTTGATGTCTTAGAAGGCAGACCTGTTGTTTTACCTTTACACAGGTTTTTCCCCTTCTCAAGCAGAAGAGTAAACTTCAACAGAAACTGAGACTTTCATTTACTCATGGACTCAGTAAATATTTATTGGATGCATGTGCTAGGTGGTAGAAAATACAACAGTTAACATTGTCTTGAGAACTCCATGTATGTTTAATAACTGCTGTTAAATGCTTTGCCTGGGTTTTCTCATTGCATCTTCATAAGACATTTCTGAGATATGTCATCATCCTCATTCCTAGTTTATAAAAGAATCC
This sequence comes from Neophocaena asiaeorientalis asiaeorientalis, assembly GCF_003031525.2. Classification (NCBI taxonomy): domain Eukaryota; kingdom Metazoa; phylum Chordata; class Mammalia; order Artiodactyla; family Phocoenidae; genus Neophocaena; species Neophocaena asiaeorientalis. Next base: position 13,110,372 of record NW_020173397.1, read on the forward strand.
TCTCAGAGGCCCCAGGTGGTCCATATAGGTTAGACTCTGAGGTCGCACCTTCACTAACTGTACTGGTGGGCTTCACAAATTCCAGTCCAAATGAAGCACCTCTGAGTGACAGAAAAGCAAAGTCAAGGGCCCTTTACTTCTGAGCCCAAAGTCAAGGGACCAGGGCCTCTAGCATCGAGAGCCCTGTTCATAAGGTTGTTTGCCTTCACCCAGGGACTCTGATCCATCTTTTCACACCCTCTTGCTCCCTAAAGCTTCATGTAAAACACCCTAGACTGGGCAGGCCCCCACCAAAGCCCTCCCTTCCTGCTTGAGGCCAACCTGACATCCTATCTCCTGGGTTGATTTTATTAGTCAAAACTGTGAGGAGTGCTGGTGTGTCCACCTCCCCTGCCATGAATACTGTAAGCAGCACCCATTAGCTGAACAAGGAACTGGGTCTGTTGTGTTTCACATTACAAAGATATTCTCAATATAGAAACACATCCGCTGCCATGATTCAGTGCCTTTTAACTTCACAGTTGTTGGAGTTTAAAGGGGTCTTTTGTGAACACTGAAGTCCCTGAAGAAGGTGGACAGCTAAAATTTTCCAATAGGCCAATAGTATAATAGCTAATGATGGAGAATGGGCTACAGGTCTTTCATTGCTTCTGTTTTAACTTCTGTAGCTAAAAGGCTAAACAACTTTTTATTTGTTCAGCTTCCTTTGATTTAAGCAAAGTAGTTTTAGTGGTGGTGGAGGATTGTTAATAGGGGTTTGATAATGAGGTACTCTTTCATTTGGAAAATGTGATACAACTAAAGTCTTGTATAATTCTCTCTGGTTTTTATAAGCTTACGTCCAGCTAGCATTTCCCCCCCACACCCCATTAAATCCCTTTTGAACTTTTAATTTAAAAACTGTATCAGTGATGGATAAACATAATCTATAGTGCTACTATTGTATCGATTCTCACTTTCTCTTGTCAATAATAAAAATCTTTTACACTTCAGACCAGGAAGGTATCAGATTAACAGATTTTCTGAACCACTGGGCATCATTCAGTTGATATTCAGTAACTTATTTAGAAAATATTGAATATTTGAGCTTGGTGGGGATACAGAGTATAAACAGATCAACAAATTATTTACAGAATGTGAGAAGTGCTGTGACAGAGGTAAACAAGTGGTAAAATCATGGAAAACTTGGGATGGTCAAGAAAGTCTTTGTGGAGGTGATTTTAAGCTAACATGTAAGGATGAAAAGGAGCCAGTCATGAGAAGCACTGGCAGTAAGGTGTTCGAGGCAGAGGCAGCAGGTGGGGCTGAGATCGTGTATTAGAAACAGCGTTCTCAGTCTGAGAAACAGGAAGGAGACCAGTGAGATTGAAAGGCAGTGTGGTGAGAGGGAGATGAGAGCCCAGATCACGCAGGATTTTGTGGGCCAGGTAAGTATTTTGAATTTTATTCTAAGTGAAATGGGAAGCTACTGAAAGATTTTGATAAGAACCCACATCAATTTGGTATCACCTCAACAATGCTAGATGCCAAACCATCCCCAAGCTTCAGTGAGTCATTTGTTCTTGCTCAAACATCTGCATATTGGCTGATCCAGGGAGGTCTCACTGGGCTTGGCTATAAGCTACTGTTTGGGTCCAGTTCTGCTCCATGTTACTTTCATCCTCCCGGACCATCAGGCTAGCTGGGGCAAATCTTCAGGGAAATGGCCCAAATGCAAGAGATTGAGCCCAGCCTAGCATATTTCAAGCCTCTTTGCAATACCATCTGCTAACATCCTACTGGTTGAGCCCAAAGACAAATGACCAGGGTCTATAGTGGAGGGAAAGTCAGCGGGACATGGCAAAGGGTGTGAATCCAAAATGGGGCCAGTGATTCATTTGACCACAAGCAATGGCCTGATTTTTTCGATTTTATAAAAAGTTCACCAGTTGAATTAGGGCGAACGACTATCTTGATTGCCCAGGAATGAGTGGTTTCCTGGGCTACAGGTCTTTCAGTGCTAAAAGCAAAAAAGTCCCAGGCAAACTGGGGTGAGTTGGTTACCCTATTATGGATTGTCCAATGGTGAGTTGATTAGCAGGGCTGCAGGAGAAGTAGGGAAGAGGTAGGCTGTTATGATTATCCAAGTGAGAGAAGACAGTGGTTGAATGGTGAGGGTGGGAGAGGTGGATGTCTTAGGCAAATATTTTGAAGTTGGAGCTCATGAGTCTTGCTGATATATGGGATATGGTGGATGAAGAAAGGAGTTGAGGACATGTTAGACCAGTTGAATATAGTATTTGCTAGAGTACGGTGATCTGAGTAAGCTAAAGAGTAGAATAACAAATTTTAATAATTATTGCAAGAATATGATAACAAAATAGTACTTGCAAATGCATTCTATATTGTAGTCACACAGTATGGTATTTCTTTTGAAAACCACACCAAGGAAATGAGTGAAATAAGTGTAGAAGTTGCTATATATCAACCCAGTCTTATAATTAAACAAATTGTATCAGAAAAATGATTGCCACTAACAAAGGGAATCTTCCTAATAGCCTTCACTGGCTACCCCAGCTCATCACAGAACTTTACTCCTATAATGAGCAAACAGGCCATGGATATTGGAGAATGAATGTGTTCTCTTCATTTTGATTTGTCAGTGGCTCAACCCATCCTGATTTATAGTTTACATTGTAACACTATCTTGTGTGACAGTGTGCCTGGTGTGGTGGAAAGAATGTTTGAACAGGATTCAGAAGGTCTGAGTTTGAGTTGTGGCTTTCATATTCACCATTTTCTACTCTTTTTTTCTTTTTTTCTGTGGGGGCCACGCATTACATAGGATTGTGATTAGACAATGCCAGTTCCTTTTCCCCACCTGTCTAGTTTGATATCTTGAGTGATTAGGAGGACCGTTTCTCTAGAACATTCAGGGATGCTAGGTGAATTAACGTTGAGTTAATATCAGTTTTCATGTGGGCAGTGCCACTGAATACCTTTGTGATCCTGAGTAACTTGCTTGACATATTTGGACTCAGTTTGTCCTCTGTGAGCTGGGAATCACAATTTAAGGATGTTATGAGGATCACATGAGACATTGTGTATGAAGGAACTCTGTGAGGTCCTGTTGATAATATGTTCTTCCTTCTCCATCTCCAACTGGACAATCAGTTTCCAGGCCTGAATTCATATTGGCTTCTTTTTTTTTAATCTACTGTGCCTGTACCCTTAACATGTGGTGGTGATGAACACATATTTTTAGAAGGCATGGCAAATAAAGTATCTCCTTTCTCATAGTTCTTGATTCTACTACTTACCTCTGTGAAGCCAGACCTCCTGAATTTTTCTTACAGTTTTTTACATGAGGTCTTGGGCAAGTTACTTAACCTCTCTGTGCCTTAGGTTCCCCCTCTAAAGGACTAATGATATTTCTGATGTCAGAGACTTGTTGTCTCTTCTTTATGTTAATTGTAATAACTCATTTTGTTAACACAGTTAGATCAGCACATGGAAATTATAACTGTCCAGTAAGTGTTAGCTCCTTTATTATTATTGCTGTTACTATTTACAAGTAAGTTTCCTGCTGAATTTACTTGATTTGTAGACCTAAGAAGGTGATAGAACTATCTGGTTATATAGAAAATTGCAAAGCCTATGTCATTGTGAACTCTAAGGGGTACTTTGGAATAGATTTCCAATATTTATTTTTTGGTGATTTGTGATTTTTCTAGTGGTTAGTGTACCCCATTTGATGAGTTTAATGCATTGTGTAAAAGGGTTTTTGATCATCTAAAATGCAGGCTTTTTGAATCTCAGTCCACTGAAGTCTTATTTTGTTTTCCCTTGTCCTATATTGGACAGAGTCCATTTTAGCTTTTACTGCACTCTGGCCAGCTCTCTGCTCTTTTTAAGTATTTGGGTTTTTCTTTTTTGCCTTAGCTTCTTTATATGTTCTGTTTGTGCTCTTGATTTATTAAATCTCCAAGATCATCTCTCCTGTGGGATGGGAGGAGAGGCTTCTGGACAGACAGCCTCGGAGATCTAACACAGCCTCAAGGGTAGACTTCATGCTCAGTTCATTCCAGCAACTGATTAGAGATCAACAAATGCATAGCGCTAGTGTATATTATGTGCTTTTCCTGGAAAACAGATCTGTATTCAATGGGCTAAATAGTAGAAGAGGCATTTTTCAGTTGGCATGCCTTTGTAACTATAAATAACTATAAATAATTCTAGACGGTTTTTCCTTTAAAGAAAAATCTCTTAATATCTAAACTCATGGGCAGTCTGGTATATTTTTCCTTCTGGAAGGATGTGGAACTTTGAAGGATAGAGAAATAATTTTATGAATACTTAACACTTTGAAAAAATGAAATGAATAGCAAAACTCCATCTAGCTCAAAAGTTCCTTAAAGACCACAGTAGCTTTGAGACTGGCCATGGAAATTGTTATGGTCTTCACTTGGCTGGAATACATAGGGAGGCATGTTAAAAAGAACACAATACAAATATTATTAAATTACACTTTTTATAGATATTTATGTATGATCTCGTTTGTTCTTCAGATAATATAGGGGAGCCAGACAGGAATTATTTCTCTTTCTCCAGTGTGGAAACAGGCTCGGAGAGCTCAAGGGACTTGATCAAAGACTCACAGTGGCACGTAGGCCCACCCCCAACATTTGTAGGACCAAATAGAAACCCACATCCCATATGTTCAAAATATAAAATTATAAGTCAAGCTAACAGTCTATCAGATAGACTAACATATACCCAAAATGGAATAAAATGTCTTACCTAGACAAACATACCTTCATAATGACGTGGGAGGCTTGGCTTAAATTTCATATTCCTGGACTTTTTTTTTTTTTTTTTGGCCACGCCCTGTGGCTTTCGGGATGTTAGTTCCCTGACCAGGGATTGAACTGGGGCCCTCGGCAGTGAAAGTGTGGCATCCTAACCACTGGACCGCCAGGGAATTCCCCATATTCCTGGACTTTCTGGAGTTTCATGTAAGAATGTGCAGCATAGGGATTACCAGCGCCTGGCCTGTGGTGCCTCTTTTCACCCTGGCTCCATCCCATATTGTAAGATGCTTCATGTGCATTCATGCCCAGATCCATCCACCTCTCCTGCGAATAGCCACCCCACAAGCCTAAGGGTATACATAGCGGGTACCATGTTCTTCCCTTGGAAGGCCAGATCTTGAGAAGAGACCCGCACGAAGCCATTTGGGCACAGACTTCAAGGGGATAGACTCTGGGCATGTCCCCCTTGGTTTTATAGACTCCTTATCCCAACCTATCATTAAGTCTGGTTATGAGGCCAGTAGTGGGGTATCCAAGATACAGGTTGGATTCAAATGGATTGTTTGGCCACTTCAGTCACATTATTAGTTAATTTAGAGGAAAACAAAGTTTGTTCCTTCATTCAGTATGCATTTTTTATGTGCAGGTACTTGGGGCTGGAGATGTAGCTGTGAATAAGACGTCTATTCGGAAGAACTTTAAATTCTAGTGGGAGGGGATAGAAAACTGAACATGTAAATAATTATAAATAATGCCTGAAGGTTATCAGTGCCATCAAGAAAATAAGACAGTGAGCTAGTGATCTAAGGGGAGGGGAGGGGAGGGACCAATGGTCAAGGAAGGCTTCTCTGGAAGTGACATTTGCAGTGTGAATGCTGAACAGCTACAAGGAAATCTAGGGGAAGTGTTCCAAGCAGGAGGAATACGTGGCCCCAAGCTCGGAGGCTTCAGGGGACAGAAAGATCATCATGGAAGCTTGGGTGTAGTTGGTGGAGTGGAACGAAATGAGGTTGGGGAGAAAAAGGGTTCTAGGAGGTCACTGGGATGTTGTCAGCCCTGTAAGGGATTTGAATTTTTTTCCAGTAGGAGCCTTTGGATGATATTAAACAGGGCAGTGATAGTAGAACTTCCTGATGCAATTCACTACCTAACTGTTAACTCAAAGTGGCCTGTCAAACTTTTAATTATTTTTCCAATATTAAAGGAAGCCCACTGCCATACAAACCCCACCCCCCTCTTACAGTAGTTGAACATCACAGATATATTTTGTGGACATTTTGAAGACTTAAACATTGGTGCTCCTGGCAAATAATGTAAAAAAAGGCCATATATTTAGCTATCAAGTTTCGTGTCTTTTGCTAAAAATATAGAACCAGGAGAGCTCTGAGCATAAATATAGGCATGCTCTTGGTGTTGGTTATTTTATAACTATTCTTAGGTGCCAAATGTCTTCATCTTTGTGTGATTTATAGTAATGTAAGTAATGTGTTGGAGACTAACATATCAAAATCTCATTTCAGATGTGTGACACAAATGTTGTGTGTTGACTTATTGTTTCATGTGTTAGATTTCTCATGCAGTTCCTAAAATACCTTCTTGAAAGGAATAACAGGAAGAAACAATTGTGGTACCAGATATTCAGCTGTGTGTACTTTTTTATTGGTAAGAGATTGCTAATACATTCTTAATTGTATTAAATAATGTGTTAGCGTACCTCAACATAGGGACACTCAGCAATTTAAAATCTTTTGATAGCAAAACTCTGAGAAGTAGCTTGCTGCTTGTTAAGGAAGAACAAAGACAGACCAATTTTAGTTTTTATTTATTATAATGATTTTTTTTACTATTAAAGATGTTTTCTCAACAATAACCAGATGTATAACACAGAAGCAGCTGCATGAAATTTTCATTTTTATGCATGATATTGGAAATCTTAGACAAGGTTTATTGTATGTTTGGAAAATGAAATGATCTTTTCCTAGTCTGAACAGCTGTGTAAAACAGAATGATAACATCTTTTCCTGTCTCCAAGTGACCATCTGTTTTTATGGGATTTGACAGGTAATTTGTTAATTTTAAGAGGTTTGTTTTAGTGAAATGTTAGCAAATATGCTTGTAGTGGATTTTTAGGAAATACCATAAAGCTCTGGAGTTTTTTAGGGCTGTCCTAAAGGTCTGGTGGAATCTTTAAGAATCTTTTTTCTTGTGTGTTTTGAATAGATTAAAATATTTGCCCATGAATGATAGAGTAGGGACTGCAGGTATCAGCGACACATTTGACAGTCATTCATTTTGGTTTTGGTTGGATTTAGGATTACTAACTGTTCCATTGAGAAAGAGTTTATTGAATTTTTTTTCTTTCATGTTTCTGTTGTCTTTTTAATATAAAAATTAAGTCTAAAAAATAAGTGGTAAGTTGCTTTTTAAGCTCTGTCGTCCTCCATTCCAGCTGTCACTGCACTTTGTTAGGGTCCTCCTGGCATCTTCTCACATCTTGCAAGATGTCAGCTCTTTTTTCATGTTCATCTGTCACTTTTAAGGTGTCACTGAATTACCCAGGCTGAATGCAAAACGATATGAAACACCACAGTTATTATGCTGACTGCAGACGCATGTGGGAATTCTTTATGATAGGCCCTTACTCATGTCATAGTACTTTATTTATTCCAGTGTGCTTAGCAAGCCAGCCTGGCCTTGTTTTTCTCCAGGTAGATCAGATGGCTGGAAATTGTCCTACTTATTTTTATTTGGGAAGCTGAAATATTAAGATGAGTGATCATGCTGGGTGAATAGAGTCGAGCTTCATCACTTCTCTCTCTGCCTCTCAGTCACCAAGTGATGCTAGAAGATTTAATCATTTTTAGCTCAGTTCCACAGTCTGCAAAATGAGGTTTATGACATTTTATTCTCTACTTCACTGGAACGGCATTAGAAAAATGAATGAGTGTGGTGACTGTTTATTGGATGGCATTTGCTGAGTGTGTCTTTTCAGAGTTCGAGACGTGATCAGCTAAACAAAACAGTTTAAATTATTGTCTATAATATGGCTCTCAGATAGTGGTGATGAGGATAATGATGATGGTGGTGTTGGTGGAAGAACAGGAGTGATTATTGTAAATGGGAGGCATCTTAGAGTAGTGACCAAGCCCATGGACCCTGGAGCTAGACTGTCTTGGTTTAAATCCCTTTCCTGTCATTTACTAGTTGTGTAGCCTTAGGCAGGTTACTTAAACCTCTGAACCTAGTAAATGTCAGATTTGAGATTAGGACCTGCACCTTCTTGGCATGAGTTCCTGACCACTGTACTATGTTGCCTTCAAAACAAAAACAGAAAAGCCCCAGAACATGTTTTAGAGCATTTCAGAAGGTCATCTGACAGAGTGTTTAAAAACAGGAGAAGCTAGAGACATCCTTATGTTCTTTAAAATACTCATTAAAATTTTAAAAATACCCCACAGTCATGGATATGAGACCAACTGGGGAAGGTAGATTAATTGACTTCCTGAGGACTGAGGTTGGCATATTGGACTCTGCTACAGAGCTTGGTTATTTCTGATCTCTCACAATCAATGAATCTTGTTATTATGAATAGCTCTTTTTTTAAATTTTAAGCAAAACACTTCATTTGCAAAAAGAGATTATTGTCCCATGCATTCTAGGTTGTTTTAGCGGCTTGATGAGAAACAACAGCTCTCTGAGGTTACTGCTACTGTTCTCTGAACTTTGAAGTTTCTGTCATGTGAATCTGGTTATGGAGATTTGGCCATAGTAAGGAAGGAGCTTCCCCAGATTGCCAGTAGCTATAATCTCTGAGGAAATCATTGAGAGTTACAAGTAAGATACTCTATCCTGGTAACGAAAAGGAAAAAAAAAAGAGCCTGGTTAAAAAGTGGAGATAATAGTTTCTTTTGGAATTACGTTGCAACTTATTTCACTGCACAAGTGGTTCTGATAAAGTAGAGGTGATTTTTTGTTAGTTGAGGATATAGGTTGGTTGCTGTTGGCATTGTTTTGCAAATGTTGAGGAAAACTGTAATGGAAATAATTGAAATAAACGGAGCTTCGTATTGGACAGGGGAGTGAGAGTGGCAGCAGGGAGAAAGCATTTTGACGTGGCAGTTTGTGCATTCCCAGTGTAGTCGGCAGTTATACTCTAGCAGCTTATTGGCACCGGTGGCAGCTGGAGAAGGGTGAGACAGTGGCCCCATTCTGAAGAATGTCCTTTGCCTGCTCGCCAAGTATCACAGTGCTCAACCTGTACCGATGTTCACAGTGTGATCATTTTCATTATACCTTCCCTTATCGCGTAGGAGAGCAAAAAGGAGCAGAGGGAAGTATTGAGTGTTCTCTTCCTGTTTCCATGGTCAGCACCATGTTGCTTCGGAGCTGATTCAAGAGAGAGCTGGATCCAAAGCAGTGATAGTCTCATTTTGAGGGTTGGGTTGGTAGGATAAATTGGAATGGCCCTGAGGCATGAATGTGTAGGGGCTAGTCAGAATAGTAACGAGGTCAGTATGGCAGAAACAGGCTAATGGGAAAGAGAGAGCGCAGTAGGAAATGAGGTCACTTTGGGATACTGGGAATTCAAATTGTGTAGGACCTTGTAAGCATTTGGAGGGATGTTGACTTTAAATTTGCATGAAAAAGAGAGATCACTTTGCAAAGGTTTTATTTATTTGTAATTTTTTAAACAAGTTTATTGAGTCATATTTTACATATAAAATTTACTCACTGCAGGAGCATAGTTCAGTGACTTTTAGTAGTAAATTTACTATCATTTACTGCTGTATGTAATCATCACCATAGTCCTGTTCAGAAAATTTTCATCCTCCAATAAGATGCCTCATGCCTTTTTACTGTTAATTGCAGCTGCAGACAACCGTCAATCTACTTTCTGTTCCTATAGATTTGCCTTTTCTGTAAAGGGAATCATATAAACATGTAGTCTTATTTCTGCCTTTCTTCACTTAATGTGTTTTTTTTTGAGGTTCATTCATGTCACTGAATGTATTAATAGTTTCTTTTGTGTGTTTCTGAGTAATATCTTTTGGATTAGTATTCACTGTATGGATATAGCACACTTCATCTATTCACTCACCAGTAGGTGGACATTTAGGTTGTTCTGAATTTTTGCCTGTTGTGATTAGTGCTGCTATGAACATTTATGTGCAAATCTTTATGTGGAATGTGTCTTTATTTCTCTTGGGTAGTGTGATAGGCCGAATTCTTGCCCCATGACCTTTACCCCTGGTGTTGCACCCATGAGTATGTGACTTTCCATGGCAAAAGGGACTTTATGGTTATAATTAAGGTTAATAATGAGTTGACCTTAACATAGGGAGATTATCCTGGATTAACTAGGTGGACCCCATGTGATCACTTGAGCCCTTAAAAGCAGAAGACGAAAGTAGAAGAGGAATTCAGAGACTGGAACCATGAGAAGGATTTGATGCAGTGTTGTTGGCTTGAAGATGAAGGATCATGTGTCAGGAAAATAGAGACCTCAGTCCAACATATGTAAGGAACTGAATTCTGCCAGTAACCTGTGAGCTTGGAAAATGACCCTGAGCCCGAAATGAGTATCATAGTCCTGGCCAAAACCTTGATTTTAGCTGGGTGAGACCCTGCCACACTGTGCTACACCTCAGACCCACAAACACTGTGAGATAATAAATGAATGTTGTTTTAAACAATTAAGTTTGTTGTAATCTGTTACAACAGCAAAAGAAAACTAAGAGAGTAGATTCCTAGGATGGAATTGCTGGGTCATATGGTAAATTCCTACTTTAAAAACTTGGCAGTGGTTTTGAATGGAGCAGTGACATGATATTTTGAAAGGATCCTCTGGCCATGCTGAAACAGGCCTGTAGAGGGGCCAAGCGAGGGCACAAGCAGGAAGAACAGGAGACAAGTCAAGCAGATGGTGGCTCTAACCAGAGCTGCTTTGCCCAAGTTGGAATCAGGATAGAGCCATGGATGACAGAGGCATCTGGAGCAGTTTGGCCTTCTTTTGGGGGTGGCATGGTGGGAGGTGATGGCAGGTCTAAGAGTCCTCAGTGATTGAACATCCCAAGACCACTGGTCAGTCTCCAGTGGAGTCTGAGTCCTCAGAGGAGGTTGATTCACTGGTAAAAGAAAGACACTGTAAGGTATTTTCTCTTTTATCATTGCATGTAAATAAGCATCCCTTACTCACCACTCTGAGAAAACTAGTCACCGGTGAAGGTGATGGTTGGTTGACAGAGGAAAATGAACATCAAAATGAATAGACTAAGATAATTGTCTTGAGAGAGAAACATAATGTGTCATGTAAGAAAAGGTGGTTTTGAGGGTGGGGAATGTCATTCTACACAAATATATGTGTGGTTTGATATATTCCTAGTGTTTACTACGAGGCATTAAGTACAAAACTTTCAAAGGACATATTTTAGCTTGATTTGACCTGGGATAAGCAGGCTTTCTAATTTGGATATTTTAAGTTCATATTTAGTTCTCCAAGTTTTTTGAAGCAAATTGATGACTCACTCACCATTTTGATATCTGAAGTGTATGTCTGACAGTTAAACATATTGGTAGAAGTTAGCCTTACCTGACTGAATCCCATAAGCTTCTTAAATACCTTTGGGTCTTTTCATACATGTTATTTTTCTCTCCCTTTGGTGCTATAGTGCTCACCTCACTTCTTAGGCTAATACTCTAAGAAACTTCTCTGACCTTCCATTCAGTCTCCCCTTAAGATGCTGCCACTCCAGGCACTTTCCTCATCGCATGCTGTTTTGTCTTTGTCTGCTTCTCATCTGTCTCCCTAACCTGATGTTTGGCTCCAAAAGTTTAGGGTTTGGCGTTCACCATTGCATCCCTGGTGAAAAGAACTTGACGCTGAGAAGTGCTTAGTACATACTGGTTGAATTAAGCAAAGAATCACAGCTACCACCTTATTGCATGCCCATCTCTTTTAAAAAAATACTTAACATTTAATCTCTTAAAGAAAGAACAAGTGTTCTGGGAAAGTCACTTGTGATTGACAGACCTCCCAATCCTTTTCACAAGCAAGTGTGGGAGTATATTATGTTGACCACAGACATGTGTGTGCCACATCTGGTTGCTAAGATCCTTTTCAGCGTAAAAGAAACAGCCATATGCTAAGCACTTTCAGTCTTGTGCCGTATTAGTTTGGCTGAATCTTTGGAGTTTGCTCTTGAGAAAACACTGCCATGGGAAAGTCTAAAGATTGTGTTAAACAACATTGGTTAAATGCCTTACTAACTCCCCTTGCATCACTGCCCAGGGATATGTCTGTGAGAAATGTGTTTATTAGAAAGTGACTGGACAGCTAAGTACTTAAAGGATAAAGTACTCTTCAGAGGAAGTCAGAATGGTTTACTGTGCAGGGTAACATGGAGGGGGAAAAAGCTTTGATTTCAGGAACACAAACTCAACCAAATATATGGGATCTCATTTTCAGAGAGTCTTGCCCAGGTTTCCTGTTCACCCACCTATAACTTCCCACAAACAATTCAATTTTATTTGACATTTATTGCATTGCACTTGACATTTCCAAGTACAGCATATATTTTTTTCTTCCTGACAACTCAGTTGTGAAATTATGATTGACACTCTGTAATATTCAGCTCAATTGTGTTCAAACTGACCAATAGTAAGTTGTAAAAGATGAACCAGTTTCAATGTTTGTGACCCTTGGATGACATTCTCAGCCTAAAAGTGGAGATCATATTAATAGTTAATCAAGGGACTGTCTCTGCTGGTGGTCTGGGGTCTTAGGCTTCATTTCTGGACTCAGGGCTTTGGCCAGCCTGTATGTATCTCTCACCATCCTCTGAGGAGACACTCAGCAAATATTGGGTTAAATAATAAATATAGCTACTTTGTGCCTTTCATTATCTTTTACTTAATTTATTTAGCACTTTTTTACTCAATTAAAATAAAAAAGATCAATTGGAATCATCCCACCCAGAGGTTTCCACTGTTGTCAGTTTGATTTATGGCCTTCCAGACTGATGTATGAATGTGTGAGTGCATATATACAGCCATTAAATGTGGCTTATAATGTACCTAACCATTTCACTTAAGACATCGTGGCTATCCTTACTTAGGGACTAGAGCTCTATACCATAAATATATACAAAATCATTTTTAGCTGTACTTTACCTTATTTAACTAATGCATTTTTTCCCTATTATAAACAGCCCTGCTGTGAACATATTCTTAGTCTACATATCCTTGTTCACTTAGGTGATTAGTGCTGTAGGAGTGAGATTGCTGGTTTCTGAGTATATGATCCTTACTGCCTGTGAAAATTGTACCAGTGTACACGCTTAAAGTGAATGATTGAATCACCCTTCATCAAAGCGAATGTGAGTATGCCTGTTTACCCACATCCTCTCTGAAGTTGAGTATAGTCATTCATTTTGAGTTTTTACTAGCATGTCTACTGTCTGTGGGAGACCACTACTAATTCTTTTAGATGGAGAAATAATATAGCAAGCAGTATCATGTTATAGAGCTTATATTTTACATATTTGAGACCTAGCCATATGCTGTATATTTTAACTCTTTGTACTGGTGAGGTTAGACTGTAAGCTCTTTGAGGACATGGATATATTGTACTCAGCACACAAAACAGCATGTGTAAAGTTGTATACAAATAGATCTTTGATGGCTTCTTCTTCAGTGAAACAGTTCTCCGTGTGAATGCCCCTGACCTCCATCTATGGGCATTTTCCCAATGTTTGTCTTTAAAAATCAGGAGTTAACACTCCCCTGCATGCTTCTACTTGCTTCCTCATGCTATTCTACTGGACTTATTACCCAAATTTCTTTTTTGTATTGGAGCCTGCTCTGTCTTCCTGCCATCTCTTGCCATTATCCAGCATATTTTATGCTGTTTTGGAGAATTGATTCTTTCTAGTTTTTTTTAACTTTTAAGGCTCCACATGTAATTCACTTTCCTTGGACATTTATTGGATTTTATTTATGCAAATGGTGTGCCTTATAACATAGCTGAAAACAAAATAAAACATGGATTCAGGAGTGATGCTCGTAATTTTTGTTCCATTTCTGCTTCTTTTGGTATCATTGTGACTTGAGCAAGTCAGAATACCTCTCAAAGCTCTTTACTCTTATGTAATTTTAGTAAAACAATCTGCTTCATAGGGTATGGTGAAGACGAAATGAAATTTCATGAATATAAAAACTTAAACAAAAACTATAAAGTAATTGAAAAATTACGGGTTTTATTATCTTACAAGGAAAAAAAAGAGAGTCCAATCAAGCTGTGGACCAAATCCAGGAATGCAGACAACCAAGAGGCTGAAAATATAGAGGGTGGGTCAAGCTGGAAGGCCAAAATTCAGACCGTGGTTAATGGAGAGGCTCTGTAGGAAGTAAAGGGATAACAGTGGGTAGGAAAAGATGGCAAAGTGTCCGTATGGTTAGGGAAAGGACTTGATCTATATTCCTCTGGCAAGGAATGTTTTCTATATTTTCAGGTAAGAAAACAAAGAACTTTTACAGATAAGAAAACAAAGAACTTAGCGAGAGCCTATAATTGAAAATAAAAAACAAAGTTCTGTTTGACTGCAAAACCTGTGTTCTTAACCTGTGAGCTATACAGAACAAGAATCCAGTGATCCTGTTAGAAAAGCCTAGTGTATAGTTCCAGTTTGCTCTGTCTACATTATGAGTGAAGTATCATGGACATGGCAAAAGGTAGTGATGTGTGCTTTCTCTATGCTGCTTGTCCTGAGTATGCTGAAATAAACATACAAACAAAGAGAATATTATTTATCCTATGAACTTTGATGTTTTAAAAAAAAAAACTCTTAAAATATTTTTTATAGTAATAGTGTATTTTTTTAAACAAAGTATAGTCAATTTACAGTATTGCATTAGTTTCAGGTATACAGCATAGTGATGCAGTATTTTTACAGATTATACACCATTAAAAGTTATTACAAAATAATGGCTATAATTCCCTGTGCTGTACAATATATCCTTGTTGCGTGTCTGTTTTGTACATAGTAGTTTGTATCTCTTAATCTCTTACACCCAACATGCTCCTCCCTCCTTACTTTTCCCCACTGGTAACCACTAGTTTGTTTTCTGTATCTGAGTTAGTTTTGTTTTGCTATATATGTTCATTTGTTTTATTTTTTAGATTCTACGTAGAAGTGATATGATACAGTGTCTGTCTTTCTTTGCATGACTTATTTCAATAGTATAATATTCTCTAGGTCCATCCCTGTTGCTGCAAATGACAGAATTCCATTCTTTTTTATAGCTGAGTAATATTTCATTATATACACACACACACACTCACACACACACACACACGCTACATCTTCTTTATCTATTTTCTGTAGATGGACACTTGGGTTGTTTCCATATCTTGGCTCTTGTAAATAGTGCTGCTATGAACATTGGTGTGTATATATCTTTTAAAATTAGTGTTATTGTTTTTCTACAGATATATACCCAGGAGTGGAATTGCTGGATCATGTGTAATTTTATTTTTAGTTTTTTGAGGAACCTCCATACTGTCATCCACAGTGGCTACACCAATTTACATACACCAGATTACATTCCCACCAACAGTGTATGAAGGTTCCCTTTTCTCACCCTCTCCGATGTTTGTTATTTGTAGACTTTCCTCTCCATCATTTGTTTTTGATGATAGCCATTCTGACAGGTGTGAGGTGATATTTCAATGTTTTTTTTGTTTTTTTGTTGTTGTTGTTGTTTTTGTTTTTTTTGCAGTACACGGGCCTCTCACTGCTGCGGCCTCTCCCATTGCGGAGCACAGGGTCCGGACACGCAGGTCCAGCGGCCATGGCTTACGGGCCCAGCCGCTCCGCGGCACGTGGGATCTTCCCGGACCAGGGCACGAACCCGTGTCCCCTGCATCGGCAGGCGGACTGTCAACCACTGCGCCACCAGGGGAGCCCTTCAATGTTGTTTTGATTTGTATTTCTTTAATAATTAGTGATGTTAAGTATCTTTTCATGTGCCTGCTAGCTATTTTTTTATCTTCTTTGGTAAAGCGTCTTTTCAGGTCTTCTGTCCATTTTTTCATTGGGTTGTTTGTTTTCTTGATGTTGAATTATATGCACTGTTTATATATTTTGGATTTTAATTCCTTGTCAGTCATCATTTGCAAGTATTTTCTCCCATTCTATAGGTTGTCTTTTCATTTTGTTGATAGTTTCCGTTGGTGTGCAAAAGCTTTTAAGTTTAATTGGGTCCCATTTGTTTATTTTTGCTTTTATTTCTTTTGTGTTAGGAGGCAGATCCAAAAAACTCCTCTACAATTTATGTCAAAGAGTGTTTCTGCCTATGTTCTCTCCTAGGAGTTTTAGGGTGTCAGGTCTTACATCTAGGTCTTTAATCTGTTTTGAGTTTATTGTTGTATATGATGGGAGGAAATGTTCTAATCTCATTCTTTTTCATGTAGCTGACCAGTTTTCCCAACACAGCTTATTGAAGAGACTGTCTTTTTTCCACTGCATATTCTTGCTTCCTTTGTTGTAGATTAATTGACCATATGTATGTGGGTTTATTTCTGGGCTCTCTGTTCTGTCCCATTGATCTATGTGTCTGTTTTGATTACTGTATCTTTGTAGTATAGTCTGAAGCCTGAGAGGGTGATACCTCCAGCCTTGTTCTTTTTTCTCAAGATTGCTTTGGGATCTTTTGTGGTGCCATATGAATTTTAGGATTGTTTTAGTTCTATGAAAAATGTCATAGGTATTTTGATAGGGATTGTGTTAAATTTGTAGATTGCTTTGGGTAGCATGGGCATTTTAACTATATTACTTCTTCCAATCCTAGAGCATGGCATATCTTTCCATTTCTTTGTATCATCTTCAGTTTCCTTCATCAGTGTTTTATAGTTTTCAGAGTATAGGTCTTCCACCTTCTTGGTTAAGTTTATTCTTAGGTGGTTTATTCTTTTTGATGCGATTTTAAATGGGATTTTTTTTTTTTTTTTACTTTCTCTTTGTGATATTTCATTGTTAGTATATAGAAAAGCAACAGATTTCTGTATATTAATCTTGTATCCTTCAGCTGCACTGAATTTGTTCTAATAGTGTTTTCGGTTCTTTTTGGTGGAGACTTTAGGGTTTTCTCCATAAAGTATCATGTCATCTGCAAATAGTGACAGTTTTACTTCTTCCTTTGGATGCCTTTTATTTCTTTTTCTTATCTGATCACTGTGGCTAGGACTCCAATATTATATTAAATAGAGGTGTCAAGAGTGGGTATCCTTGACTTGTTCCTGAACTTAGAGGAAGGGCTTTCAGCTTTTCACCATTGATATGATGTTAGCTGTAAATTTGTCATAAATGACTTTTATTATGTTCAGATATGTTCCCTCTTTATTGACTTTGATGAGAGCTTTTATCATGAATGGATGTTAAATTTTGTCAAATGCAATTTTTTGCATCTGTTGAGATGATAATGTGATATTTATCCTTCCATTTGGTAGTGTGGTGTATCACACTGATTGATTTGTGAATGTTATCCTTGTTGACCCTGGAATAAATCCAACTTGATCATGGTGTATGATCCTTTTTATATATTGTTGGATTTGGTTTGCTAATGTTTTGTTGACCATTTTTGCATCTATATTCATCGAAGATATTGGCCTGTAATTTCCTTTTTAGTAATAGTGGAATTTAATAAAGATTAAATAAAATAAGGTTGGACAAAATTATAAAACATCCCATAAATTGAGATTTGCCAGAGTATTTACTAGTAAGATAGTTTCTCATTTCTTTCTATCTTTTTTTTCTTTTTACTTTTTTCTGAGTCTTTCATCATCCGGATTTTTTAGTCTTGTGTTATACTGGCTGTACTATGTCTATCTATTTATCTCAGAATAATAGGTACTATTTTACTTACAAGTCAGTGTCATATGTTCCCCTGTGAAAAAGTTTTTTTTTTTTTTTTAATGCACTAACATTATTTTTAGAAGATGGCCTTACAATGTGGTTGACAATTGACATGGACTCAATACCCCAGAACTGAATTCAAATTTTATTCTTCTGACAACACGCTGATTTGTTTGAAAGCCTATGCTGGTATATCCAGGGGAATTATTATCCATCTTGGAATATCATTGTGTTCCTGAACAGTCTCCTATCAGATAGGAAGAGAAGCTGGACCAGAGAGCCCCCTTTGGATGTTTCTTGGTTTGGAATTTAGCTATAGTAAGTTTATTAAAATCTGCTTGGATTTTTTCCCCTTGATTTTATATTACACATACTGTGATTGAAAAGGTTGTTTTTTTTTTTTTTTTTAAGTGACGAGAAATAAAACCTTTTGTTCTGAAGGATGAGGTATTAGACTGTGATTACTGTTAGTCTCATCCAATTTCAGGTTTCATCTCAGAAGAACAAAGTTCTCCAAGCACTTGGCATTAATTAAAGTAGGTGTAGAGAACCTCACTTAAATTAATGCCACTTGACATTCTAAATTCTTCTACCCTTAATCTTGTAATTGCCTCTTTTTTGCCTGATTTATAAATTGTGAACCTGGACCCTTTATCCTAGTGAAAACTCAATTGTAAAAGGATCTATTAACGAGGAAGGAAAAATTTCATTTTGAGAAGACACGATTTTATTTTATTTTCAGCTTTAATGTAAATTTTGATATTACATATAACTGGAATTTCTAAATACTTCTTTTAAAGGACATTTTAGGATTTCATGATATAAGTTTTAGCCTTTGGAAATATTCTCAAATCTTAGAAAGTATCTTGGATGAACCCTAGATTTATGCTAGGCCAGGCACTCCTGGATCTTTTCACAGAGCCACAGCCTCCTCTGTGCCTCCCCGATGTTGTGGGCCTGAGTGGGTGCTCTTTGTCTCCTCTGAGGCCTAAGCTGAACCACACCAGAACCTCTGAGGCTCAGGCTTCTCCCGCCAACTTCTGGCAAACTTTAGTGAGAGAAAGGAGTGAGTGAGAGAAAGGAGATTGAAGACAGAAAAAGCCTGCAGATAAATCCCTTCCTCTGCCCTTCTGCCCCATCTTATCCCTTACTCCTCCCTTATGGCTTGTCCCAGACACAGTGGTTCCTATGGCCTCTCTGGAGACATCCCATCCTCCATGACCAACCATCCAGCTGAAGCACGGGCCACCTTGCCAGCTACCACTTTGGATTCCTTTCCTTCCTACCTGCCTCGCTGCGCTGTTCCTCTCACCTTGGCTCCACTGAGATTCCACCCTCAAATACAAAATACACTTGGCATGCGTTTTAAAAAATATGCTCTTGTTTTTTAGATAAGCCAATCTAAGATGTTTTGAAAACATAAAATATCACCATTATTTTGTCTAAATATTTATTAGGTAACTAGATAATTTCAGTAGACACAAACCCTTATTCTTGATTAGGTGCCACAATTCTTTACCTGTTGGATACAAAAATAGCCCCTAAAATTATAAATGTATGAAATATATATTACTATGTGTTGATTATATTATTGAATTTATACTATATGTTCATTATAAATAGTATATATTATATATACTATCAATTATATAGCAATATATAATTAATCATCTTAATGAAAAATAGGCATGTGATTTTTGAAGTGGTACAATTTAAAAATGTTATTTTATGGCCAAATCAGAAAGAAAAGCACACAGAGAAAGGAAGAGTGAAAAACATAATAACCCTCATGGCTTTTCCCCACCCCATCCCCTCTCACCAAGCTCTCATTAATGGGTTGATGATGTTTTTTGAAATGCACATTTGACAGGTCATTCTCCTTTCCCCTCCTCCAGTTCTTCTTAAGATAGAGAACTAAAGAGAGTATTCTTTACTTTTGCCCATTGGTTCTTTGGGAAAATGGAGATTTGATTCCATTGCTCATTAAGATAAAATTGAATGAGAAAGTGCATGTAAAATATCTAGCATAATGACTGGCTAGACTACAGTGTGGCTGCCCCTCTAGCATAGAGCTGTATCTGGCTGCCCTGGTTGTATAATCCTTTATGACTTTGGAGACTTCCTGTCCTCCCTCTTCCCATTCCTGTCATTACTAGAAGAGAAAGATCCCGTCAAGACAGAAGCTCTGTACAGCTTCTTTGGCTGTCAGATTTTTGCCCTAAGTATCAAAAGAAATTATTTTAGGTATCCACTGGTTGAAATGCCACCAGGTTTTGAGTCTCTGCTTTATAATAATCAGAAGTCTTTCTTTTATTGATATTTAGCATTTAGTAGCTATGAAAAGTTAATGTTGAAATCAGATTTTCTTCTCATGTCATTTATTTTCTGTGTGTTCTTTCACTTAGTTTATTTCACTCAATCTAATTTTTTTCTAGCTCTTGATTCTGCTTAAACTTATTAACCAAACTGTTCTGAGTCCTAATTCTTTTTGTAACGAAGAGTATACCTTGTTTTCTTAAAAGTCCTTTTATTTATGACTTCCTTATGACTTTGCACATCTTGAAGAAGTACTACTTGTTTTAGTTATTGTTTGTTTTATGTGCAGCATGAGGTCTCTTTTGACTGTTCTTTAATTTTCTCCAATATGAACTCTCTTCTTTATAGCTTATTTTTAGCACAAAGTGAACTTTACTCTAAACTGCCCTAGTTAACTTAATTCTTTACTTATTTGATTCTTTACCACCCAACTGAGTCAGGTGAACCTGTTGAGTTGTTTATACTCAGGTGACATCCACTTTGAGTTTTTGTCTTTTTTTAGTCACTGTTTTGGTATTGATAGTGAAAGTTCATTTGGACAGTTTGGTTATCATTTCTTAGTGAGAATGAATCAAGTGTGCTTTCTGTCTTAACCTATATGCTTTTCCCCCTAACCCAGTTGGTATGAGATATTTATATTTGGTTGGCAGAGAGAAGTAACTCTCAACTGAAATTCTCTAAAATCAACAGTTGGGAAAAAATGATGCACTCAGTAAGGTTTTTTCAGAAGGTTTCTATTTTCCTTGAGATAATCTCCATCTTACACAGCACAGCAGTTTTCTCAAGCAGAGGGTGTTCTTGACATTTTCCCAAACTGTCGCCGCTCCTTGAGATTGCTCTGGGAATTTAAATATGTTTATCTAAATTCATCTATTTGCTATTTAAAGAGGAGAATGTTTCAACACATTTATGAATGGGAAATACTTCTTAAAACCCTGTTCATTTCTGGAATCAGGAAAATTTCCTGTCTACCTTTATTCTCTTAAAAATTGTACAGATTATTTACTAACACACACGAAATGTTTTTGTGGTTTGCTTCATACAAACCATATCATAGCATAGTTTGTCTCTTCCTTCAAAGAGAGTCTCTGGGTTTATGAATGAACATGTCTCTGCAAAATCATTGAATCTGTCGTGAAGACGAGACTTCATCTGTGATTATATTGAGGAGTTCTGTCCTCTCTTCACCATTCTGTTGATTGGTAAATAATTAAATTTATAGTTATAGTCACATCCATATACAGCTTTGGTGTCAAAATAGCAAGGCAACATATTTTCCCCTTAATTATTCATTTATTTGTTCTTCTATTTGTTCCTCCATTTGCTCTTATACTTTTTCATCTACTTGGCCATGTGTCCGTCTGTTCTCTCATCCATCCAAGACATATGAGTTAACACATGCAGCATGTCAGGTGTGGTGACAGGTTTGGGGGCCTGAGAGGGAAAATTTATGCCTCTTGTTTGAGTAGTTCACTTTAGCATAGAGGGTGGTGGAAGACACCAGCCAGAAGGAAACAAATTAAGCCTTTTTAGTTTTCAAATATAACATGAACAGTTCTGTGCTCTTAGTGATCTCATGTATCAGGCAATTTGTAATTTTCTGGGAGATGGTCATATAGGAGGGAGTTAACTTACCTGGTAGTTGATTTTAACAGGTGCTTGTGTTCAGCTGACTGCCCAGCAGTGTCACTACTGGATTGCTTGGTTTATTTTCTTCGTCATTGCCTCTAAAGTAACTCTCATGTGTGATATAAACTTTGTTTCTTGGTTCAGAAAAGCTACCACATGTGATGATGAAAGGAAAGAGGGGGAAAAAAGGTCATGGGCAGAGAAGACAAATTTTACATAGAAAGAAATAATTTGTTGACAGCTCATATTTATGACATCTAAAGGATGTCAGGAGTCATCTATCTATTCTGCAACACATTAAGAAAAACTGATTTGTAAACCTGCTTTTACCAGTGTTCCAATCAATAAACATTTTTTTTTAATGGTTTTCATTATACAAGTACAGTTAACTGACAGAGTGAACATTCAGCCGGTGCTTACTTTGGTCCGTATACTTTGCTAACTCATTTTAATATATAGCTTTACTTCTTCTCTAAACAATTCTGTGGGGTAAATCTTAATCATTAGTTTCATTTTACAAATTAGGAAATTGGGGGCCAAAGGTTTAGAAGTTTGTCCAATGTCAAACCATAGTGACTTATGTGGAATGGGAATTTGAACACTGCCCCTTGGAATTCAGGTGCCGTCTCCTATTTCTAGAGATGTCATCTCAGATCTGGGGTTTCACCCTGTGACTGTCAAAGTTCTAATGCAGGGGTTCTCAAACTTGACACCTTTGACACTTTGGATTGGATAATCCTTTGTTGTGGGGGTCATGCTGTGCGTTGTAGGATGTTTAGTAACATCCCTGACGTCTACTCTCTAGAATCTAATAGCATCTCTCAGTTGAAACCACCAAAAATGTGTCCAGACATTGTCAAACATCCTGTGAGGAATAGAATCACCCTGAGTTTAGAACCACTGTAACTAGCAGGCACATTAGGATTATGTGCTGTGGTGTACGGAAGGAAATCATGATTGAAAGTTTGGGGCACTTGGAAGAAATGCTACTGCAGTGATGATACCTAAGGTTTCACTCCTACCTGCAGGTAGCCAAACTGCAAAGTTAGAGGGCACAGTTTCCAAGACTGTCTTTAATTCTGACACCAACTTCAAGTTTGGGGGTTTCCAAAAACTACTCTCAGGTTTGCTAGTTTGCTAAGAGGACTCATAGATCTCACTCCAAGCTGTTATGCACATGGGGAAAGGATACAGATTAAAATCAGCCCGAGGAAGACATGTGTAAAGCAGAGTTTGGGAGGGTTCCATACATGAAGTTGCTTTGTCCTTTTTCCTTGGGAAGTTCCTCTGTCCTTTCCCTGTGGAGTCAGCACATGTTACCATCCCAGCATTAATGTGTGACATGACACACAGCATTGCCAACCAGGGAAGATTGTCTGAGTTTGGTGGCCAGGGTTTTTATTGGCATTCCATTATGTAGGCATAATTAATCGGTTGTTCGCCAGTTTTACTGCGAACTTAAAACTGCTGTAAAAAATAAAATACATATGTTATTTTCTTAAATACATTTTTTTTTTAAAAAAGAAAGAGAAGTCACTTAAGCTTTCTGTAAGACCAAAATGGAAAGCATTTGTTTTCTCACATTTTCTCTCTCATTTGCCTCTGTTTGTGTTGCTATAGAATCTTGGGCTTACATAGAAGTAAAGAATCATATTAATTTTTAGACTTCTATTTATTTTTCATCCTTCCCTTACTTTGCCACTTTAAAATTTATTTGATGTTTTTCCTTCAGAGTTGTAGCTGGCTGGGTTCTACCATTTGGTTGGAAAACCACACCCCGCACTTTTTTCTCATTTGAGGGATCACTTTGGATTCTCCTTACTCTGTTGCCTTTTGTGTAACATGAATGCCATTTTCTTTAGCACATTTAAGCCCAACAGTGATTGTTTTCCTAAATTGAAAAGTGTTCAATGACTCTAATACAGGTTCTTTTGCTGTCGTGGTCTCCCTCTCAGGTACAACAGAAGTCATGCAAGACTGGCCTCCAAGGTGCCCGTGTTTTACATTTTGGTGGAGTTTCATTTCTGCCAGCTATTCTTGAGAGAGCTAATCAACACACGTCTTTCTTCTTTGCTGAGGCGGCTAATAGTGTTGTCATCATCATCTTTTCTTTTCTCCCTTTCTCTTTTTTGGTGTTACGTACAATTGAATTAACTTTCCAGAGCAATAGTTTCTGAAAACATTTTCTCAAGAACAAAAAGACAGATTTTCTTTGTGTATAAAGAAGATGGATTATGCTAGGGGAATGAAGAATCTTTTAATAAAACATTGCCCCTCCTCTACTTTGGTTCAACTGGGAAAAAATCAATTTTAGGTTCTTCAAGTGCAAAGAAAGATGAAAAGGAAAAGCTGACAGTCTCAATAGAGGGCAAGGTGGGATGCTTGATTTGGGTCCCATCTCTCTGGTGGACTTTAAGCAACCTCTTTCCAAATGGAATAAATTA
This sequence comes from Neophocaena asiaeorientalis asiaeorientalis, assembly GCF_003031525.2. Classification (NCBI taxonomy): domain Eukaryota; kingdom Metazoa; phylum Chordata; class Mammalia; order Artiodactyla; family Phocoenidae; genus Neophocaena; species Neophocaena asiaeorientalis. The sequence goes on from NW_020173397.1 coordinate 13,134,462, forward strand.
AAAAGAGACTAGAATTTTCTTTTGTGCGAGTGGGAATAAAGAGCGACATGAATACAAGTATTGTCAGAATGTTTTCGGATTACTCTTTTCTTTGTCTTGAAACTTCTGACATAAGAAGTATAGTTCTGTCATAGTAAAATGCAGCATTACCTTATGTTTAAAAGTATTTTGTTGATTTCGTTGGTATTTCTTCTTCCTTACTGAAGGAGCTTAAATATATTGTAGTTATGAGGCATTAAAAATAAAGAATAGAAGAAATCCATAATATGAGGGTAACCATTAATCTTTAAAATCCTAGATAATTTTATCTTTCAAATTTCTTGAAAAGTTATTTGCTATGGAGAGAAGCATAATAGCTCATCTTTACTTGTGTTGTTTGTGTTTTTAATGAATACAATTCAATTAAAAATAGAAAAGTATATTAGTGGAAGATAGAGGAAAAAATGTTACTTTGTAAAATCCACTATAATTATCTGTTAAGAATATGCGCTTTTTACTTTTAAAAAAAAGTACATTATTTTCAGAATTTCTATAGGTAATACATGGTCATAGTAGAAAAAGTTGACACCAGAGAGAATTATGAAGAAGGAAGTAGAACTCACCCATTTAACTTGTCCACAGAGAGATAATAATTTAGTTGGTCCCTTTTGTTTTTCTATATGCAAGTATATACATATATTAACTATTTTCATACAGCTTTATTTCACAAAATGTAGATCATAGTTTATATACAGTTATAGTCTGCTCTTTATATTAACACAGAGTACCTGAGAATTTTCTCTTGTCGTTAAATAGTTCCCCCAAGTGTAATTATAATGATTGTATTAAAGTCCATCAGTTGATGAATTAGAACTTACTTAAACCATTTTCCCCCTGTAGCATTTTCAGATTTATTTCTCTAAATTGACTCTAAATTTACAATCTGAGGGGTAAAGACATAACTTTGTAAGGTCAAAGACATGCTAGAACGTTCACCATCTTCAAAGAACCAAGGAATTCATTAAAAAGGTTCATCAGCTGCCTGGTGCTTGAGCATCTCCCTGCAAATGCTTGTTTTGAGTTTAAAAATCTTGTCTCGAGTGGACAAGTGTGTGGTTCCTTCCAGTAGGCTGTACTCTCTCTGACCGATGGAGCTGAGGTTGTCACCACAGTAATTGGAATAGAGCGCACCTGAGTAAAGAAAAGATAAGAAGAGAAAGGAATGATTTTCAGATATGGTAGATAGCTGAGATGGAGAAGAAATTTAGGGCATTTCCAGTTTAAGCAGTGGATGTGCTTTATGGAACCGTGGAGAACTTTGAGTGATAGCCACCTTGCTGGGTTTCGTTCATCCTCTGTCACAGATGCGTTCAGCAGACCTGTATCCAGTGACTGCAGTGTGCCAGGCACTGGAGAAGGTGCTGGTGACGCGTCACGAGTGAGACACAGTTCCTGCACCCAAGGAGCTCACAGGTTACAGGGGGTGACAGATTACTCTAGTACAAAGCAATAAATGTAGTAGTAGACGTATGGATAAGTTACCGTGGGAAGGTGGAGGGTTACAAACCTTAGCTGGCAGTTGAGAAGGCTTCTCAGGGGCAGTGGGATTTCTCACGCTGATGGATTATGAAGGGCATTTGTTTGTATGCCGATGTTAAGTGGTTTGGACTCACATGTGATACATTTTTAGAAACATGGCGTGTTTGTATTTTAATAGCTAATATTGGATTATAGAGTTGGGTGTAAGACTGAAATCATAAAATACCTGGTTTTCACATGGATACTCTCAAGCCATCCTGTAATGCCTGTTAAAAAGAAAACTACACTATATTCACTAGAATTTTTATTACTATTCATAAATAAGGAACTAGTAAAGAATATATATGTCTTCATTAAATAGTTTATGAAATTATTTGTGGAATGAGCCCCACTTCCCTACCAGATATGGGACATGAACCTGGTCAAAGCAAGGACCCCGTTTATTATATTTGCTTCTCTATCCCCAGCACCCAGCACAGTGCCTGGCATATACCACATATTTAATAAGGCAGTCATGTCAATTTCTATTTAAGCTAAGGTTTGCTTGATTCTTTTAGGTTACAGTTACTTTGATTTTCAAATGCTACAGTTTGAAAATATATGTTCATTATAAAAAATCCTGTGGGAAGAATAGAAGTACTATACCACAAGGTACATTTTACAAAGGAAAAATGTTGCTCTAAGATTACAAATAGTAGTATATGCTTATGTCAATGATTATTTTTTAAAATTAAGACACTTTTCTACTGGAGTACCAGGATTTCAAGCTCCAACTGTTCTCTGCAGATTCTGAAACTGATAGTTGAGACAGGGATGCAAAGCACCCATAAGAGAGGATTTCATTTAGGAACTCTTGTTCATTACAGTGAATATAGAGATTATAATTGTGTTGTTTGGTTTCTACCCAGTTTCACTAATGTAGCCTGCCACCCCAACTTATATCCTTCCTTATTTTGGAAGACTGTTTTGTAGGTTGCTGAAACTCTAAATCACTTTCCAATATGGAATATATACTGGAGTGAATGAATACTAGCAGGAAAAAAACCCCAGCACAGTGAGCCCTGTAAATCAGCTCAGCAAAGTGTCTATGCTGGGATCCAACATTTCAGATGTAATGTTCCAAGGGGAAGAAAGCTGTCCAAAAAAATGGAGACTGTTTACTCCTGATGCTGGCAGCGTGCTCTGTTTACAAAAAGAAAAAAGCCTGTGAAGTTGGTCAGGTTACATTGCTCTTGCAGATATGCTTGATTTTTCTAATAAGAAATATTATTATAATCTTGAAGTTTTCATCTTCTTATTCTTCCCCCTTTATTTTTTCACACATATTACTTAATTGGCAAAATAAAACTTCAGGGACAGCTAGTACTTTTCTTTTCTAGCATCTGCTAATAGTTGAAATGTTGCCAGGCCTGGTCAGCCCAAAAGGTAGAGTATTATACATTCTGTTCTGTACTTTGCCATTTTTCACTGAAAAATGTCTTAGAGATCATTATATAAGGAACTTCTTCATTCTTTTCTGACACTGTATAATATCCCAGTTTGTGGAAGTACCATATTTACTTAAGCATTTCCTCTGGCCTCGTCACCCGCTCTGTTCTCGTTAAAGGCATGAAAGTATTATTCCAAGCTGGCTGAGGACTTGAAACTCAGGGAAGTAGGAGTAGAACTTCTTACTGATGGCTGGACGTGATGAAAATCAGAACAAGAGTAGGAGGCTTGGTTCTTCTTATGGCACTACACTCTTCTTCACTGTTCATGGCAGATTTCTGAAGAATTCCCTGAGATGGTGATTTCTGACCCTGGCTTTGGGTGTACCCAAGGCCTTTACAATCAGTTTCTGTAATGAGATTTTCAGAGAATAAGGATAACAAAATTCACTTAATGTATTATATGTTATAATCATAAATAATAAGCTATAATAAAATGAATTAAAAATATAAATCATATATATCAATTTATAAATTATATTGAACATGAGTTAATATAATAAAATATAAACTATGTAATTATACAGTTTAGAAATTATAGTATTAAATATGTAAATATATATTTTTTGTATTGTGTAAATACATACAGCCCAAACTTTTTAGCCATAATAATATTCATAGCAGTAATAGGAAACACCACCTACTGAGCACTTACTTTGTGCCAGGTGTTGTCTTGGGGCATTTTATATAAAAATCAGTTCGTTTGTTTGTTTTTCGCCCCACGGCGTGGCATACGGGAACCTAGTTCCCGACCAGGGATCGAACCCATGCCACCTACAGTGAAAGCACGGCGTCTCAACCGCTGGACTGCCAGGGAAGTCCCAAATCAGGTCGTTTTAATTCTTCAGCAACCTTATGAAGTGAAAGACGTTGCCTTCATCTTACAGGCAAGGAAATTGATGTTGAAAATGTTTATGTAATTTGCTATGCTCTTGACCATTAATATCATACTGTTTCCTTATTATATATAATTGGGGTACTTGGGTTCTTTGGGTGCACTTTAAACGGCAAGCATGGAGGAAAACCTCCAGGACTGAAGATTATGCAAAGAAGAGTACACGGTGAATATGTTTGTATTCCACTCATCTGCCCTAAGGGAGGGTGCTGAAGGGGGAGGGTGGCTTTAATGAGCGATGACTTTTCATCCTCTCACTGACTTGTTCCCCTTACCCCATAAAATGAAAAAGGAAATGGAGGCAGGGATGTAGAAACAGGACTCAAACCTTGGTGGAAATCAAATGTTGGTCTGTCCCAGTCTTTGGTTCTAACTTTGTCATCTGAGCTTCCTGGATGACTGATAAATGGAGGAGTGACCTTCAAAAAATGGAAGATTGGGTTGTGGAAACCCCTGTAATGTACTGTGATAGCAGACTAGCAACCACTAGATTTATTTACCTAAGTGTGTGTCAAATGGCTATTTGTCTGCATTTTAAACTGATAAAGACAGGAGTACAGAAACCTAGGATGCACATGATAAACACTTCATTTCATCGGAAGTTTGAAAAGTGAAACTCTAAGAATTTCTTAAGTTATTTTCATGGAGGTGGTGGGAATAAGGTGGAAAAAAGGGGGAACCTGAGAGGGAATGATTGATCAAATGATGATTGAATATTGACGGGGGAAGTGTGATGATTGAATATTGATGGGGGAAGTGTTTGATCAAATTTTTGTTTTTCCAAATATTTATTTTTGCTGGAATATGAAGATACAGGTAATCTTTCAGCTCATTTTGTTTTATATGGTTAGCAAAGCAGGTCGGATGCTGCAGCTGCTAAGCTTTGCGCTAATTCTTCTGTCAGCCATAAGGGGATTTTTAAAAAACAGTTGTTGAGAACTTTAATATTTGCTTAGCGTGAAATGCCACATAAAATATTGCCTTAACATTTGGCAATGTTTAATCTAAAATTAATGCAAGAAAGCAAAAGATATCAAGGAACTGACTTCATTTTCTATCTTTGAAATTTTTATTTTGTTTATTTTTTTTACATTAACAAAGTTTTTTTTGGTGCAAAAGCAAAATATGGTTAATCATGGGGGAGGGGTGTTCTTTTTTTTAACATCTTTATTGGAGTATAATTGCTTTACAATGCTGTGTTAGTTTCTGCTTTATAACAAAGTGAATCAGTTATACATATACATATGTCCCCATATCTCTTCCCTCTTGCGTCTCCGTCCCTCCCATCCTCCCTATCCCCCCACAAGGTGGTCACAAAGCACCGAGCTGATCTCCCTGTGCTATGCAGCTGCTTCCCACTAGCTATCTATTTTATGTTTGGTAGTGTATATATGTCCATGCCACTCTGTCACTTTGTCCCAGCTTACCCTTCCCCCTCCCCGTATCCTCAAGTCCATTCTCTAGTAGGTCTGTGTCTTTATTCCCATCCCAGGTTCTTCATGACCTTTGTTTTTCTTTTTTTTAGATTCCATATATATGTGTTAGCATACGGTATTTGTCTTTCTCTTTCTGACTTACTTCACTCTGTATGACAGACTCTAGGTCCATCCCCCTCACTACAAATAACTCAATTTCGTTTCTTTTTATGGCTGAGTAATATTCCATTGTATATATCTGCCACAGCTTCTTTATCCATTCATCTGTTGATGGACACTTAGGTCGCTTCCATGTCCTGGCTATTGTCAGTAGAGCTGCAATGAACATTTTGGTACATGACTCTTTGAATTATGGTTTTCTCAGGGTATATGCCCAGTAGTGGGATTGCTGGGTCGTATGGTAGTTCTATTTGTAGTTTTTTAAGGAACCTCCATACTGTTCTCCATAGTGGCTGTATCAATTTACATTCCCACCAACAGTGCAAAGAGGGCTCCCTTTTCTCCACACCCTCTCCAGCATTTACTGTTTCTAGATTTTTTGATGATGGCATTCTGACCGGTGTGAGATGGTATCTCATTGTAGTTTTGATTTGCATTTCTCTAATGATTAATGATGTTGAGCATTCTTTCGTGTGTTTGTTGGCACTCTGTATACCTTCTTTGGAGAAATGTCTATTTAGGTCTTCTGCCCATTTTTGGATTGGGTTGTTTGTTTTTTTGACATTGAGCTGCATGAGCTGCTTGTAAATTTTCAAGATTAATCCTTTGTCAGTTGCTTCTTTTGCAAATATTTGCTCCCATTCTGAGGGCTGTCTTTTGGTCTTGTTTATGGTTTCCTTTGCTGTGCAAAAGCTTTGAAGTTTCATTAGGTCCCATTTGTTTATTTTTATTTCCATTTCTGTAGGAGGTGGGTCAAAAAGGATCTTGCTGTGATTTATGTCATAGAGTGTTCTGCCTATGTTTTCCTCTAAGAGTTTTATAGTGTCTGGCCTTACATTTAGGTCTTTAATCCATTTTGAGTTTATTTTTGTGTATGGTGTTAGGGAGTGTTGTAATTTCATTCTTTTACATGTAGCTGTCCAGTTTTCCCAGCACCACTTACAGAAGAGGCTGACTTTTCTCCCTTGTATATTCGTGCCTCCTTTATCAAAGATAAGGTGACCATATGTGCATGGGTTTATCTCTGGGCTTTCTATCCTGTTCCATTGATCTGTATTTCTGTTTTTGTGCCAGTATCATACTGTCTTGATTATTGTAGCTTTGTAGTATAGTCTGATGACTTCATTTTCATGGTGTTCATCAGTGTCCACAAGAAGGGGGTGAATGACTGATGTGTTTAGTGGTTATTAATTCCTTACAACAAAAAATAGGAAGCACCGCTGCTTATTACTTTTGCTCAGTGCATTTGTAGGAGGCATGAAAACACGATGCAAATAGCCTCTGAGAATAAGACAAACTGAATATAATACTAAATGACTGAGAAGGTTGTGTCGCTCCCTGCAGGAAAAAAAAGGTTAGCTATCAAAGAGAATTTTTTAGATATTCTCCAAGCATCTGGCAGGGTCAGAAATCTCCCATCCTAGATGAACAAAGTGTACAACTGTGTTAATATTAATTTGCTGATTTTATGTTTGTCGTGCTGTTTTTATATTCACTCTGTGTGTGTAGGTGAGGGTGGAAGGAAAAAAATAGGGCCGGGTGAGGGAAACTTGTGCATTAAATAATATTAATAGTAATCTCTGCCATGTAGGGCATCTCAAGGTTGGGCAGAAAGACTGGAATTTGGATGCTTTGGTATTTAGTAATTTGAAAGAAGAGAGGAGTTTGTTTTTCCAGGGATGTGAAAAGGGAGATGGGTGTGACGATCCAGGGATGTTGGGGTTACTGGGAAGAGACACTAGAAAGTCACCAGAGGTTGTCCCATAGAGGGACAGAGGCTGGCTTAGTCTCAGGGCTGGGGGTGGTGATGAGAAGTTTGGGGGTACAGAGCACTCACCTGCATTACCCTCACACATTGCTGTGAGCAGGGTGTGTTATGGCAAGGTTGCTCTCACATAAAGACTTGACAGGTTTAGAGTTGAAAATGGTGAAAGACGAATAAAATTGAGGATTTTGTCACACTATATATCTTGAAAAGAGTCTTGATATGTTTTGCTTTGTTTTTTAACCTCTCAGCTGATGATTCTGCCAAAATTGGACCCTTGGGGATTGACAAAATTATACCCTATGTTAAGTATAAAAGGGCCATCCATCCGATTAACACACTAGCCTTAGTTTCCAGAGGGAGCGTCTCTTCCCCCAGCCCTCCTTAGCCTAGAACAATTATATTCATGGCTTAAAAAACATCACCTGCTTTCAGTGGGACTGTGTATTTTTCCCCCTGGCTTGGGCAGATGGCAGCATTGTTTCAGACATCACCTTTTGGAAATGGGTCTGTAGAAAAGTTCTATTACCAGAAATCACCTGTTTCAAAAGGAAACTGTTCTTTCAGCCCAACTCACTGATTTGAAATGGACAGCCGAGGACTTTCTCACAGCTGCCCTGAGACATTCCACCAGGGGAAAAGCAGTGAAGAAGCAAACATGCAAAAAGCCAGGCGAGAGCTCAGTCCTTACCTAGCCACTCACTGCCAAGCTAGAAGCTGGAGTATCAGGACATAAATGTGGAAAGTGGGGCATCTTCTTTCTAGAGAGCTACAGATGCTGTTGAAGTTTCAATTTTCTCTGTGGCATTTAAACTGTATGGTTTTTTTTTTTAGTGTCAAAGAATAGAAAATTAGTTTTAATTGTTACTTATGAGGCACCATATGGCTACTCTATAATTCTGGCTTCCCATGGAGATGCATTTGCATATGGAAAATGAAATTAATTGGAAATCACACTCTGAAATCTATTATTAAGTTAATATAGCTAACAGCTTGTGGGGTGTCCTCAAACTCAGCATGATGTAATTGCACATAACAGCAAGTAACTATAAACTCATAGAGGAGACCAGGAGGGATAAACAGAGGTCAAAGGGACAGCCTTTGGAAAGGAATGGCATTAATAATGGATGCTACAGCAAACATCTTGGTTCCTCACTGTCCCCAAACCCGGGGTAGAGGGAAGAAGTTTAATCATATTCAAATGAATTAATCAGCAGTCTTGTAAATTTCACAGCCAAGGGACTGATTTTTATTTTGCCAACTAGTGTTGTAGTGAGCTAAAGTCACTCTCAGTGACGGTTAAGTCAGAAGTTTCCATACTTAGCTGCGCATCAAAATCCACTGAAGAACTCCTCTGAGTCTGATTCCTGGGATTTTGATTCATTAGTACTGGATTTCTGAATTATTAATAAGTGCCACAGGTATTCTGATATAGCTCAGACATGAACATTGGAAACCACTTATTTAGGTGATATATCACGCATGGCTTGATATGTTTAAATGATGAAGCCCACAGCTAGTGTGTGTTCAGTTTCCCTAGTTTGGTTCCTAACTTTAAAACAGTAAAATAAGTTAAGATAACATAACCTACGGTTCAGTACTTCATTGGGCAAACCTAGAAATGGTGAACAATTTGATGTCATATGTGCTTTTTATTAAATTTGTTAGTTTACTTGTCTGCCCTTCCCAAGACTGTGGACTCAGTGAGGGCACTGCTGTTTCAGTGATCTTGGTGTTGAAGGCTCAGAGTGGTAGGAATTCAATAAATGTTTATAGACTGTGAATTTGAATGTGAAAGGGCAAAGTGTTCATATTTAGAATGAATGACTGTATATTCTCTTCATTATAGGCATCAGACGCAATGATCATAAATTGACATTAACAAGTGTTATAAATGACCACACAATTTGAGATATTAGTATTTCTGAAAGTGTCCAGCCTTCTTCACGTCACTGAGGACGGAATCTGTAGATTTGAAACTAGGAAGGAGATTTCTCATTGTCTCTCTTCTTTTCCCCATGATAGGTCTGCAAACCTAAGTTACATTGGTAAGAGCAGAGTCTAGAATTCTAGTTGAGAGACTCATTGATCAGACTTTTTGGAAAACTTCTGGTTCAAGTAGGTCTTTGTGCTAGTGGTGGATGGTCTCTGTGCTTGGTGTACAGGTCCCCCAAGGCTGTGTGGTTCTGAAACCTGCTCTCACTTCTGTTTTATCTTCTACGGTTTGTGCAGTCTTATCCTCCCGACACTGCCTGGGTATTACTCTTGTTCTCCTGTTTTCTTGGCATGTTACTTCAGGGCAGAATTGTGTCAAGAAGCTCTTAAATGCTATGTAGGTAATATGATGTTGAAAACACCTTGTTATCTGCCTCAAAATGTATTGCCTGTGGTAACTGTGACTGGTTTGGACGTAAGGTGGGTTGGAATCTTACTGATGGACCCAAGGAGAGGAAATGATGTTGTTAAAGCAAACAACTAGGACAAGACAATGGGAACAAGGATTATAACTTTAGAGCTGAACAAAGACAAGAAAGATAATGCAGGTACAACAGCGTGCTGTGTAGGCTCACCAGCACAGACCACTGGCTCTCTCAGTATCAGGGCTCTCCTTCCTGAACAACGGACCTTGATTTTTTTTTATTTAATACTTTATTTTGAAATAATTTCAAACTTATGGAGAATTCTAAGTACCATACAAACAACTCCCATATCACTTTCAGCCCAGTTCCCCAACTGTTAACATTTGAGAGCAAGATGTAGACGTGATACGTCTTCACCCTAAGCATTGTGGTGTGTGTTTCCCCACAAACACGGAAACTCTCCTACATCATCACCATTCAACCCTCCAAATCAGGAAACCATGTTGATGCACTACTACCATCCTATCTACAAAGCCTATTTGGACTTTACCAGCTGTTCTAATAGTGTCTTTTTCTTTCCTGAACCAAGATCTAAGTCAGAAACATACGTTACATTTGGTTGTCATGTCTATTCAATCTCTACTACTCTGGAACATTTCCTTCGTCTTTCCCTGTCTTTCAAGTCCTTCTTTAAAAATGTCCAGGCCTTTCCTTCAGTGGAATGTCTCTCAGGCTGAGTCCACCCAGTGCCTCCTCATGGTTAGATTCAGGTCCTGCATTCTTGGTAAAAAACTGCCATAAAAATGATAGCTGTTCATAGCTGGTCACATCAGAAACTATGTGACCTTTCACACCACTAGTCCAGTTGATGTCTGCCAGGTTTCTCTACCTTACATTTGACATTTTCCTTTTGTGATTGACTAGAATTTTGTGGGGAGGAGTTCTGAGATTACACCAGTATCCTTGTCCTCATCTAACTTCCACCCACCAGCCTTGGCCTTCATGGACTGCTCCTGCCTGAATCAGTTACCTCTGTGATAGCTGCCAATTGGTGATTCTCATTTCCATTATTTCTCCTACATTTATGAGTTGGTAATCTGCTAAAAAGAAGAGCTTTTCCTTCTGCCTTACAACATTTATTTATATCATCAAGGACCTATGAATTCTTGTTTTATTCAATGGATTGTCATCCATTCTTAAGGATTTTTGACATGGCTTTGTCTTTTCTTCGAGCACTTTCTTACTTGCTGGCGCAAGATATTCCCGTTTCAACTTGTACTTCTCTTGTTCCAGGCATAGTATTAGCCATTTCTCTAAGAAGCCCTGGTTCTTTTTAGTAGAGGTAATATTTGAAAACCACTTGGTATGTGGTTGTGCTCATTATTGTTGAGATGTCATTGCTTTTAGGTCATCTTAAGAGACAGTTGGGTATGATACGCACATACACACAAACTTGTATATGTGTATGTATGTACACATTCATTCTGCTCTACATACACACACTTACAAACACACGCATATATATTTCTTTGTCTGCGTACATTACAAAAAGCATTGTGTTTATGTCAATACCTCCAATTCTAATCCTAAATCTCAAGGGTATTTCTAGCATCTCACCTTTCCATGTTTGGAAATACTTGCTTCAATGGAGAGAAACCTGGCTCTCATTATCTTCTATATAAACTTATTTCCTCAGTTGATTGTAACCTATGGATATGACCAGTTGGAACTGTACTGTCTGCCCACCACCCTGACACCTTCCAAGATCTTCAGTTTTGGGGTGCTGTCAGATATGCTACTGACATGTCTACGAGGTACCCCTCTCTCTCCCTCGGTAACTGTGTACTCGGGCTCCAGCAGGCGTGTGCCAATACCTTCATGACATTTCCCTTCTCCCCCTCAGCACCCCTTGTTCTCAGGTACCAGGGTGCTACTCAGTTTTCCACTAAGTACATGGCTGCCTGGAGCAGAGACCGTGTTTCCCAATCTCTGGCGGAGCTAGCTGTGGGCTTGTGATTTGGTTACAGCCAATGGCAGCCAATTTGACCATGAAGTCAAAATCATATGTTGAGGGACTGTGATGGTTGTGGGATTATGATGCCAGTTCTTAACAACTCTCCTCTGGACTTTACATGAGAGAAAAATAAACTTCTCTCTTACTTAAAAACTTCTCTCTTACTTAAAATTTCAAAATTATAATTTAAAATTTTTTGGTCCCTCGACAGCTAAACCTAATTCTAACTGATACTACCTCTGTTAGGCAAGAAGGAAACAAAAATAATTCTGAATTCCATGAGGCAGTAAAGAATTGTGTAGAGGAGACCAGCACCAAATTGATAAGAGGTCCCAGTAAGTGCTGAATTTAGTCTTGAATCAAGTGACAAAATTTATAGATGTTTAAAGGAATTATAGTAGAATATAAAGGAACTTATGGAATAGCATTAAAGTTCTCAAGCAATAAAAAGGCAACTGAAATTCCTAAAAAGCTAAAAAAAAAAAAAAGCCCAGAAACCTAAAACACAAAACCATGCATGCAGTAAGTGAGGTAATAGCTAAAGCCCTGCAGAAGGTGGCTGACTTCTGTCTGCTGCCATCAGATGGAAATCATCAGTATTAGGTTGGTGGTGTAATCTGAGTGATTCTGGGTTATATATAGTCCAGGAGATCACCCTGTTTGGGGTCCCCATTTGTCTTGGCAGCTATTAAAAACAGTTCCATCCTGTCCATCAGGAGTACATGGAAAATCACTCCCACCCTGGATAAGAGCGTGACCTCAGTTCCTTGGAGTTGTGATGTTATCTGTGACACAAGATTTGAAAAGCGTTTCCTTAGTTGTTATGTTACTTTTAACCGAGGTAGGTAGATAACTTAGCAAACAGATGATGACATTTCTAAAACCCATATGATTAATCCTAATCAATTATTAATTATCTGTATATATTGTTTTAGTTGATGTGTTTGTAATATTTAAGAGAATTTGACATATTACAGTAACAGAGTAGACATTAAATGACATTACTCGTAATTTTTATGTTGAAAGATAAGGCTTTTGACAAAGATTATAAATAGTATTACAATGGTTTTAAAATTCACTGAATCTTTAAATTTGTTAGGGAATTACTGGTGCAATTTAGTACTTGAGAAAGTTTTGCTCGTTGGGTCAGACAGTTGAAGTGCTTAAGAAGAGAAAATGGATACGTTCAATTTATAAATTCAGTTTAAAATGTTTAAGAATAATTAAATGTGTAAATGATGCTGATTGCTGAGGGGGAGTTTAGTGTGTCCAACTTGAGTTCTTTGAACCTTAATCAAAAGCTGCCTTGAAAGTGAATGTCAAAATTTCAAACTTAATAGAATGATAAGAATTGCAAGTTGAACTCAAAGGCTTATAAAAAAAATGGGTTTTTAAAAATCTGTCACTTAAGTAAAGCAAATATTTCATTTAAAATCGCAAGTGGGCTCTTCTTTGCAGCAAAGCTACCCTAGGTTTCCCAAACACAGTGACACGGTGAGGGGGCGGGGGAGTGTTCCCCTGCTGCAGTGGCCCTAACGGAAGAGCTGTGGTGGACAAATTTAGTCTTGGCAGGGCCTGGATGCCAGGTGGGTTGCCAAGCTGATTTCTGGAGATACCCCCTAGGCCATGGTGAGATTGGGGAACTGTCAGCTCTCAGTAGATGCGCTGCTGCCCTGGGCAGCAAGATAACATTCACATCCCCCTCTTGGTTGGAATGGAAACTATAATAGAAAAAGCATGGGCTGGAGGTCATATCCCTTAACAAGTCACTCAAAAACTTTTGAACTCCATTCAGTGTTTTCTACTGTAGACTGGGGACAATAATTTCTAAATTATGGAATTATTGGAAGGATTAAAGATAATAGATGCGCAAAGCACCCATTATATTGCTTGTCACCTAGCAGAGGCTCAAACAGTAATGACATTTGTCAGAGGAAGATGTGAAGGCTAATGGATTTATTTAAGGAACGTATGAGGCGATATCAGAGGATGTAAGTCATAAAGCCTATAGTAGTTCACATTCTTTAAAAGAAAACACCTGCTGTGTTGCCAGGCATTGTTCAAAGTACTCACATGGATTGCATGCTTGAATTTACCCAGTAACCCATGAGAGATTTACTATTATCCTCTCCGTTTTACAGAGGAAGAAACTGAAGTTTAGAGAGGTTAAGTGACTTTTAAGATTTTATACAGCTAAGTAAAAGAGTTGAAGCAGAGTTTGAATCCAGGAACCCTAATGCTAGAGAGTGGACTCAGGCCCACACTCTGGCATTCCTGTGTCGTGGACATCCCTATCTGTGGTAACAAGTGCCTCAGAGAAGGAAGGGCCAGTGTTGTCTTTGCCTTTGGAGAATTCCTCTCTGACATCTGCACCCCATCAACCTGGACTGCTGTCTTTAAAAAAAAAAACATGCATAATAATAAAAAAAGTACTGAGGGAGTACACTCATTGAGTAGGCTTTGTTTTTTTACAAGATGATCAGGTACAATACATCACAAAAACATTTGGTTGTATACACAGTTAAAAGGTTTGTCTGTGAAGCTGTTAATCCATGTGAGCTACCTTATGGGCATAGCCTTTCATTTGACTCAAAATGGGAGGTCTTTCTTGTTCTTGCTATTATTGGGTCATCACTTTTTCTTCATTTTAGTTGGCAGATCCCAGAACCCATGGTCAAGAATTCTGGTCAAATTTGGAAGTGGGTGGCTTGCTTTCTCTCTGACCACTGTCACCTTACCCGCTCCCAACCTCATTCACTCCCGCAAACATGAATTGGTGAGGGTAGTAGGAGGTCATGCTCAGATGGTGTTGGTGGATCTTCAGCTCTGGCCTGAGCCTGTGCTCTGGAATTTACAACTTGTGTGTGATCTTGGACAAGGGACTTTAATTCTTTGAGTTTCAGTGTTCTCATATCTAGGAATAGTATCTTATGCAGAGGGCTGATGTGAGGATTAAAAGAGATGAGGTGTATAAAGTCCTTTGACTAGTTCTTGGTAGATAGTCCGGAAAATGTGATGTCTTTGAGACATGACAACAACCTCAACCACCATAGTAACAGTAATAGCAATGGCAGCAATGACACTAAAGGACAGAGAGCCATGTGTCCTAACGCTGATGTACAAAATGCCAGCCAAGCTCTGTGTCTAGCTTGCCTCCCAGCTCATTTTCCCTCCCCTGCAGGCTGCCACAGGGCTGGAACAGACCCAGCATCAGTGCTGGGGGAGGGATGTGCTGTGTTGTACAAGCCTCAGCCTGCTAATGAGGCCTGAAGTTGAGCAACTCCAGATGGAGTCAAGCAATGAGTTCTCTGCCAGGAAACGTGGCGGATGGACCAGGGCCACTCGTTCCAGGCAACAGTCAAGGGTATCGAAAGGGAGACGAGCAAAAAGTAAGGAAACATGCAGACCTTGGAACTAAACAAACTGCTATCCAAACGTAAATAAAAACATGGTGTGCATTTGTGGCAGGGGAATCCTATCTGGGATCCAGAGATACTCAGTTTACTTACAAAAGCAATAGTCCATCTGGGAGGTAGCAGGAGGACAAGGCTAAATGTCTATAGATTTGGGTTTCTCTTGAAGGTATCTGACCTTTTAAAACTTGATTTAAGGGCTTCCCTGGTGGCGCAGTGGTTGAGAGTCCGCCTGCCGACGCAGGGGACACGGGTTCGTGCCCCGGTCCAGGAAGATCCCACATGCCGCGGAGCGACTAGATCCGTGAGCCATGGCCGCTGAGTCTGTGCGTCCAGAGCCTGTGCTCCGCAACGGGAGAGGCCACAGCAGTGAGAGGCCCGCATACTGCAAAAAAAACAAAAAACAAAAAACAACTTGATTTGAACTAGTATGTTCTCATCAACCATGAGCACATTTTATTGATCATTTCTGAATGATTGGAAAAATAGTAAGACATCGGTATCTAAACACTTATAAAAGTCAGTAAAACCACATTTATTACTTACTATGAAACATTTTTGCCGAATGAACAACATATTCATCCTTATCATCATCATCTACTATTTACTTGAAACTTAAGACATAAATATAAGTGAGGATGTAAGCCAGGTATTGTGTTAAGTAACTTTACATACCTTACATACTCCCTGCCTCCCCCCCACCTCCCACCAGCCCCTAGCATTTAATAGTCATAGCAGTTCTCAAAGGTAAGCACTACTTTTATCAGCTTCATTTCATAGATGAGAAAATTGAGGTTCTGTTATTCTTTGGCCAAGGTCACTCAACTGGCTAGTGAGGAAAAAAACCTGAGTTGTGATCCAAGGCTGTCTACCAGTGGCTCATTAACTTACCAGTATACTCTGATCATCTCCAATGTTTCCTTCTTTGGGAGGGACTTAAGAGGGATGGTAGGTTTATGTACATAGAAAGGAGATGCTTTAATAATTCCGCACATACATCTGAAGGGCTGAAGGGCACCTCAAGAGGGCACTTGACCCCTTTATGTCCCCTTAAGGAAACTGGTGACTTGAGCCCCAGTGACTTGTCCTGAATCTCATAGGGACGAATCTTCACGTTCCTTGCATGGATCAGATGCAACTAATTCTGGAAAGCACAGGTGTGTGAGTCCCTAGGCCCAGGGAACACCATAGCTGGCTTTGAACTGGAAGATTAGTTGCTGATTTGAGAAGTGGCCATGTTTTGCCTCTGTCCTCCATTCTGAGTCATACCGCCCATGAAGTGAGCAAGGGGTGGTAGAGCCCAGTGAAGCTGAATGGCAGTGTTCTGTGCACATCTCAGGCACCAGTGTAATCTAATGTGTGATGAACTTGCTTTAAAAATTCACAGAAATAATACATGTTCTTTGTAGCATATTTGCTGTCAAAAAGAAGAAAAAATTACCAGTAATCTCCTCCCCCGCTCCAAATAATCAGTTAATACTTTGGTATATTTTATTCCAGATTAATGCTCAGTATACATATTATATATGCCTGTATGCATACATGTACATATATTTAATGACATATATTTTCGATTACGGAAAACTTTTTCCCCCTCCCCCCCACTTAGCAATATTATTGTTATTGTTCTTATTAGGTCACATAAACATATATTTTATTTAAATCTGAAAATAGTTTTTCTCTGATTATAAATGGCATAAGCATTTATAAAGCACTTGTAAAAAGTGCAGGTAATATCAAAGCTTTAAAGAAGGAAGTAAAAATCATTTGAAACTTCACCCCCTGTAGATAACTGTTGATGTAGACTTTCTATCATTGCAGACTTTTTTTTAAAGCATTTGTATCTGTATTTTCTAAAGTTTGCAAAAGAGTAATGTAGGTTATAGCGCAGATATGTCTTGGCTTTTGTCTTCTAAATACTTTCTAGTGGTTTTCTTTCAAAAACCCTGGAGGCTTATGGAAAGTCTCCAATCCCAATATGTTAATATCAGGCAGTGACAGGGACATTGACAGCCTAGAAAAGCTTTGGGCTAAAGATTGTCATGTTCATCACTCCATCACTTAAGCATCAGATTAAGGCTGGAAGCATCATCCTGGCTTTTCTGGAGGTTGCAAATTCGAATCCCCAGGAGAATTCACTTCCCTTTTCAAAATGGAATAGCCACACCAAAATACCAGGACAGACATGGTGCAAGGAAACACCTTTGGTGCAGCTATTATTGATAGTTTCCCCGAGCTTTCAAAGTATCAGGGCTGGAAAAGTTCATGTTTTAAAATAATTAGTTGTTTTCAAAAAGTTATATATGCTCGTGGTAAACAAACAAACAAAAAAATCCCTTTTTAAATCAGTACTTTGCATGTCACTGACTCTGACTAGGAATGTTTCGAGCAGGATTCTGATTTGGAGGTCGTGGGGTGGGTGGGGGAGAACTGATTGCTTTTTACACTTCTTGAATAGTCACATATCTGTTGGTGGCCTGTCTATAGGCCAGGGATTGATCTTTGTGCTGAGGTGTAAGAATTTAATATTTTGTTATGTTTAGTTTCAGTGAAAATTCAGTAAGAGATTTAATATCCTCATTGTCAGTGCTGTTCTATTTAGATATTTTGTCCTAAGGACACTCTAGTAATATGCTGTTACAAACAACAATGTGTTTCTTGGTTGGGATTTGAGTCATACAGGTATATGCATTTGTCAAAACCTACTGAATGGTACATTTCAGATTTGGGCATTTCACTGTATGTAAATTGTATCTCTCGCCAAAAAAGAACTGTAAACAGGTATTAACTTTAGTTACTGTTATGAGTCCTGAAGAGTCTAAGGGTAACTGCACTGATGTCTGCAACTTACTTTGAAATGCGTGAAGAAATAAGATGGGCTGTGATGGATGGAGAGATTTGGGATAAAGCAAATGTAGTTAAATGTTAGCAGTTATAGAATCCGAGTGGTGAGTGTGTAGATCTTTACTTGTCGTTCAACTTTTTTTTATGTGATTGGAAGTTTTAATAACAAAATGTTGGGGGAAAAAAAACCAATAATGAGGCTCTTATGTGAAAGGGTTAAAGCACAGTCTCTAGAATTATTTTTCTTGCTGAAACATTCTGACTCTACTTCTTGCTAGCTGTGTTCCTCCAGATAACCTCAGTGGAGTTATTTGTTAAATGTGGGTAATGAATACACTTAGCACAAATCTTATTCCACAGTAAACACCTAATAAATACTGTGATTATGATTTCACAGTGCAAAAGAAGTGATGATTATAAATGAATGACCATATGCTGAGGGCCCACTATGTACCTGACACTCCTGCTTGGTCATTTCCAGGGGAATGAGGCCATCTCATTCTGCATCATGCTGTGTGTGCCCTTCAGTAGCAACAAACACTAGAGAAGGTGTGAGGGGCATGATTGGCTAAACTGAGTGTGGCTTCATCCAGTGTGACAGGGCCCTCCCCGGCTCTGTGGCCCCTCTTCGGTGTGGCATCTCCTTTGAACTAGAAGGCCCTTCAGAGGAGAGGTGAGATCTGGTTTGTGAGACTTTGTAGCATTCCCGAGTCAATGTTGATTTAATTCATCATAAAAATCGCTCCCTTTGTATATGGCTAAGCCATCCTATTTTGAGGTTATGGACAAAATAGCTATGGACACTTGTCCATAGCTTTATGGACAAGTGTCCTGGGAAATTCATCTAGGGTAGCAAGATCTCCTTCCTTCCCCACAGTGGAATCATGTTTATGCATTATGACAGCCTGTTCCAAACTCTTGATGGGAGGTAAAGAGAAAGGGTCAGGGACCTGAAAAAAGCTGCAGCTGGATTTAAGGTCACTAGCAGTGGGAGACGAAGGGAATATTTTAGGTAGTTCTGTGGATGTGCTATTTACTTCCAGATGTCTGATATCATATTCCTGGAAACTAAGGTGAAAAACAGAGTAAAAAAACTGTGATGGTGAGGGAGAGTGTGGGATACAGAACAGATGTTGGCCACACTTTTAAAGGAGAGGTCGGTCATTGGGTAGGAAGAATAGGCTTATCTGGTGGCTTTCCAGCTGCCATAATGAAATGTGAATCTTGAGAGTAAATGTCTCCTAGTGATTGGGATTTCAGAGGGTATCCTCATATAGGACTGCTTACTTGGTCAAGCATGGAACAGGATTTTATTTCTCTGCCACACTAGTACTAGCTACTTAAAACCTGCCAGAATTTTCTTATACTTTTCCCAGGTGTGGATGCCAGCTCTTGAGTATTTTACTGTGTTTTCTGGTGTAACAATTCCAAATTCAACTCAAAAAATTTTTATTAATTTTTCCCCATGATGTGCATCCTAGAGGGTGCACATCAGCTTGTTAATTCTTTAATTTCTTATTTATAACACTTGGGCTGGCTCATTCCAGTATGAATTCTTGCTCAAACCAGGCATTAAAAAAAAAAAAAAAATGATGCAGGAAGTCCCAGAAGAGACCATCCTCGTTTGAATGCTTCAAAGATAATCAGAATGGTTGTTCTGAAGACAGTCCAAGAAAGTAGGTCCAGGCTTTGTGGCTTCTGAAGTCAGGTATAGATCAGGTTGATGATGAGTGCTCCAATTCTGAGGGATTTAAGTGTATTAGTCCTTATTTGGGAGTGGTTTTGAGGAGGGTGTGATGGGAGGTGAAATTTGAAGTTAGTGCTGATCTTTCAGGCTGTTGAAACTGAACTGTTGAAACTGAAGCTAGTTATCTTAGATATAATAGAACTTGCACTTAAATAAATTGGAAACAATACAAGGAAGGGTAAGAGAAAAGGAGGAAGGAAGGGTGGGGAGGAAGAAGGAAGCAGAGGGGAAGAAAGGAAGGATGAAAACCAACGAAAGCTGGCATAGCAGGAAAAGGAAAAAGTAACTATTTCTCAGGCCTTTGCAATCCTCGAAAGTCAGCCAAATATAAACTCTTCCTAGTTCACTGAAATTGCATGATTTCATCCTCTAGGATGCAATCTAAAGTCCTCCCTGTGTTTAACATTCAAGCAATAGACTTAGATTTCAGGCACAATGAATGGATCAGGACAGGCAATAAAAGAGCAAGACACTGCAATTTAAAACTCAATGCAATTTGAAGGCTACATAACAGTTTATGCTGGACCACAGTAGATGTGTATATCATGGGAAAGTGGTTCTGAGATCTTTCATCTCCCTTGGGGTGGGTCATTCCTGGCTTCTACTTAACTCCAGAGTGTCACCTACCACTTTAGCACTTTAAAATGGAAAATGAAAACCTCCTGGTTTCCTTTTTATAGCAACATCACCAAGCCAGTGTTTGGAATTCTATATTTCTGGCATTTAGAATGGTTGCACATTTTAAGTCTGGAATATGTGTTTATTTGCAGGTTAGGAGGGGGTGGACATATATGTAACTCTTGCTATTATTAAACAACTGCTTAGTTTGAATCTCACTGACCCCTTGGGAGCTTTCACAGTCCTGTGTGAGAGTGTACCTGATTGGGGGCTTTTTAAAGACCACCGTGATAAAATTATTGGAGATCTTAAAAGCACTTAGGGCAAAATAACTAAATTTAACAAAGACCATACATGTGTTTTTTCATTTATATGCTGTTCCTGAGTATAGATAAATAAACTTTTATTGAAGTAGAGGTTTTCTGAAGATCTGAAATAACAAATTTGAGTGCTGAGTCCTTGGCATGCTTTACTGGTTTATTTGAAGTGATGCTATAGTGGTTTCTAATTTAAATAGGTAACTAAGACAGCCAAACAAGTATAAATGGAAAAGCAAAGTAGCCTTTCTTAGCTGTTTACCCCTTGGTATCTTCACTCCCCAGCTTTATCTACCTAGAAAACTCACAGCTCTTCTTGTCTTCCTGGCTCTTCTATTCTTTCTCCTGCCCTGCTTAACTTGACACCATTTCCCCTTCTCACTATACTTTGTTCTTGCCACTTGTAAAAGCATTCATGTTTTTCAGTAATTCTTTGTTTGTATCTCTTTCCTTCAGTAGATTTTAAGTCTCTGAAGGGCAGTGACTATGACTTTTTTAAATCTTTGAATTCCTTCAGGTGCTCAAGAGATATTTTAAAAGGGAAAAAAGGTTTTCTGCTGCTGTCAGTTTTCTTGCATGACACCTTAGGAAGTCATGTTGTGAGACGATGAACCATATTTCTTAAAGATGCCTTCTGGAGGCCTCCTCAAGTGTAGGCATCCCTGACCCCACAGATTAAAACTATAAAGACTGATACAGAAAGGAACATTTAAATATTCAAGACAAACCACTATAAATAACTGCCTATATTTATCTCACATTTTTGTTTTTTTATGACAGCACATGATAATTGCAAAAAATTTGAATCAGTACTGAAAAAAGGTAATGTTCTACCCATAATACCCCTCCTTACCTCCTTAAGATAACCTCAGTTAATAATGTAGTTATTGTCCATTTAGATTTCATTATGACTATATAATGATTCACAAATGTGACTTTTTAAATATTAATCATTAACTCAGTTTAAAGCGTATAGTGTCTATGGACATTTCCCCATGTTTATACATAAAGATATACTTAATCATGGTTGATAGATATATAGTATTGTATCATTTCATCATGTGGATATGTAAAATTTGTTTTTCCAAACCCGAATGTCCAAATGCTGATGGACATTTTGGTTGTTTTCAGTGTTTCCCTCTTATAATAACATGGCAGTGAAAATCCTTGTTTCTGTAGCTGATTTTCACAGAAGTGGGATTGCTCTACCAAAGGGTGTTTTGTGTGCATTGGACAGATGGACCTCCTAATTGTCTTAGAACATTCCACGTTTCTTAACTGTCATGAATTTTTCAGGAGCATGGAACAGATGCCCA
Source organism: Neophocaena asiaeorientalis asiaeorientalis (assembly GCF_003031525.2). Lineage (NCBI taxonomy): Eukaryota > Metazoa > Chordata > Mammalia > Artiodactyla > Phocoenidae > Neophocaena > Neophocaena asiaeorientalis. The sequence continues at coordinate 13,156,351 of NW_020173397.1, forward strand.
GTACTATTCCTTGATTTGCATTGGACTCAGGAGGCTGAGAAGGATTTTGAATGCACTCTGCAATTTGGAAATCAGGGCCTGTTAGGAGAAAGAGTCTCTAAAGAGTGGAGCTGGTTAGAAAGTCGAGGGGTTCCTGCTAAATCTCTGTGAGTGAGGAAAAGGGGAAGGCTGGGCAGCAGGCGCTATAGCTCTGAGGGCACAAAAGCGTCAGGTTTCATTGATCCCAAGTCTCTCCTGGAGACTGTGTCCTCTGGGATAGAGACTGTGCTGAAAAGGAAAAAACTGCCTCACTAGGGGCTCAGCCACTCTGCTTGAGAAGGTCCCCAGAAAGGACCCACTTGTGAGAAGCTGGAGGATCTTTCTTGACTAGAGGAAACTGGTGGTGGTTTGGCCAGTAGACCAGGGTGGCAGAATGAGGACAGCAAACAGGCAGTGGGACTGATTCCAGACAGTAGCATATGAGAGCATCTCTCAGCAAGTGGAGGGCCAGATAGAGGAATTGACTTAAGTAAGAGAAAATAAGGAATAGACAAGATTTCTAAACATGAAGGTGGAAGATCTCAGAATACTAGTAATATTGCTGTGAAAGTGAAAGAAACATCTTTAAATATGAGTGCAGCCCAGCCATATATATGGTGCGTACATTTTAAATTTCACAGTCTTTCCAGTTGTCTCTGAAAATAAAACTGTTGTGAGTTTATCTTTGCATATCAGTTCTGGGCATTGTCACCTTTTTCTCCCCTCTTGTTCATCACTGGTTCACATCAACAAGAGATCCCCTTATATTTCTGTATGATCATGTAGCTTCCAATTGTCTGCTACTGAAGACAGACAGAGTATATCCCTCATATACCCTGGCCCAGGATAGGTTCTCAAGCCGCTCAGAAAAATGTAAAAAAATATTAATTCTGAACCTGCAACAGTTACGGGCTTTGCCTTCTGATTCCTTTATTATCATCTGTGGTAATTTATACTGTGTCAGCTTGGTGGAACTCCGTTTCTAAGAATCCCCTTCCTTGTATATATCAGGTTAGAGTTGCCCAGATTTGGAATTTGCACAGAACTTGAAATGCACCCATTACTTTGTGATGCAGTGATGGGTAGATGTAGACATGCTGGCAAGAGGGTCCAACTTGTCTTTGTTCCTTTGTGCTCCATGTCTAGCTGTTTTCCAACTGCTGACCTTGCTGATCAACATGGACACAAAGCCATCATGAGATGCGTGGCAACAAGTCCCATACCCTTCTTCACAGATCCTGCATATGCTAGTTGGTGACTCCTCTCATTGGCTGCTTGGTGACTCCTGATCCTCCAGCCTTTACTTTCACACCTTTCCTTTCTCAGCATCTCCTACAAATTCAGCTTTAATTCCTGTAATAAATCCCTTATCCATAACTCACAGTGGTTCTGCTTCCCTCATTGAGCCCTGACTGAACACATCTGTGCCTTAAAAATGAATTTTTAATAGCTAGTTTTCCTTTATCATTCTTTTCCTTCAAATGTACCACAAAATACTGTAGAAATGCTATTGATGTTCATAAATGCTTTTCATCATCTGTGACGGTTTCCAGGATATGTTGAAGTTACAAATGTTACAGATGTTATTATTAGTAATGTATATCATTAATCCCTACTATACATAAAACAGTAGAGATTTCTGGAACTTTCTTCTTTTGAAGAAACTTGTTCTGAAAAATTCTTTTTATCAAGTGGCTTCATTTGCAGAAGATTTGTTTAATGTCCTGTGGTTGCAGTCTTATAGTATTAGACATTTTTTTAAAATAAATAAATTTATTTATTTTTGGCTGCGGTGGGTCTTCGTTGCTGCGTGTGGGCTTTCTCTAGTTGCGCTGAGCGGGGGCTACTCTTCGTTGCGGTGTGTGGGCTTCTTATGGCGGTGGCTTCTCTTGTTGCAGAGCATGGGCTCTAGGTGTTGGGGTTTTAGGAGTTGTGGCTCATGGGCTTTAGAGTGCAGGCTCAGTAGTTGTGGCGCACGGGCTTAGTTGCTCCGCAGCATGTGGGATCTTCCCAGACTGGGGGTCGAACCTGTGTCCCCTGCATTGGCAGGCGGATTCTTAACCGCTGTGCCACCAGGGAAGCCCATTAGACATTTTTTGATTAGCTACAGGTGCTTGAATACGATCACATTATTTTTGGCATCAGTGTCAGGAGGTTCTATCCTTAACCTTTGTTATGGAGATATATCTTTTAATCTAATAGGCAAAATGTAAGATTGGTTTATAAGTATTAAACTACAGAAAAAGTAAGATATTACAACTAAATCGAGCCTTTCTGGAGGTAATTTTTATCTAGCTTTAAAATTTTTATCACCAACAAAGTGTGTATTAAAGGTTATGAAAGCAATTAATAACACCAGTGACAAAATCAGAAGAGTAGGCTAATTTATCATTATAGATTTTAATAAGGTCTATAATGTAGGATTAAATATACAATATTTTTAAGAGTATGGCAATTTGAAAAAGAATGATTTATCAAACTTTAATTTAGGGGTTTTTATAAGAGCTCAAAATGATTCCCTCGAAAATAAAATTGTGTTTTGTGTTAAGATAATATTATTATCTTCATTATAATTAATAAACTGTTCAAATGGGCATTATCATGCCCCCACAGTATCCAAATGAAGGAATTATTTTAGATAATGTGGGATTAATTGGCTTACCATATTAAGAAATTAAGATTTAAAACTTACATAAAAGCCTTATCAGTAAAGAATTTTTTAATGTGAAATAATGTCTCCCTGGATAACTTCCTATTTGTATTACAAAACCCCTGTCCTAGAGATCGTTTTATTTCCATCTTTTAGTTATATTTGTAAATCACTGTTCCAGGTATGTTTAATTTAAGTCTTTGATGGGTAGCAGTCTGATGGAGAGCCAAGTATCTCCAATTCTGTTTTAGTCTAGGGATGTGACCAGTGGTGAAATGGGTTATTCTGATGTCTCATATGTTTGAAATTCTCTATTGCAGTGTTTGTGAGCCCATGTCAGACTTGTTGAAAGTTGAAATACTTGTTTCATTCTCAGAAACAGTCTTATTTCCCAGCGAGCAACCTACTCACAATTTGAGGAAATAGGGGTCAATCTATAGGAGATATTAGAGTAATGATTAAGATAGGTAATTCTCCACTTTTAAGTTTGGGTTCTGAGGTCATAATGAAAACAGGGATGTTAGCTCATTTCCTTTGGGAAATTGCCACTTGGGTCTCTATTATCGCCCTATAAATTGTATGTTCTTTATTAAGATTCATCTTTTCATAGTAGCTTTCAACTCTTCTCTTGCCTCCCACTCCGCTTTCTCCTTGCCGTACAGTAATAGGTAAATCTGAAATACATTTTAACTTTCTCTATTAAGGATTCTATCAAACCTCATGAAAGGTGATCACTATGTTAGAAATTACACAGTGCCGTTGTGCTTAAAACTGAATATTGCAATTTTGCTTGTCAGTGAACCAT